>NC_068347.1:23845825-24216658 GCF_014633365.1 Diospyros lotus
TGAAACAAACCACACTCAACATATCTTCTATAGATTTTCATATCTTGCTTCAAACTCATTTATTAAAGATTGATTTTCTCATTCATATAGTAGAGATTGATTTTCATATAGTCATTATCAAAACCATTTTATTACTAAGAGTAAAATATCAGAGAGATCATATTGCACTCCATAGAGACTTTAGAGGAAGCCTATCATAAGGGCATTGGAAATAAAAAGACATTTTAAGTCCTCAACTCATCTTATGTCCATACAAACATCTAACTCTCATCCATCTAGGTTCTTTCCTTGGCCTCCTCCTAGAGATAGCAATGTTAGTAAGGCACACTCTTATTCAACTTCTAGAGATAACACTGCTATGATAGAACTTTTTCCTCCTATAATTCCTATCATAGAACTTCACGTCTTAATAACCCTTCCATTCAATGCCATCATTGTCACAAGAAGGGTCACATAGTTCCCCATTGTCCTAAACACTCCTTAACTCTAGAGTGAGAACAAGAGCCTGCTAATGTACCTGAGGATGGAGAAAGATTGATTAATCTATTAGATTTTTCTGGAGAAGAGGAAGAGTTTGATGAAGAAATTGAAATGGATGAACATGTTAATATTGTGAGGTGTGTTAACTGAGGAGTATCAATGGTGACGAATGGAAATGCACTAGCATTTTTCAGACCTGTTTTTAGAGTGAGGAGAGAACTTTCATAAGGTTCATTGAAGGGGGTAGCACCATGAATGTAGTCTTTAAGTCTACAATTAGTCGACTAAACCGTAATGTAGAACCACATCCAAAGCCATTTAGGGTTGCATGGGTGAACAAAACAACCTTACTAGGCACTGAGAGATGCCTTGTTCCTATTCAATTGGGTGACTACAAGGATGAGATTTACTGTAATGTGTTGCTTATGGATCTTGCCCATATTCTTTTAGGTTAGCCTTGGCTTTATGACATGATTGTAGTACATTATGGGTGAGAAAATACCTATGTTTTTAACTATAAGGGGAAGAAACTCACATTGCTACCTACCAAACCTTCTAATAAAGGCACTAGGACCAAGATAAAGCAAGCACCACAAGTACCTAGTAAGAAGCACATCCAACTTATAAGGCAAATTTAATGGAATTTGCCAATAGACCATTGTAGCAAAAGAACTTGTTCTGAGTTCCATTAAATTTGCCTCCAATGACTTTTAAATGGTCTATTGGCAAATTCCTCTTCTTATTGTTCATAGTCACTCCCCTCAGACCCCTATTACTCTTGTACCTGGTCCTCCTAAAATCCAATTTTTTTTTTACTCACTAAAAATATTACCAAACACATCCCTTTTTTGCATGCTGAGATCTGACATAAAATTGTAATAAGTAATGCTTGTCATAGACCTGTTATTGGGGTGCATCATAGCCTAGGAAACTTAAAGAAAGTGACCTTGTCATGATTCAACCTGAATTGTCTACATATTCTTTCCTAGAACTAATTGCTCAAGCTAGTGGTCCATCTTCCTTCATTCTTGAACATGGACCTAATGCTTCTTTACTCAATTTGATTAATAATATGAGTATTAATCTTGTTTTCAAGGTGGTGGATTTATCACTTCGTTGAGGTGCATTTGAGGCTCTTCTTTTGCCTACCAGAGTTCCTACAAGTCACCAAGTCCCTCCTTTACCATACCTTTTTCAGAAAAAGGGATGTGATGGATTTGTGTTCAATGGTGAGATTGTAGCTTCATCCCAAGGAGCTTTTCATAGATTTTCATCAAGTGGAAAGATCATCTAAACCCAGATGTTACATGGCTTCTTGAGGATTGTTTTCGAGGTTTGGATCCTAAACTCCTGAAGTGGTATTTGCAATCCATCTTATCAACCTTGAATATTCCTACTTGAAAAGGATAGATTCAAAGTTTTGTCGTCCACTGGGCAAATCCTGCAGATTGAGCATGGTGGACAAGATAGGAAGTATTTATTAATATATTTTTTTATTTGTTTTAGAATATTTTTGTTTATTTCTTTCCTAATTAGTTTTGGAAAGATTATATTTCCAAAATTTAGGATGCTAGGTAGGATAGGATTTGATCTTTTATATATTTCCTAATTAGCTAGGATCTCTATTCTACACAAATCCTTTTGGTACATATTATTAGGCAGGTTTTGATTATTGATATTGAATTTGAGAATTGATTTGAGTAATTGAGTTTACTTCTGCGTTTTTGTTTTGGGTTTTGCATCACTATATTTTCATGGTGCTTGTGTTCCACCTATACTCCTGCCCCTCCCCCACATTTAAAAAAAAAAAAAGAAAAGAAAAGAAAAGAAAAGAAAAGAGAAACAATCTTGAGGTTCTGTTTATTTTTCATTGCAATGATTGAGCATTGATACAAGTTATATTGGATGCAAATGAAAAGAAGTGTGGTAGTCAAGCAAGCACGTGCTGTAGCCAGGACCAATATATTCAAATAACTATTGGTAAAAGGTGTTCTTGAGCTTGCTTTGCCCTTTCATGGAATGGACTTTCCAGCTTTGCTGAATTATTTAGTGGCAGTTTCCTCCTCCCCTCTTCGTTGACATTTTTTTCTTTTGATGGTCTCTGACATTGTTTACAGGTGTCCCTTGCAAATAGAAGTGCTCAGGTTAATGTAGAATTGGACAAGTTTTTATGTACCAGAGATTATGCTAAGATGCTTTATCCTTGTTTGGAGGTTTGATGCAGCATTCCTTTTGGCTGTAATGTGGATTAAGCTTTTTTTCCTCTTTCTGATCCCTGCCCCGCTGCGCAATGCCAGGAATGCCTCATAGTATGCAAAGCAAATCCAGAGGCAAAAACCTATTTTGTTTAGTACTGTTGCAGACATCATACTTTAGTTTATTTGTAAAACCACTCTTGTAAGCCAGCATTAGTTCTGTTTTTGTCTTTTACTGTCATGATCATGTTCCCATTTCTAGGTTGCACTTGTGAATAATCTTTATGAAGTGTACACTTTAGACTCCACTCGAATAGTAGATAAATAACACTCCAAATTATGGATGTGTCCATATTGTGTACACTTTGGGCCATCACTTGAGAGCCAATTAGAACGAATTACGTTATTTAAAAGTTGAAAATCAATTACTAATACAAATGATATGGACTCTATCGACTTCGTTGTACACAAATAGAGAATAGATATTAAACTCCTCGTTCACATTTTCGTAATATTTAGAAATTGAAGAGTAATTTCACTATTTCAGTACTCTAAATGCATTCCAAGGCTAATTTAGTTATATGCTCGTGTGCACATTTAGATATTCGTATATTTAGTGCCTCCTATGTTTTGACTATCGCCATATCACTTTCCATTTCCATGCTTTTTAGGCATTACTCTAAGTTGCACTCTTTGATGTTTATCTGAATGTTGTAGTTTTGATTTTTTAGTATGTGGATTGCGTGACTTGGTTAGTTGGGACTAACCAGTTAATCCTTCTGCTGATATGGGACTGTTCATTTTTTCTTCTTTTGCTGCAGGTCAACCGATTAACCCGAATTTTAAGAATGTGAACTGCTGAGGTGTGCGTTGTCAAGCTTGCGAAACTATATGCGATTTTTTCAAGGAACAGAGCTGGTATGAATGATGTGTAGCTGGTTTAGCTTCTGCGGGCTGTATTTTGTGTCCTTTACAAGATTCCAAAGGGTGAATTTTGTTGGGAACTTTTGTATGATTCTGCACCATCTTGCATGATAGAAGCAACGATCCTTCAAGTCATCATACTCAATTTTGAATCCCTGTCTCCATAGGACAGCTCTGTAACCATAGCATTTTCGTGAACACAAGTGGATTGAAGGATCACTAGTGTTTCATTTGGCCTACTAATGACTACGAAAATGCTTGTTTGAAAAAAAAAAAAAAGGAGAGATCTTTTAAGTCAGCACCCATTGAAAGAGATTTTGTGCAGAGGTGAAGAACAAGAATGCAAGCATGCGTGTGATGGTTTGGGGGTGAACATTGGGTGGAGTGTAGAGACATTTGAATCGTGTCTCTGCTCATCTGATTTTGAGAGGACCTTTAACATCTACGAGCTTTTTTTTATTGCATCAACTTCAAGTTCTTCATATTATGAAATATGGATTTGTTTTTTTTCAAGTGACTCTCATTTTTTAAAATTTATTTATAATTTGGTTGAGGATTTCGGCGTGCGAGATTTGGTAGTAATAACGACGTTTTTTATGATTAGTAAGACACGATTTTGAATTGTGAGATTTATTTTATAATAAATAATAATTTTTTTTATAGTGTTGAAGATTTTTAATTTTTGATAACATTGTTTAGAACAGAAAACAATTTAGTTTGTTTGAAAAAGCTATTCAAGAACATGTGAAAATAAAAGTTAATACAACAATCAACTAAGGAACGTTGAATTTACTATATTTCTTTTTGTTTTCATTTTTCATCAAAATTGTGTTTTAATGTTTATTTGTTTTCACGTGACTATATTGTTAACTTTAGTTTATCAATTTATGTTCATTGACCCTTTACTGCAACATTTATATCTTTTAATCAATTTTTTGAATGATTTGTTAAAGTACAAAATGCTTTTGATGTTATTTTTCATATTATAATTTTTTTTATTTGTTGTACATAGAAATTGACCGATAAATTGACATAAACAGAATTTAAATGATAAAAATATTTCACTCAATTGCAAAATATCTCTCTCATTCCCTTACTTCAGCTACTGAGATCAAGCATCACTGTCTCGTCATCATAGTTGCACACCCCTCCGTCTGTGTAACAACGATAAAATGGAGAATACAATGAGAGTGAGAGAAAATGTGATAGCAAGAGTGTTGCTTGCTAAAACAATGAAAATAGAGAGAGAGAAGGGGGTGAATAAATTTTCATGATATATCGTGATATTTTGATAAGTCATGCTACTTGTACATCATTTATGTACATTTTAGGCTACACAATACACATAAATGATATAAATACCCCTCATTTCATTGTACCTTAGCGTTTTGAATGAAGACATTTTAGACATTGAAACATCATTATGTAGCCCAAAATGTACACCATGATGTATCAATAGCATTTTTCTATTTTGATATCAAAATATTGTGATATCGTCTCTATTAGGTTGTCAATCAATTTCTATTACTAAATACTAAAATCCTATTATAAATAAGAAAATAATATTGATACATCAAGGGCTACCCCTTGAGTTACATAATACATGTAAAATGATAAAAATATCCCTTCTTTAAAGTGATAAGGTGAGGCGGTGAGATATATGATTAAAATATTCCTTATCTAAGACGGTGAAATAGGAAGGTGAGGTGTAAAGGACATTTTTATTATGGAAAATGCTAGAAAGCCCGACGAGCTTATTGACGGGTTTACTGAAAGAGGGCAAAAAGACAATTTTGCCCCCACGCCTTACTTTCTCCCTCTCCCTCCCATGGATTCCCCCATACTCTGTGCGTTTCTCCTGCCATGGCCGTCGACGCGTCTACCTACCGTCGCCTCGCCTCGTCTCCATTGCCTCTCTGCCATCATCGCCTTGACTCACATTGCCCTCGTTGATAGTCGCTGCATTAATTGTGGGCGAGGCGAAACGACATAACAAAGAGGCGATAATAATAAAGCATGGTGGTGAGACGAGGTGACGATCATGGTAGGAGAGATGTATAGAGCAGGGGTAGTACCCCGCTTTACAAATTTACAAAATGAGGGATAAAATTATTTTTTTACCATTTTTCTGTGAGTTGCTTGGTAGTTCCGTTGGGGGCCGTAGATCAACTCTTTTATCATTGTAGTTCAAAATGTAAACTTTTTATGTGCGGTCGTTATAAATACATCCTAAATGTCTGCAAAATAATTTTTATAATCATAAATTTTGTACGACGGACACCTATCCAAGTGCACACCGATGAGCAACATTTGTAAGACTGACACGTATGAGCAGAGGAGGAGGAAGAAGAAGAAGAAAACACCAACTCTCTCAACTCAAAATTCTCAGTCCCTTTGTCACTTCTCACAATCGGCAACTGCAAGGAAGAAAGTGCGAGAACAACGGTGGGAAAGCAGTAGTGTGTGAATTGCGATCCCTTCCATTCCATGGCGAAGCTTCCTCGATCTCTCTTCATGAACTCTCCGTTCGCCGGCCCCTCGTCGCCGGATCCGAGCGCCAGCGGGACTCAGGGAAGCAAGGATCGCGATATGCAATCACTCCAGCAGTTGGTGCTCGATCTCAGTGACCGCGGTCTCCGAGAGAACGCTCTTCTCGAGCTATCCAAGGTATATATACATATATATGTATATGTATTTGTTTATCCGTCCACGTTCTTTGTATGTATCCGAGTTTCGTTGCTCGCATTCGCCCTTGGAATCAAGAGTTTTCTGTTTGTTTTCAGTTATATCTACGTTTTATTTAATCCAATGTATCTGGGTTTTTTCTTTTTTCTCCTTATTCGACGGAGCGAGAATGATAAATTTATGCTGGTATCTTAATTTGGGGGTTTGTTGCTTCGCACTTAGTATGTGCAACAGGTGGAATTTCTGAATTAGAAGCCAATCTGTTTCGTTTCGGAGTTAGAAACAAAAGAGTTAAATTTATTTCTTACATTGCTTTGATTTCCTAAAACAATGCTGAATTATTGTGTTTATGGACAGACGTCGGGATCATGATCTATGATTGAATTTAGGCATGCAGACGGATCATTGCTTCTTGTTATTGTTGTTTATAACCCCAAATATTTGGAAAATGCTATTGGTATTTCATAGGTTACACGGTTACACCATGGGCTACATAATGTAACTAAAATATCCAAAATACCCCTCACTCAAGGCAGTGAGGCACAAGGGGTATTTTTGTCATTATGACGCATTATGTAGCCCATGGAGTACGGTCTCAAATATTTTCCTCATTTTCTATTTATAAAAAAAAAAATAAAAATCCATAAAGCAAGCAAAAAATTTTCAAACTACTTATATTCTTCCAATTTAATATCCACAGTGAATTAATGCTAGCTAGCCGCACGAAACTCGCTCCTAACAGGTGAGTAACTCACTGGCTAAAATGGTTGCATGGAACTCGGTACTCTCAATAACGAGTTTCCTGTGGCTAAATTGTTATTATTTTCTAACTTATCTTACATTGGAAATGTCTGATGAAAATCCAAACACTCCATCATAGCTTTTTTTTTTTTTTATATGCTGACTTTTTTTTTCTTTTATTGCTTTTGTAAGCCAACTTTTTCATACACAAAAAAAAAAAAGTCAGTGTCAATGGGCCCTTAATTTCATTTAAACTATAGACATTGTGTGATAGAAAAAGCAGTCTCTTTTGTCTTCCCGTCTGCCCCCACCTTGCTTCTATCTCTATGTTCCTCCTCCTCACTCTCTTTCCCTCTAATCATTCTTCTTTCCTCATAACCTCCAACCAAGCCAGCTGTGGTAGTGATCACAACTCCCAACAGTCCCTCATCCTATGGTGACAACTCTAACAAAAGGTATTGTCAGTTTTTACGTGGTAGGAATATTGTTATTGTGTTTATATATTCATTTTTATGTATTGAACGGGTGTCTCCATTGTTGAGTTAGTGGTATTCATTTTAATATTTTTATATATTATTAATTGTGGTTTAAATGGACTAGTAGTAATTTTTTTTACTATTGTTGGCTCTTTTTGGTTGTTTATGTTCATAAAACATTTTTACTGAAAAATATAAAAACATTATCTTTTTTAGGGAGACATTAAAGTTTGATATGAAATGTATGGATCTCAATGAAGATATGACAAAAGATAGAAATACATGGAAGTCTAGAATTCATGTAGCCAACCCCACATAGTGGGATAAAGGCTAGATATGTTGTTGTTGTATTATCTTTTTGCTGTATCCATTTCATATCCTTATCCATATCCATGTGTATACGCTCACACTCAATGTTATATCATGTGTTAAACTTGTCATTGTCTCTGTTTCTGTTTTTAGAAGAGAGAATTATTTCAAGATTTGGCTCCATTGTTGTGGAACTCCTTTGGTACTATTGCTGCACTCTTACAGGTATGCTCCTTATTACTGCTCATGACACTTTTTCTTAACCAGTTTTTCTCCTTTCAGTTAAAATGTGCTGCAGAGTTCTTCCTTAACCACTGTTAATTTGATTGTGCTTGTTGAACAAGTTATTCTAGCTTATCTTTTTGACTATTGCATGTGGGATAATAGCAAATCATATAAGATCATGGATCCTGTTATTTGTAGGAAGTGTACAATAAGTGGAAGGTGATGACCAAATCTTAAGTGTTGCTTTGTTGGGGAAAATGATTTCTAGTTTTCTATCTCTCATTGCCTATAAAATTTCTAATTTTTATTTTACATAGAAAATTTGAAAAAATGCATTCAAATGTTAGAAGTACAAAACGCTAAGTGGTGTATTGAATTCTGTCTAAGTGTGCTTTTGATCTACTTCATTGTGATGTTTGGGGTCCCTATCATGTCCCTACTTATCCTGGTCATTGGTATTTTTTCACCTTGGTTGATGATTACACACGTTTCACTTGGGTTTTTCTCATGAGGCACAAATCAGATGTTAGAAATATTATCCCCAAATTCTTTTCTCTGGTTGAGACATAATTTAATACAGTGGTCAAGAGGTTTCGATCCGATAATGCCCCTGAATTGTTGTTTAAGGATTACTTTGCCTCTAAAGGAGTGGTTCACCAATTTTCCTGTGTTGAAAGGCCTGAACAAAACTCAGTAGTTGAGCATAAACACCAACATCTTCTTAACATGGCTAGGGCTTTGTTATTCCAATCTCGAGTTCTTATAAAATTTTGGGGAGAATGTGTTCTCACGGCTGCATATTTGATAAATAGGACTCCAGCACCTATATTACAACATCAATCCCCTTATCATCTGTTATATCGTGCCTCTGTTGATTACAGTTGCTGATGATTGTTTGGGAGTTTATGTTTTGCTTCAACTTTACACGCTCATAGAACAAAGTTCCAATCTAGAGCCACTCCCTGTGTGTTTATTGGATACCCTCTCGGCATGAAAGGGTACAAGTTGTATGACATTACAAATAAGACCATTTTTGTTTCTCGGGATGTTGTGTTTCATGAGGATGTGTTTCCCTTTCATTCTGTTACTGCCTCCATTGAAGTGATAGACCCATTCCCTGATTTGGTTTTTCCTAAGTCAGCTTCTAATTTTTCTTGCCATCCTTTTCCTCTCCCTAACCTGCCTATTGAACCTTGTGATTTAACTCATGTACTTGCATATTCTTTGTCCAATCCTAGCCCTTGTTCATTTGATATACCTTTGATTTCTGTTCGCAGGTCTACTAGAGTCATCAGACCACCATTTTATCTTAGAGATTTTCATTGCAATCTTTTATTCAATTTGCCTTTGCCTATTGCTCAAACAAAGTATCCCTTACACGATTTCCTTACCTATGATCATCTCTATTCTTGTCATAAGAATTTTCTTATGCAAGTATCCTCCACGGTTAGATGCCATGTAGCAAAACAATACCTGGTTTGTTACTTCCCTTCCTCTTGACAAACATTCCATTGGGTGTAAGTGGGTTTACAAGGTGAAATATAAGTCTAATGGTACTATAGAGCAATACAAAGCTCGTTTGGTGGCCAAAGGGTACACACAGCAAGAAGGCTTGGATTTTCTTGATACTTTCTCCCCAATTGCAAAATTGGTTACTATCAAGGTATTACTAGCCCTAGCTTCTGTTCATTCTTGGTCTCTTGTCCAACTTGATGTCAATAATGCTTTCCTTAATGGTGTTCTTTTTGAGGAGGTGTATACGGCTCTTTTGCTTGGTTATCAGCCCCAGCGTTGTGCTCTTGGTCAGGGGGAGAGGTTAGTTTGTAAACTTCATAAATCCATCTATGGATTAAAACAAGCATCAAGGCTGTGGTTTTCTAAATTTTCTACTGTTCTTATTCAACATGGTTTTCTTCAGTCAGGGTCAGATTACTCGCTATTTGCTAAAGGGATTAGTAATAATTTTGTGGCACTTCTTGTCTATGTCGTTGACATCATTATTACGGGACCTAATGTTGCTGTTATTGCCTCACTTAAGGCTTTTCTTCATAGTCAGTTTAAGTTGAAAGATCTTGGCCAGTTACAATACTTTCTTGGTTTAGAGATAGTGCAATCTTCCAAAGGTATTTTTTTTTCTCCCAAAGGCGCTATACTTTACAATTACTTGAAGATGCTGGGTTTTTGGCTTGTTAGCTTGTTTCTGTGCCAGTGATACCTAATTCCAAGTTAAGCTTCTCTGAGGGAGGCTGGCTTGAAGATCCATCTGTCTATAGGAGGTTGGTTGGTCGACTTCTTAACTTAACTATTTCTTAGCTTGACATCACCTTTGCCATTCACAAGTTGAGTCAATTTGTTTCTCAACCACGACAACCTCACCTTGATGCAGCTCACCATCTTTTGCAATACCTTAAAGCTGCTCCTGGTCAAGGTCTGTTTTTCTCATCCTCCTCTTCCCTTCAACTTCAAGCATTTTTTGATGCTGATTGGGGATCCTATTTGGACTCACGAAAATCAACTATTGGCTTTTGTATTTTTCTTGGAGACTCTTTGGTATCATGGAAGGCTAAGAGGCAAAGCACAATCTCACGTTCTTCGGCTGAGGTTGAGTATAGAGCCCTTGCATCTACTGCCAGTGAGTTGGTTTGGATCACTCAACTATTATCAGATTTCAAGGTTGTTTCTTCATCCCCTACTCTACTATTTTCTGATAATCAAGCTGCTATTGATATTGCTACTAACCCCGTGTTTTATGAACGTATGAAGCACATTAAGCTAGACTGCCATTTTGTTCGGGACAAGATTGCTGATGGTTTTATTAAGTGTCGTCCCATACAAACACAACATCAATTAGCAGATATATTCACTAAGCCTTTGTCGGTAGCAAAGTTATCTCTTTTGTTATCCAAGATGGTTGTTCTTGATATCCACAGTCCATCTTGAGGGGGAGTAAAAAATATCCTATGTGTATTTGTTGTATTGTTTTATTAGTTTGTATAGTTAGTGTGGTTAGTAGTAATAGTTAGAGCAGGCCATTGTCTCATTGTATTTAAACGCTACATGTTAGCCTTTTTCTTTTAATGAAAATTTTTGAGGTATTCTTTTCACCTTCGCTCAATACCAATGACATACATCCAAGTGAGGCTAAATCATCCAAATCTATTGTAAGACCTTCATTATGTATGAAGTAGAAAATGTGATTTTCCATTGGATGGAGTTAGAAGAAGGGATTTGACGTTCAATAGACTTTGCTTTATTATGATGCCTTGGAAAGGGAGTTGTGGACCTTGAGGTGTGGTCTTTCTGGTCTTTCATGCTTTGTGGATGTGTTGGGCCTCTGCATTAATTTGACTAAGAGAGCAATCATTTTGGTGGGTTGTATGAACAACTTTTTGGGTGTTTGGCTACTTCCTGAGGGTGTAGTGCTGGTAGAATCTCTACCATCATCCTATATAGGGCTTGCCTTAGCTTGGAGCCTAACCCATATCTATTTAAAATGGTGTGTTGGTGAGAATTGAGATAAAACTGATGCTTGGAAGAGTTGATATTTGTTAAAAAAAGAGGAAGCTCTCCCATATTAAAAGTACAATCTCTTCCCTACATTTGCATATTTGTCTGTCTTTTGGTGGTCCTACGGATAATATAAATGTTACCTAGTGTGCTGGAAGGGTGTGCACACCTCCTAGGTTTTTGGGTGGGTTGGGCATTGAGAATCTTAAATTTGTTGATGATGCCCTTCAATAAGATCCTTTGGAGGTTGCGTATGGAAGGGGTAGCCTTTCATGACTTTGGTGGTGGTTTAGTATGGTAGTTTGTGGGATGGGTGGCATTTGGTGCTTTTGTTGCCTTTTTGGGTGGCATTGTGAAGCGATGTTGAGGGGTACTATGCAAGTTTGAAGAGTCTTTTCGGGATTTTTGTTTTGAAGGTGGTAACTGTTTTAAGTTTATATTTTGGTGGAATTTTCATTTCGAAATTGGCAATTGTTTTAGGACTAGATTGTAGTTATATAGTTAGATTGGCCATGGACCATTGTTTAAGATCTTCTACACCCTGTTCCTTCTTGTGGGGGATTTCAAGGTCATAATGACTGAGTGCTTTCATTCTACTCCCAAGGGTTGTATTTGGATCCTATGCTTTTGGAGATATTTTGGGACTGAAAATGGGAGGTTTACTTGTTGGCTTTTTTGGGTTGCTTCATAATTATCCCTTGTCCAGACAGGGAGGGAACAGTTACAGTCTGGAGCTTATTCTCTGTTCCTTCTTTCTTTAGTGTTCCATTGGATCTCTTAGCCCTTCCCCTAAGAGGCTATGGTGAGATCGAGGGTCCCTATATCTCCCTTATTTGTCTAGACTTTCCCTCTAGTTGAGTTGCTATGGTGAATAACCTGTGAAGAAGAGCTCAGATTGCAGTAGACTGCTGCTTTTTGTCCAAGGAGAGTGATGAGTTGACTTAACTTGCTGCTTCCTTATCCAGTGACCAAAAAGGTTGGTCCTCATTTTTTTGTTGTTTAGTGAAATAACAATTATTGGTGCGTGTATATTTATATATATAGTTTTTGGGATCAGGGTTCCACCTTCTATGAGTGGAGGCATATTGAGCTGTTGGGAGTAAGAATAGTAATATAAAAAATATAATTATCCTTTTTCTACACGTTTAAACTTTTAGATGAGCTTTTGGCTAACAGTCTGACATGGTATGAGAATAGGCACAAGTTGTCAATTCAAACCATATGTGATTCCCACCCATTTTGTTCTGGCTTCTACATACTGTACCAGAAACACTTCGAAACAAAAGCGTTGGTGTAGAATTCCTACTAAGATATCAGTTGATAGTTGTGATACTGTACTATACCAGCTGATATCATAATGGTATCTGCATATTGCTGCTACCACATAGGTATAAGGACTCAAAAGTGCATCAATTCTGAGTAACAGGGACGCTGCTTCCATGTATAGAGGGAGGGACTCTGTTCCAAACATTCCCTATCACAAGGACACACTATCCTGACCTTGTTACAGGGACATTGCATTATTGTAATAAGGTTGCAGGTAAAGAGGAGAATTTCTCTTCTCTTCACGAAAACAACAATTCAAAGCCATAATCTTTTGAATCATCTCTACTTGTAGATATATAGGCTTTTCTTTTATCACATAATGCTCTTCCCCTCAAGGCATTACCTTTTTTGGTACATTACTTCTTATAAGAACAACTTTTATTTACTAAAAAAGATGGTGTGGACCAAGTTAAAGTAGCTTTAGAGAATGAACTTCTGGCCTACAAATCTGTGGAAACCTTTAATGGTGGTCCAAATATTTTTGGGTTAATTAATCGGGCATCAGATGAGCTTCATCAAATGTATACTATTTGTGATTTGTTATGCTAAATTTCAATTTTCATTTTGTCAAGAAGTAGTCTTTTCATTCTTTTTGTCTACTTACAGCCCGTCATGGCTTCATAGCAAGATTACATAAATTTTTAGGGTTTGTATTTCACTTTTTTGTTACTAATGATTGAGTTGTGTCATATATTCCATCTGTATGATCATGCCAAATTTGCTCACTGTTTGCAGGAGATAATTTCAATATACCCTCTTTTATCCCCACCAAACCTTACCCCAGGACAATCTAATCGGGTTTGTAATGCACTTGCCCTTCTCCAGGTACTGTGTTCGTTTTGCTTTTTTATTTATATATATATTTTTCACTACAATTATAAGAAGGGGAAGATGAAGGGGGGGATGGGGGGAATCAATGAGAAAAAAGATTGATTAAAGGAGAAACAAAGATAGAGAGAAGCTTTGGCAGTTATGGATAATGTTCAAGTTTAGTTTGCTATTGAACCGATACAAGATTCTAGTGGTGTGTTGATTTCAATTTTCTAACTTCTGCTAATAAGTTGGACTACATCAACTTAATTATTGAAGTGCAAGGGCTTAAATTAGAAAAATCAAAAGTTGAAGGATGGCATTAAAAACTTAAGTAGAGTTCAGGGGTCGAGGGTATTATATTTGCTATCTTTCTTTCACCATTGTTTTTATTTTTAATACTTATGCTGTATATAATTAATCTAATTTTGCAGTCTGTGGCTTCACACCCAGAAACGAGAATGTCATTCCTTAATGGTAATTTTCTTTCATTATCTTAGCACATAAAGGGTCCATTACCTGCACAAATTGTAATTGCATGAGGTGATAATTGCTTATCGTATCTAAAGGTTCCTTTCCCCTTCCATTTTTGTGCATGTCATGTGCATGTATTTTTCTGAGTAGCCTCTTTTTGTAGTTCATTTGTGTTAAAATCGCATGAGATCAAGTAGAACTGGTAGCGCATTTCCTTTTCTTTTGTTTTTACCTGACATAAGAACATTCTGAAATGCTTAAATCAATTTCAGATCGTTCTTCTCTCTCTGTCCCCCACCCTCCCCCTGCCGCCCCTTCCCTTCCCTTCATTCCTCGTTCTTTCCTTTTTGGAAGGGAACTAGGTCCTGTCTTTCTTTTATTTCCCAATTATGTCTTCCATATTAATTGGAAATTTTGGAAATAACAGTCAAGGATTCTGATACTTGACAGTATATTTATAACCTGGAACCCGACCTTGATCTTTATACTTGATGGTATCCTTTTAACCTGGAAATAACTGTCACTTGCTTGTTTTCTCCTCCTAATAATTATTATTGCTACAGTGCCAGACATTAGATTTCGTTACCGTCATTTGTGTAACATTGTGGGACCCGCATCACCTGCTGTCTTTTTCTTCCTTTTGAGATCTCCATGTCACTTTCCTTTTTGTGGGTGTTCCACCTTTTCTTATTGCAGCACAGTAGATTCAGTTATGGTCATTGAGTACCATTGCGGGACCTGCAATTCACCCCCCTCTTTTTCTTCCTTTTGAGAGTTCCATGTCACCTGCCTTTTGTCGGTGCTCCACCTCTTTCTTGTTGCAGTACAATGTATTCAGAGGATCATTTGATTGCTATATAGTGATCATAAAGTTCTCCAACCGGCTAGGCATTTGATTTCTATTTATCCTCATTTTTCCATGGACAGCTAACATTTCGCTGCTCCTTTTATGAATAGTTGAAGTTAATATTTTTCATAGGCTAACATTTTAGATTTTGGCAATTTGTATTTACCTTTTAGCCTATGAAGTAATATAGTTCTTCCTCTTTGGGGATGTAATATTACAAAAAGAGTAATCTTTCTGTGGCCATGCTTGGCACATATTTCTTGAAGTTTATGTAGATTTACTGAAATGTTCTGATTGATGGTTTTTCCCTTTGCAGCGCAAATTCCTTTATATCTGTACCCTTTCCTTAATACTACCAGCAAATCTAGGCCATTTGAGTATTTAAGGCTTACTTCCTTGGGCGTCATTGGTGCTTTGGTGAAGGTGCTTCATCCAACTGATTTTGTTTTCTTTGTCACTGATATTCTCAATCTTTTCTGTTGAGCTGCATAAACAATCTTGATACCAGATGCTTTCCTTGACATATTTGATATTTGTGCTAGTAGAGAAATGCCTGTTCATCTAAAATCCAAAGGTTTTCTGGGTATGAATTGCCAAAAACACTTCACAGCAGAATAATCACAGGTAGCATGAGCTGCATGCATGTTCTTATCTCTTGAACTCCACTTCTAGGAGGAAGTGGCATCAGGAATCTGAGTATCTTCTACATTAAAAGAACTGACACTCCCTAGGGGCTGCTGTACTGGTGCTGTCCGCCAGACAGTGAAGCCACCGGTATGTGGGCACGCCCACATGGTGTGTCCAACACACTTTCTTATTTTCTTTAATGGGTATCGGAGGGGATGGGCATAGGACACATTTCCCCTCTATGGACACTTTGAGGACCTAAGAAAAAAAAAAATTAACAACTATTCACTTGTCTAATTTGGCAATTGCATTACTCTTCAGTTTTCAGTTGTTATGACTCTTCAGTTTTTGACCTTTTGGTGGTTGAATTTGAAATGAGTAATGATTTGTGAATTGGTTGCTAATTATATTAGACTTAATTCATTTGGAATGTTTTATTATGAATTTTAAATTCATATTTGTGAGTTTGGAACACAGTCTTGATATTTATTGTGCCATTAGATATATAAAAATTTATTTTATCTATTGATGTATCCTGACTGTGCTGTGTCCTACTATTTTAGAAAATGTTGTGTTCTCATGTCCTTGATTCATAGGCCATCACTGTTCGATTTTCATGCTCTGGTAATTATAGCCATGTGTTTTTAGTGCTCCTGGGATTTTGATTAATATTATATACTCTTACAATTCAGAGGGCAAGGTTTGATTAATATTATATATTCATACTCTGGTAAGGTTGCTTCTTTGTGATTGGAAGGTCACAGGGTAGGGATGTGGAGTCTCCTTGAGAAAAAAACAAGGGGAATGTGTTAAAGATTTTTCACTACAGCCTTCCAGCTGCCAGTCAATATCTTCTCTACCTCTGATTGATTGAAAATTAATTCTTTCCTATTTTTTCTTTTCCTAATTTATTCCTATAATTTGGGATCTGATTGATTGATCCCCTTGATTAAGGATCCGAATCCTTTATTTAGGAATCAATTCCTTTTGATTTAGGATCTGCGCTCTTTCTTAGAAAGTGCAGCCCATTGTATATAAATATACGAAAAGTTGTACAAATAAAATATATGAATATTTTTGAAGTTTTCTTACATGGTATCAGAGCCATCAACTTCTAAGAATTTTAGTTAGTCAGAGAAGTCTTTTTTTTTTTTTTGAGGTTTTCAGCCTTCATTGCTGGTGCTCCCATCTGTCAGCCTTCCTTGCTGCCTGTTGATAAACCAATTTTGTTTTCTTCCAGCCTTTATCACTGGTTATTAGTTCTGTCCACCATTGTTGCTGCCTCAGATCTATTCTTTTCCTCTTGTTAACCACCATTATTCTCACTCCTCACAGCCTAGAGATGTCGGACTCCTCTTCACAGACTATAACTGCATGTACAGCATCACACTTTGATGCTTCATCCAATCAGTCCTTAATTGGAGAACTCCAAACAGTAAACTCTTCCTACTGTTTGGATGGGAAGAACTATCTTCAATGGTCACAGATAGTGAGGACATTCCTAAAAGGACGAGGGAAGATTGGTCATCTAATCAAAAGTGGCCCGAGCCATGATGATCCAAGATCTATTCTTCAAATATCCTACAACCAAGGATATTTGGGACACGGTTCAGAGGACATATTCGAAGATGGAAGATGCAACAGCCTTATATTGAGATTAAGACTAGAATCTCAGGTATGAGACAAAACAATCTTTCAGTTGTTGATTATTACAATGTGATGAACGGTCTATGGCTGGAATTAGACCACTATCAAAATCTAAAAATGAAGTGTAGTGAGGATTCCAAGATCCTCCTAAAGGTCATGGAAAGAGAAGGAATTTTTCAATTTTTAGCCAGACTGAATGTAGAATTTGATCAAGTTTGAGTCCAGATTTTGGGAAGGGAGAAGTTGCCTTCTTCAAGTGAAGTGTACTCTATAATAAGAGGAGAGGAGAGTAGAAGGGTTGTTATGCTGGAATCCCATCCAGCTTCTGGATCAGACATGACTTCCAAC
This sequence comes from Diospyros lotus, assembly GCF_014633365.1. NCBI lineage: Eukaryota > Viridiplantae > Streptophyta > Magnoliopsida > Ericales > Ebenaceae > Diospyros > Diospyros lotus. Next base: position 23,863,447 of record NC_068347.1, read on the forward strand.
AAACCTAATTATGGCCGGAGACAAGGATGGGGTGACAAGAATCATGAAGGGTGGCAAGAAACCACCAAATCTGACAGATACGGACTTTGGTGCTCTCATTGTAAGAAGTCCAGACATACTCAGGAGACATGTTTCAAACTACATGGTAAGGAGCAAGTCTTGAACAGAATTGAAAATCAGAGGGGTAAAGCAAACTGTGCTACAAAAGAGGAAGGCAGCCAAGATATCACTGACTTCAAAGGGTTCAACAAGGGGATGGAAAAGTTAAGAGGATTTCTTGACTCTTATCACATCTAACTCTTGTTCACTAACTCAATCAGGTAAATACCTAATGTCTGCTACTTTCAATGCTAATTCTTGGATCATTGACTCGGGAAAAGAGAAAAATAACTGTTGCTGATGGTAAACCTGTTGAAATTACAGGATTTGGTCATACTCGTTTGACACCTTCAGTTTTCCTTGAGAATGTTTTACATGTTTCTAATCTCTCACAAATCTCATGTCTATTTATCAGTTGATTAAGTCTGTAAACTGCCTGGCCATTTTTTATTCTACTCATTGCATATTTTAGGAACGGGACACAGGGAGGATGATTGGATATGTTAAAGAGAAGGATGGACTGTACCAAGACATGTGATATTCAACTCTCCCCTAGCTGTAATTCTCAAGGTTCCTATAACAGCCGTGTCTTCTAATGTTTCAAAAATCCATCTCAAGCATTGTAAGCTCGGCCATCCACCATTTATCTTGCTTAAACAAATGTTCCCCCTTCTTTTTAAGAATTTTGCTATTGAGTCCCTTTATTGTGATTCATTTGAGTATGCTAAACATCATAGGGTTTGATTTCCAGCCAGCAATAAATTAGTTTTCAGCCATTTTCCTTGGTTCACACTGATGTATGGGGTTCTGCTAAAATTCCAAATGTCAATGGTTCTCATTGGTTTATTTCCTTTATTGGTGATCACACTAGAACTACTTGGCTCTTTCTTATGAAAGAAAAGTCAGATGTGGGGATTATCTTTCAATCTTTTCACAAAATGATTCATACTCAGTTTGGCATCCTCATTAAACATATATGGTCAGATAATGGAAAAGAATACTTTAATCATTCTCTCAACACCTTCTTTAAAAAAGAAAAGGGAGTATTCATGAATCATCTTGTCTAGATACCCCACAACAAAATGGAATTGTAGAGAAAAAAAAAAAAAAAACTGACACCTCCTCAATGTTACTCGCTCCCTTCTATTCCAAATGAACCTACCAAAACATTTTTGGGGGGAGGCTGTTCTTTGATGCGATCACCAATCAAGACCCGGCCCAAAGCCGACCCGACCACGCCGGAACAACATTTTAATACTTCTTAAGTTTTAGAATTCTACTTGGTTTAGGATTATACTTTATGTTATTTTAATACTTCTTAAGTTTTTAGAATTCTACTTGATTTAGGATTCAATTTCATGTTTCTACTTGATTTAGGATTCTACTTCATGTTAGATTAGGATCTATTTCTATTAGGATTTTAGTTGGATTTTGTTTACAAATATTAGATGGATTTGGATTAGTCAAATACTATAAATATGCCTAGGATCTAGAGTTTGTAATCAAATTTTAATCAATCAAATTTCAGCAACCTATTTGGGTTTTCTTAGCAAAACAGTCTTGTTTTTGCATCTTCTTGAAAGCCAAGCTTCGGCCATTGAAGTTTGCTCTTTCAAGGGTTTATTTTGGTGTGTTTTTTTCACACACGCGCTACACGCTGCGTCAGGTGGTATCAGAGATAGGTTAATCAACCAATCAGATGGCCAATCTTGAAGGTAACGGTAGCAACCAGCCTCGTAACAGTGATCAGGGATTGTCCGCAGTTTGGAGAGCAATCGAAGAACAGCGGGAAGTAACTCGTACTATCCAACAGCGATTGGGGCAACATAGCAACCAATTGGGCACCTTACTACGAGTTGATGATGACATGAACCTGAATAATGGGGTGAATCAAGCCGGAGCGGGAAGACCACCCATTAATCATGTCCTTGTTAATCCTAGAAGACCAGTGATTGAAGATAGCGATGAAAAAGATGATTTTGGTCGAGTAATAGCTAACCCTGGTGGTACAGGGGTTAGGAGGAATGCGCATCAGCACAACCACTGGGGCAACGATGAGTATAAACTAAAAGTTGATATTCCTACCTTTAGTGGAGATCTTGATATTGAGGGGTTCCTGGATTGGATCGCTGAGGTTGACCGTTTTTTTGAATACATGGAGATCCTAGATGAACGACAAATAAAGTTAGTGGCTTATAGGTTGAAGGGCGGTGCATCTGTTTGGTGGGAGCAATTAAGAGAAACGAGATTGAGGGAAGGCTGACAGCTAGTTCAGACATGAAGACGAATGAAGCAGCTGTTAAGAGGTAGGTTTTTGCCCCCTAACTATGAACAATATATGTTTGAAGCTTATCAAAGATGTGCACAGGGAATGAAGAGTGTGAATGAATATACCTTTGAGTTTCTGCGATTGACGGAGAGAAACCAATTGTCAGAAAGTGACAATCAACAAGCAGCTCGTTACTTGAATGGATTGAAGCCTGCTATTCGTGATAAAATTGGGGTTCAGATGGTTCTGAGTGTGCAAGAAGCAAGGACTTAGCTTTAAAGGCTGAGTTAATGTTGAGTGAGAGATCTCGTAATGACAACTATCGTCGGTATAGTGAGAATGAAAATAAACAATCAGTTTTTGATAAAGGCAAGTCGGTTTAAGGAGCGCAACCCTCCAATCCACCCCATACAGTCAACCCTAATAAGGCTACAACGGGGGGAAACATTCGAGGTACTACTTCTAATCTTCCAAAATCCCCTAATCCTTATGCAAAGCCTATTCTTTTAAAATGTTTCAAGTGCAATGAGGTTGGGCATCGATCTAGTGATTGTCCAAGGAGGAAAACAATTGACATTGTAGAAAAGGAAGAGGAAGATGTTGCTAAAGAGAAAGTGTATTGCGGGCCTGATGGGGAGGATGACGAAGAAGATTATGGACATGGGCAATATACCTGTGTAGTGAGGAAGTTAATGCTATCTTAAAAGAATGAAGATACTACTCAACAGCATAAACTTTTTTGCACGAGGTGTACGGTGAAAGGAAAAATCTTTGAATTGATTATTGATAGTGGAAGTCAGGAGAACATCATAGGAAGAGACGTGGTGACAAAGATGTAGTTAACTCCTGAAAAACATCCAAGCCCTTACATGATTGGATGGATCAAAGAAGTTGGTGGCATACATGTGGATGAACGTTGCAAGGTGCCTTTCTCTATTAGTAAGTACTCCAACGAAGTCTATTGTGATATTGTTGATATGGATGCTTGCCATATTTTATTTGGGAGGCCTTAGCAATTTGATGTGGATGCTAAGCACTCGGGTAGGAAGAACACATATCAGCTTGAGAAAGAAGGTGTGCGTTATACTTTGTTACCCATAGTGGAAAAGAATCAAACCAAAGCTTCTAAAGTGGAGGGGCGAAATTTTCTTACCATTACACATAAACACACTAAGTTTGTGAGGGAGTGTAAGGATACTCGAGAGGTTCACTTATTGGTTATCAAGGGAGAGAGTGTGAGTGAGCCACTGAAGGTGAATCAAATTCCAGTGGAGGTGCAGGGATTGTTGGAGGAATTTCATGATGTGGTTCCTGAGGAGTTGCCTAATGAGCTACCTCCTATGAGAGATATTCAACACCACATTGACTTGGTTCCTGGTGCTAGCTTGCCTAACCTACCACACTACATGATGAGTCCCAGAGATAATGAGATTTTGCGTGAGCAGGTAGAGGAATTGTTGAGAAAAAGGCATATTCAGACTAGCATGAGTCCATGTGCAGTGCCAGCATTATTGACACCAAAGAAAGATGGGAGTTGGAGGATGTGTGTTGACAGTAGAGCCATCAACAAAATTACTATTGGGTACAAATTTCCAATTCCTAGGCTCGACGACATGCTTGATCAACTTGATGGGGCTGTGATTTTTACCAAAATTGATCTTAGAAGTGGTTATCATCAAATCAAAATTCGACTTGGAGATGAGTGGAAGACAGCTTTCGAGACGAGAGATGGGTTGTTTGAGTGGTTAGTCATGTCCTTTGGACTAACCAATGCACCAAGCACTTTCATGAGACTAATGAACCAAGTATTACGCCCTTTCATTGGTAAATTCGTTGTGGTGTATTTTGATGATATTTTGATATACAGTAAGTCTATTAATGAGCATGAGGGGCATATTCGAGAGGTGTTGAGTGTGTTGAGGGAAAACAAACTTTATGCTAATTTGAAGAAGTGTACTTTTATGAGTGAGAGCTTGTTGTTCTTGGGCTTTGTTATAAGCAAAGAGGACGTAAAGGTAGATGAGGAAAAAGTGCGAGCTATTAGAGAGTGGCCAACCCCTAAAAATGTCAGTGATGTGCGAAGTTTCCATGGGTTAGCAACTTTCTATAAGCGGTTTATCAAACACTTTAGTAGTATTGTGGCTCCAATTACTGAGTGTTTAAAGAAAGGAAAGTTCCATTGGGGTGAAGAACAAGAGCAAAGTTTCACCTTGATAAAAGAGAAATTATGTATCGTTCCTATTTTAGCTTTGCTAAGCTTTGACAAATTGTTTGAGGTTGAGTGTGATGCGAGTGGAGTGGGCATAGGTGCTGTGTTGTCCCAAGAGAAGAGACCAATTGCATTTTTCAGTGAGAAGTTGTGTGAAGCCAGAAGAAAGTGGTCTACTTATGATAAGGAGTTTTATGCAGTGGTGAGGGCTCTTAAGACATGGGAACATTATTTGATTGCCAAAGAATTTGTTCTTTACACGGATCACCAAGCTCTTAAGTACTTGAGTAGCCAAAGGCAATTGAGGAGTGATATGCATGCTAGATGGTCTGCTTTTATTGATAAATTTCCATATAAAATTGTACATAAGTCGGGACAGCATAATTGAGTGGCGGACGCTTTGAGTAGGCGCGTGGATTTGATCAAGACCCTTAGTGTTGAGATTGTTGGGTTTGAGTGCTTAAAAGAATTATATGCGACAGACGAGGATTTCAAACATGTGTGGAAACAATGCATGTCTCAGCAACCATCAGGAGATTTCTATGTGCATGATGGGTTTCTCATGAAGGGAAATCAGTTGTGCATCCCTTCCACATCTTTTCGTGAGAAAATTATTCGGGATTTGCATGGTGGTGGCTTAGCAGGGCATCTTGGCAGAGACAAGACTATTGAAGCTATTATGGGAAGGTATTATTGGCCAAGAGCAAGGAGAGATGTTTCTATTATTGTGGCGAGGTGTTGTATATGTCAAACAGCTAAGGGGCACTCTTCTAACTCCGATCTCTACATGCCATTGCCTATTCCCAATGCTATTTGGGAAGATTTGTCTATGGACTTCGTATTGGGTCTACCGCGAACCCAATGAGGTATGGATTTTGTTTTTGTAGTGGTTGATAGGTTTTCCAAAATGGCGCACTTTCTCCCATGCAAGAAGACGGCAGATGCAGTAGCTACAGCCAAACTGTTTTTCAAGGAGATTGTTAAACTACATGGAGTCCCTAAAACTATTACTTCGGATCGTGATACAAGGTTTTTGAGTCACTTCTGGATTACCTTGTGGAGAATGTTCGATTCATCTTTGAATTTCAGTAGCACAGCACATCTCCAGACTGATGGACAGACAGAGGTGGTGAATCGTACCTTAGGAAATCTGATTCGCAGTGTTTGCAAAGACAAGCCAAGACAATGGGACCTAGTCATAGCTCAAGCGGAATTTGCCTACAACAACGCCATGCATAGCTCAACAGGAAGATCACCATTCTCTATCGTATACATGAAAGTTCCTAATCATGCATTGGATTTGGTAAAATTGCCAAAGGTACCAGGTTTCAGTGTTGCAGCTAGTGACTTAGCCGAACACGTTCAAGCAGTTCAGGAAGATGTCAAGCAAAAGTTGCACGAGGCAAATAAAAAGTACAAGGCAGCAGCTGACAAGTATAGGAAGCACAAGGTATTTGCGGTTGGAGATGAAGTCATGATATTCTTGAAGAATGAACGGATTCCTACAGGACAACAGAACAAGCTCAAGCCAAAGAAGTATGGTCCTTACAAGATTACAAAGAAGATCAATAATAATGCTTATGTTGTGGATTTGCCAAATCATATGGGTATTTCCAAAACATTCAATGTTGCTGATCTTTCTTTGTATTTGCCGGACGTTGAGTTGTCATACCCAGATCATAATTCGAGGACGAATTCTTCTCAAGTGGAGGTGAATGATGCGGTCACCAATCAAGACCCGGCCCAAAGCCGACCCGACCACGTCGGAACAGTATTTTAATACTTCTTAAGTTTTAGAATTCTACTTGGTTTAGGATTCTACTTTATGTTATTTTAATACTTCTTAAGTTTTTAGAATTCTACTTGATTTAGGATTCAATTTCATGTTTCTACTTGATTTAGGATTCTACTTCATGTTGGATTAGGATTTTAGTTGGATTTTGTTTATAAATATTAGATGGATTTGGATTAGCCAAATACTATAAATATGCCTAGGATCTAGAGTTTGTAATCAAGTTTTAATCAATCAAATTTCAGCAATCTATTTGGGTTTTCTTAGCAAAACAGTCTTGTTTTTGCGTCTTCTTGAAAGCCAAGTTTCGGCCACTGAAGTTTGCTCTTTCAAGGGTTTATTTTGGTGTGTTTTTTTCACACATGCGCTACACGCTACGTCATTCTTACAGCCACTTTTCTCATTAACAAACTTCCTTCTAACCTTCTAGGAAACAAAACTCCACTTCAACTTCTCTCTGAAGCCTATCCTAATGCTGTCCCTTATACTGTTCCAGCACCCCGAGTGTTTGGATGTGTTGCTTTTGTTCACATATCCTTGCAACACAGAAGTAAACTAGATCCAAGAGCCTTACGGTGTGTCTTTCTGGGTTATTGTCCCTCTCAAAAGGGGTACAAGTGTTACCCTCCTTCCAAAAGGATGTTTGTCTCTATGGATGTCACTTTTCATGAAGCTGATCCCTTTTTATCTCCATCTGTTCTCATCTTTAGGGGGAGATTCACTCTAAGGATGATGACAACTTCCCATTAAAGTTAATTCCCTCCATCTAGTGGATCAGCTGGGCAAACCAATCCAGAACCCAGCCGCACTGACTGTGATTCTCAACTGGATCTTAATGAGAAGCAGCAATGATTCAAGAGTCCACTACATGTTTACTCAAGGAAAGGGAAGTCTAATTCAACTCAAAAACAGGTTCAATCATCTGAACCAGATCCTATGACTGAGATAACTCACTCTCCCATGGATAATACTTCACATGATCTTGATCTCCATATTACCCTTAGAAAAGGAACCCAGAGCTGTACACAACACCCAATTTCCCACTTTATTTCTTATGATAAAATGTCTTCTCAGCATAAAGCCTTTCTTACTACCCTTAATTCTATTGATGTTCCCACAAATATACAAGAAGTTTTGAAAGACAGAAATTGGGTTCAAGCCATGAAAGAGGAGATGAAAGCACTTGAGAAGAATGAGACATGTGACATTGTCACGGGACCAAAGGGAGTTGTGTTGGTAGGATGAATATGGGTTTATACCTTGAACTATAAAGCAGATGGCTCTTTGGAAAGATACAAGACAAGGCTTGTAGCTAATAGACATACTCAAAGATATGGGGTTGACTATCTAGAGACCTTTGCACCTGTGGCAAAGATGAATTTTATCTGAGTCTTATTATCTTTGGCTGCAGTTTTTGGTTGGAGTCGACAACAATTTGATGTAAAAAATGCATTCTTACTTGGAGACCTAAAGGAGACAGTTTATATGGAGTTACCACTAGGATTTGCACATAATATTGAAGACAGTAAAGTATGCCACCTTAAAAAAGGTCCTCTATGGCTTAAAACAGTCCCTGAAGGCATGGTTTGAGAGATTCACACAGGCCATGACAAAGATGGAGTACTGCCAAAGCAGAGGAGACCACACCCTGTTTATAAAACACTCATCCAAGGGTAAAGTTACTGCACTTATAAACTATGTGGATGACATTATTATAACGAGGAATGAAATGGCTGAAAGAAGATGTCTTTAAGAAACATTGGCTAAGGAATTTGAAATCAAGGGCCTCAGAAAGTTAAAATATTTTCTTGGGGTTGAAGTAGCCTACTCCAAGGAAGGTATTTTCTTATCTCAATGAAATTATGTGCTGGACCATTTGAAAGAAACTGGTATTCTAGGTGGTAAGGCTGCAAGTACCCCTATTGAACAAAATCATAGGCTGACTGAACTGCACGATGACAATAAAATTGACAAAGGAAGGTATCAACAGCTAGTTGGTAAATTGATGTCTCTCTCATACAAGACTGGATATAGCCTTTGCAATTGGTGTTGTTAGTCAGTTTATGCATAATCCAAGGTTGGAACACACGCAAGCTATTCATAGAATCCTCCATCATCTGAAATCTACTCTAGGGAGAGGTATCCTATTTCCATCTAATCCAGATCTATGTCTAACAGCATATACGAATGTTGACTATGCAGGCTCTTTATCTGACACAAGGTCTACCTTGGGCTATTGCACTTTCCTAGGGAATAATTTAGTTACATGGAGAAGTAGAACACAGAATGTGGTGGCAAGATCAAGTGCAGAAGAAAAATTCAAGGCAATGGCCCTTGGTGTTTGTGAGTTAATGTGGCTTAAGATCATTTTAGATGATTTGGGAATTCAGAGGAATCAGAACATGAAGTTGTATTGTGATAATATGTCAAACCATAAATATTGCACATAATATTGTGCAACATGACCAAACCAAGCATGTGGAGATTGATAGGCACTTCATTAAGGAAAAGATAGAAGCAGACTTCTTAACCTACTGAAGAACAAATTGCTGATGTTTTGACCAAGGGACTTCCTCCAAGAAGATTTCAGAACTTAACCAGCAAGTTAGGACTGATAGATATTCGTTCCTCAGCTTGAGGGGGAGTGTTAAAAATTATTCACGACAATCTTGCAATTGCCAGCCATTATCTTCACTATCTTTGATTGATTGAAAATTAATTCTTTCCTATTTTTTCTTTTCCCAATTTATACCCCTATAATTTAGGATCTAATTGATTGATCCCCTTGATTAAGGATCTGAATCCTTTATTTAGGAACCAATTCCTTTGATTTAGGATATGCACTCTTTCTTAGAAAGTGTAGCCCATTGTATATAAATATAGGAAACGATGTAGATATAAAATATACGAATATTATTCAAGTTTTCTTACAAAATGTTGCATACAAACATGACCCTCCCCAACCTTCGTGAAGTGGGGAGTCTCATGCACTAAGGATGCTCTTTTTTTATTCTTCAAATTTAGAAATTTAACCTTTGTTCTATTAAAAGATTTTGTTATCTAGGGATTGTTCACTTGTCACCCTCTACCTTTCCCCCCACTTTTCCTTGGGCTTATGTTTATTAGAGTATTTCCATGTGCAAATTTGAGTTAAGACAACAAACACAACCATTTTGGGCATGCTTGGAAACATGGCCATCTGTACATTTTCTATTTTATTTTCATGATGTTGGAATGGAAAATTTGGAAGGTTGCTTGGCTACAAAATTTTCTATCTCAAATAATGAGAACAAATGAGATGAACTGCAGAAACAGCAGCAAGAAACACCCTTTGCATGTGTGAAGTTTTGAGAGAGAAAAATGTTATGTCTTATTCACAATGTGGTATATCTATATATACCAAGTACAACTAGCTTAACCATAAGGTACGACCCTATCTCTAATATATATATATATATATTATATGTACAATACTATACATAATATACTAATTCTAACACTCCTCCTCAAGCGGGCGCATATATATTATATGTGCCTAGCTTGGTACAAATGTAGGTAAGTCGTGGACCATGTACTGCCTTGGTAAGAAGATCAGCCAGGTAGTCATTAGAGCTAACAAATGATGTACTAATCTCTCCAGAAATCAATTTCTATCTCACAAAGTGACAATCTATCTCTATGTGTTTGATTCGCTCATGAAAAATTAGATTAGAGGCAATATGAAAAGCCGCCTGATTATCACAAATAAGTTGCATAGGTCCTGAATCTCTAAATTTCAACTTCGTAAGAAGTTGCTTGAGCCAAATCAACTCACATGTGGCTAAAGCCATAGCCAGATATTCCGCTTCTGCGCTAGATCAAGCCACAACATTTTGCTTCTTATTCTTCCAAGACACCAAATTTCCTCCAATCAAGATACAATAATTCGAGATAGGACGTCTATCTGTGGGACAACCAACCCAATCTACATCAGTATATCCAACAACCTGCTTTTGTCATTTGTTCTCAAACAACAAGTCTTTACTAGGAGCACTTTTAATGTATCTCAAGATACGCACTAAAGCGTGCCAGTGACTAGCACATGAGAAGTCCAAGAATTGACTTACCACACTAATAGAAAAAGAGATGTCTGGTTGTGTAATGGTGAGATAATTAAGCTTCCCAACTAGCCTCCTATATCGCCAAGGATCCTCCAATGGCTCTCCCTTGTCTTGGTACAAGCTTAATATTAGGATCCATAGGACTATTTATAGGTTGGGAATCAAGCATACTAGTCTCTTCCAAAATATCTAAGGCATACTTACTTCGAAAGATGCACACACCATGGGCAGAGTGAGCTACCTCAATACCAAGAAAATATTTCAACCTGCCCAAATCCTTGGTCTAAAAATAAGAATGCAAATGAGTCTTCAACTGCCCAATACCAACGTCATCATCTCCTATAATAATAATGTCATCTACGTATAACCACCAATAATATAACTCCAGTAGGAGAATGGCGATAGAAAACAAAATGATCAGTTTCACTTCTAGTCATACCAAAAGACTGGATGACTAAACTGAAGCGACCAAACTAGCACTGAGGAGATTGCTTTAGGCCATATAAGGACTTTTTCCGGCGACATACCAGTTGGGACTCCCCCTGAGCAACAAAACCAAGAGGTTGCTCCATATATACTTCCTCTTGAAGGTCGCCATGAAAAAAAACATTTTTAACATCCAGATGATAAAGAGGCCATTGCTGAATAGCAGTGATAGCAAGAAAAGCACGAACAAAAGCAATCTTAGCCACGGGAGATAATGTATCACCATAATCCAAGCCAAAAATTTGAGTATAGACCTTAGCAACCAATCGAGCCTTCAGATGATCAATAGAACCATCTGGACCAACCTTAATTGTAAACACCCACCGACAACCAATTGTAGACTTCCTGGGAGGGAGAGGAACTAAATCCCATGTCTCTCATTAGTCAACAAGGCAAACATCTCCTCATCCATAGCATGTCACCGCCCAGGGTGAGAAAGAGCTTCAGTATCTGTCTTAGGGATAGAAACAGACGAAAGAGAAGAGACAAAAGCAGAACAAATAGATGACAAACGATGATAGGTCACAAAAGTATAAATAGGATGAGGATTGTGAGTGGAACGTGTACCTCGACAAATAGGAGCTTGGGCAAAGTCAGAGGGAGACGAAATAATGGCACCAACTGGGAGCGGGAGCGGTAGGTACTGATGAAGGCTTACAACAATGCTGATAAGTTTGGAGAGGAACAGAAACAGGTGCTAGGACCAGAGAAGGAAAAGAAGGGACATGAAGAACCTCATAAATGGAGGAAGAAGACCTATCAGGTGAAGAAGAGAAAAAAGGTGTAGACTCAAAGAATGTGACATCAGAAGAGAGAAAATACCTACCAAGTTCAGGGGAGTAGCACTTGTATCCCTTTTAATGGCGAGAGTAGCCTAGGAACACACACTTGATCGAGTGAGGAGACAATTTATCACGACCAAAGGAAAGAGATGGGCAAAACAGGCTGATCCAAAGACACGAGAAGGAATAGGATAGATGGGATCATGAGGAAAGAGTAAAGTATGTGGAATGGCCCCATTCAGAACAGTGGATGGGATCCTGTTGATTAGATAACTAGAAATGAAAAGAGCAGCATCCCAAAAGACAACAGGTGCTTGCATGTGAAGGAGAAGTGTCCGAGCAATCTCAATGAGATGACAATTTTTACTTTCAGCTACCCTATTTTGTTGTGGAGTATAAGGACAAAACAACTGTAGACAATACCCCGAGATGAGAGAAAAGCTTAAAATGCATGAGAACAATATTCTTTGGCATTATCATTGCGAAGGACCTGAATGGTACGACCAAATTGATTAGAGATTTCATTACAAAAGGAAGTAAATAAAGATTGCAATTCAAAACAATCTTTCATTAAGCCAAGCACAACCAGAATGATCATCAATAAATGTAACAAAATAGGAAAAACCTTTTTTAGATTTGACTCTACTAGGACTCCAAATGTCTGAATGGACAAGATCAAAAGGAGCATCATCTCGTTTATTAAGACAACTAGGATAAGAAGAATGAACATGTTTTCCTAGCTAACAAGACTCACATTCTAGAATAGTCAACGAAGACAATGAAGGAATCATTTGTTGAAGAGTAGATAAGTGAGGATGACCAAGTTGAGAATGAATTTGAAGAGGAGATGCTTTTGTAGTAGCACAAGCAGACACTGTAGATGACAGCAGGGCAAGATGGTAAAGTCTCTCAAACTCATGTCGATGCCAATCGTTTGTCCCGTACCCCGATCCTACACAAGAACAGATTCAGAATCAAAGATAACATGACAATTCAAAGAACAAGTGAGACAACAAATGTAAATGAGACTATATGGACAACTAGGGACATGAAAAACAGAATTAAGAGAAATAGACGGATGTGGATTAGCCCTACCGATACTAGTGGGAAAGGTTTTAGACCCATCAGCCACAATGATTAGAGGAAGGGACGTAGAGGAATCAAAATGAGAGAATAAGGATTTATTACCAGAAATATGCTCTGAAGCTGCTGAATCAAGAATCCAAGGACTAAGCTGAGAATGAGTAAGACAAATATGAGAAGTACCATTGGGTGACTGTGCAGAAGAAGTAGACTCTTGGGAGATGAGGCCTGCTGAGTTGCCCGAAGCTAACAATACTTAGCCAACTCCTCAGCAGAGATCATATATGTAGAGGCTGATCGCTTAGTGTGAGAAGTATCAGGTACCACGAACTGTGTCATTACCATCAGGAATTGCAACATTGGCCTTGGAAGGGCGACCATGGAGTGCATAACATGTTTCCTTATAATAACCAGGGCGATGACAATAATTACAATAAGGGCGCCTACCACTGCGACTATGCCTAGCACCTCGACCACATCCACCTCCAGGTCCAAACTCAGAGGAAGATCTAGGAATCTGAGAGACCAGTATAGATCGCTCTCCAACTGAAGCCTTGGAAAATGCTTGTGTACTTAGAAGAATCTGGGCAAACACCTCTTCCATGGTAGGAATGGTGGGAATCCTCAGGATTTGAGTGCGAACACCCCCCATATTGGGCCCAAGGCCTGTCAGGGTGAGCACCCTAAACAACTTGTCCCTTTGTTGCTTTTGCTCATTGAGATCAGTTGTAACTGAGAGCATAACATTAAAATCTGTCACAACAAACTAGATACAACCCAAGTAAGTAGGCACATCTAAGTCCCCCTTTTTAATATTGAACAAATTACTAATGATAGTATATAAACACACAATATCATTAGTATATAGTTGCTGAGCACAAGACCAAATATCGAAACAGTTCTCATAAACAAGAAATAAATGAATTAAATCAACATCTATAAACTACCATAACAAAGTAACCAAGTGTGCATCTATGCGATCCCAGACAGTCTTATCTGCTTCAGCAATGTTAAAAAGCCTCGTAGTCAAATGATCACTAACACCATGCCCACGAAACCACATTTGAACAGACGCTGACCAAGACATCTAGCTCTTACCATTCAACTTGTCAGTGATAATAGCGGTAATACCAGATAAAGACAGTTCATGGATAGGTACAGTCACCGATGAAGATGGACTCACAACTTCAAGTTTTGAAGAGGTCATAGCGGAAAACCAAGCACAACCAAACTAGATTTGAGATTGTAAAGAAAAACCAGATCTAAAACTGTGAAACAAGACTACAAATCAAATCTGAAACAAATCCGAAATTGTGAAGCTTAAATCTAAAATTAAAGAAAGTTGCTGCAAACCAGATTTGAGGCTGTGAAACCGAGATTTGAGGCCGACAGTCTAATAGATTGCCATGAAAGTGAAGAAGAAGACTGGCTAGAAGCAGATCTAGGGTCACTGTCGCAAGAGGAAGCAGATCTGGCCCGGATTTGAAGAACGATGGTCCGATCTAAGAGATTGACTACCGAATCTGAGGGATTGACGGCCAGATCTGAGAAATTATGTTTGGATCTGAAGATCGATGGGCGGATCTAAAGATTGACAGCCGGATCTGAAGATCGACGGTCAGATCTAAGCAATGATGGTTAGATCTGAAGATTGATGATTGGATCTGAGGGATTTACGGCAGAATCTGAAGAATGATGGCCAGATTTGAGCGACGACGGCGGCGGCGGCGGCGGCTCACAGATCTAGACGATGATGGCAAATCTGATGGTGAGTCCTTGCAGATCTGACGGTGGCTATGGTGGCGAAATCTTAATCGTGGAAGATCAACGGTCGCAGGAGACCGACCGACGATGAGAGGCAACGACAGCCAAAGGTAGATCAATGGTCATGATGGACCAAATCTGGGATATCGGCGACGAAGGCAGCAATTACCTAGTCAACTCAACGGCAACTTGCGATCGCTGACAATGAAAGAGAAGGCGAAAAACAAAGGCAGCTGTTGGTGAAGACAAACCACAGCGGTGGCGGTAGTTTCAGATCTTGGGAGACTTCGACGAAGAAGGAAACCTCAGGCAGACAAATCTGGAAGATGAAGAGCTACAAAGGGCCACAAGAAGAATAGTCGATGACGGCAATGGTCGACGGTAACAGGGGCGACAGTGGCAGCGGCAAGTTACGCAAGGAAGAAGGTGGTTGTACGCGAGGAAGAAGATGGCTCTGATACCATGTGAAGTTTTGAGAGAGGGAAAAATGTTGTCTTATTCACAATGTGGTATATCTATATATACCAATAAGGTATAACTAGCTTAAGCATAAGGTACAACCCTATCTCTAATATATATATATATATATTATGTGTACAACACTATACATAATATACTAATTCTAACAGCATGAAAAAGATTTCCATCCCATGCTCTTTCCATTTCACTCCCAGGCACTAGCATTCTGTGTGATAACCCTTTCTCGTTCTCCGATAGCAATGATGACCTCAATGACTTCTCCTACAATGGCCTCTGATGACTCTTTCACTCTCCAATGCATATGTATGCATACTGAAAATCTTGTCTACTCTCTCTCTCTCTCTCTCTCTACATACGTGCACCCACCCGCACATAGAAACGAACAAGGAAACCCTAGATTTGGGGATGCCAAACCCTGATCTTGGTTCAGCAACCTCTAATCTTGGGCCCCTCTCTCTCTATGTACATGTATGTGTGAACACACAAGCACACTGAAATGAACAATATGACCCTTGTTATTAAGACCTCAAGGGTACTCGTTGAAGTTTTTTTTTTTTTACTATAACACGGATTTTTTATTGTTCTTTTAGTGTTGGACTCTCTCTCTTTCTAGTCATGATGTTGAATTATTTATAATATTTGTTCGTTATATGTTTATGTTGTCTTCTTTGTTCTTTTAAATTTTTGAACCCTCAGCATTTGATAATATTGGGTAGTTAGCAGCTTGTCATTAGTTTTTTTTATTTGGGATGTTTTTCTTATTGTGCACCTTGGCTTGTAGTAATCTCCCTCTCACATGAGGGACAACATACCCTATTTAGTGTAGTTTCAGAGAGGTTCTCATAGAGTACACCCTTTTATTATCCATAAAAGCAGTGGCTGTGAAGATATTATGAAATGCTGTTTTTGCACATTAGTGGTTGTGTTGTTGGGAACAATTTCTCACGTGAACAAGCTAAAGGAGTTTTCACTATTGTTTGCTGCTTTCTATAACTCTGGAAGCAGAGTAATTTATCTTTTCTGAAAACTCTGCAAAAATGCAATTTTACCTTATTTTTGGGATTTGTCATTTTCCCTGAAACCTGACCTGTCTGTTTTTTATTTTTACTTCAGGTTGATGATACAGAGGTTATCAGTTTCCTTCTCTCTACTGAAATAATTCCTCTGTGCCTAAAGACTATGGAGATGGGGAGTGAACTTTCAAAAACGGTAAGTTCCCCTGGTGAATCATTTGAAATTCCCCCCACCATTTTACAAGTTTTGATAAAGCATCATTCACTTGATGGTGGCTGATAGGAAATGGTCTGATGTCACAATTTTTGCATCTTGGAAGAAGTGATTATCGTTGGCTATGCTTAAATGATCTGTGTTCCATATGCGTCATTGTTGGCCACTTTTATGATTCTTGGAAGAAAATAAATGTGATTGCTAAGCCAGATTATAGGATCATAACTATGGTGTAGCATGGTTAGATGTACATGGTTCCTTTTGGAAGATCATATTTCTCTAATTGCTGCCTTGTTTAATATAGAACACTAAAATATTAATGAAAATTACTTCAATTTACGAAGATTCTGATCTTTCATTTTAAGTTCCTCATTTTCAAATTAATCAAATGCAACAGAGTTCTTAGTTCTTACAATTCCCTAGACTTGGCTTTTAGGTCAATTGAAGTCTGATTAAATATTTATACTGACAGGTTGCTACATTTATTGTTCAAAAAATTTTGATGGATGATGTGGGTCTGGATTATATATGTACGACAGCAGAGCGATTTTTCGCTCTAGGTCAAGTGTTGGCAAATATGGTGGCTGCACTTACTGAACAGCCCTCATCACGCCTGCTAAAACATATCATTCGCTGTTATCTTCGTCTATCTGACAACCCAAGGTTGGTCAATTGTTTATTTTGATGTGAACGCAGTCTTAAGATTTATAGTATGTATGCAGTTCCTTTATCTTTTCTGTAGTTCTCCACTGCCCCATGTACTAAATCAACTGTTTGGTCCTCATGAGGCAGAGCTTGTGATGCCCTGAGTGGCTGCCTGCCAGATATGCTGAGGGACGGCACCTTCAATGCTGCACTTCAGGTAGGCCCTCATTAAAATACTTAAAAGAGTCCAACTTCTGGTTTCTAGGGTTCCTTTTGTAACTTCGCAAAACTTAATATGGCACACCTCTCTGTGAATTTGCCCCATGTGGCCAGTTTTCATACATGCTGTCGCATCACCATAACAATAATATGGGTTGTAATGGGTGATAGCCTTTGTAACATTCTGTATTAGTTTAGAGGTGAATGCACTTCCCTTCATAACCAAGTTCGTTATAGATATGAATTTTATGGCTAACCAATCCTCTAGCAATGTGGACTTTTCAGTGTTACTATTGTTCAGATGTAGCTGTTTGTTGATCAATCTGTCTATTCAGCAAATAAATAGCATTCATATGATCTATGAGCATGCATGTGTGCATGGGGGTGTAGAAATTTCTTGATAGCATACTCGATCAAACTAGTAATTTTCTTCCCAACTATAGATCCCATACCTCCCTTGTGTGTGTGTCTGGAAATATTACATTCTTAAACATGCGTAGCTCCCGTTACATGCAAGTGTACTTTGAACATGAGATACATTTTTCTTTCCATAATTTGGTGGATGATAACTTCCATGATATTGCACTTTTAGGAAGATGCAACAACAGGAAGGTGGTTACAGCAATTGCTTCACAAAGTGCAGGGACCTCGTGTTGCACCTCAGGCTGGGGGATTCAACCATATGCGGGTGTACTAAAGTTAAAGTTACATGCAGTGGTATTGGAACTCCATTTTGTCGCCCTTCAGGCTTTTATTATGTGTGAATTATGTTGTCTTGTTGGGGTATTTTCATAGTAATAACATGGATTAATAGTCCTTGCTAGCCAAAAGAAGACATCTCATGGCTCTTTGCATAGTTTTGTTATGGATAATTGTTATTGTTCTTTTCATGCATTCCTATTTGATTTGTTATGGAGCTTGTTATGGTTTCCAAGAGGGGAAATGGCGCTTGTGCGGTGTGTTTTTTTGAACCCTAGATGTTGTGTTTTTTGTTGACTTAAGGTTCTCAGCTTAAAGTAATAGCATGAGTATCCTTGGTCTGTTGGTGTTGGTAGCTATAGTAAGGTGGCTCCTTTATGACTAGAAATTCATGGGGTCGAGTTGTGGAAACACCCTCTTTGCAAATAAAGTAAGGGAAAATTTGTTTACAAATATGACCTTCATAAAGTGAGGACTTTCATGCACTGGTAACCCCTTACAAATATAATATAAATGTTTTTTTCTGTAAATAAGAATTATATAGAACAAACAACAAGCGCAAAAGCGACTACAAACACAGCTGGGGCATACCCCGAATAGAGAACATAACTACATCACAAGCCAACGCAAGGCAAAAATAAGGACAAAAAACACCACCTCAAACACATGCGGCAGGAAAGAGTCACATAAGACAAAGCATATGAAAACAACAGAACCATGGAAAGCTGCACCATCGAAGCTACAAAGAAAAAACAACGAGACCTCCCAGGCATGACACGCCAAGGAGAGAGAACACGACCAAAGGCATAAAGATGGGAGAGAAGATCAAGCACTCGGACATGAGCGAAAACAGGAATGAGGAAGCTGCTAGAAATGAACCAGGGCAATGCTCTGAAGGGATTGAGAAAACTGCATGGAGGCTAGCCTCACCCAAACCGCCTACTAGATCTGGTACGCAAGCTGGCCCGGAGGCCGCTCACTATCCCGAAAGCAACGGTTGTTACGCTCACGCCATATAAAGTAAATAGCCACCTGAAGAGTAAGTCGGTGAGCCACCATCCACGGGGATCTACCGCACAACCGATGAGCTGCCCAGGAAACACTTCACTCCCAACTCATCTAGGGCTAAGCAAACTTCATGTGGCATTTAAGCTACTACAAAACCTGTCTAGAATAAACACAACTAAAAAATAAGTGGCTATGGCGCTCCATCGCGCACCTGCACAAGAAACACCTGTTAGGAAATGCCATATATAAATTTAACCGATCCAGAGTAGAAAGACGCTCCTTAATGGCAAGCCAAAGGATAAAAGCATAGGATGGGACCCCGAAGGAGTTCCAGACTAATCGAAATCAAGGGACCCGAGCTCTCCTGCCTCTTAAAACACTCATAGCAAAGCGGGCCGAGAAACAACCATTAGGAGCAGGGACCCTACCAAGGGAGGTCATGGGAAAGGGACCGAGGTGGACTCGGCAAATTCTCCAAAATTAGCTAGGCTTCCCTTGAAAAAACAACATGGGGCCACGACCAGTTGCCCTAAGAGATAATGGAGGAAACCCTAGCTGTAGAGGGTGTCATGTCCTAAGGGTAATTAGAAGGGCAATAATGTAATTAGTTATATTAGTTTGTTAGAGATATTTGGGTGTTTGTTAGGAGCACATGGGTGCTGTTAGAAATTAGTTAAGGAGCTAGCTAAGGCCTATAAAAAGGCCCATTGTAAGAGGAGAGGGTATGCTGAAAATTATTGAATTGAATATCTGATTCTCTCTCATTTTCTCTCTACTTCTCTCCCTCATTTCTCTCTACATCCTTCCCCATTTCTGTCCAAATATCCCTCTAAACTTTTTGTTCTTAGTTCTACTCAATCGGATTCTTCCGATTGCCAATCCAGCCCTCGTTATGAACCCTAGGTTCGTGACAAATGATATCAGAGCATCGTTCCTTGGCTGTTAATGTCCGATGGCTCCTTTGTGATTGATTTCCGACGATTTAGGCCGCGATCTTTAGCGACCCAAGCTGGTTCAACGAGCTACCATTTATCGGTGGTGCTCAGCCAGTCGTTAAGATTGTAGTGAGTGAGGAGTCGATTCTTCATGTTGATTGGAAATTATAGTCGAATTGAATTAGAAAATTTCCAGCCATAGAATCCGCTGCGACTGACTCTTCCAAACGTCGAAGCAGACTCAAGGCCAGGCGATTCGGGACTGGAAGTGTTGTCGATTTTTGGAGGCGAAGCAGACAGTGACGCTCGGTTGTGAAACTCAAGCGTGTTGCCGACTTCAGTGGCGACTTTGAAGGACAGTAACGGAGCCGACCTCGGCCATCCAAGCAAGCTTAGGGAGCGACAGCAGTGACGCGGGTTGGTCAAACGACTGGAGTGGGTGACTAGAGGGTGACGCGAATGGCCAGGAGATTGCAATTTGGACTTGGGAGTGTTGCAACCGTCCAAGGCGAGCGTAAGCCCATCGAAGGTGAAGCGGACGGCCCATACCATTACGACCCAGACCGGTAAGCTTCGTATAGGCGTGGCTGTGGCAGTTTTGATCGGGAACTCCGTTTGGAATTCTGTGGGTGTGGCCGCTGGATCGAAAGGCACGGTGGTGCTGCAAATTTTTGGGTCGAGAAGCAATTCTGACCGTTCGAGTGAGGCGAGCTGCCCACCTTGTTCGAAGGGGGATTCCGACCATTATAGAAGAATTAACCTAGGGAGAATCGAGCCCATAACCAGCCATTGAAGCAACGAGCAAGTGATTTTCGTTGGTGATTTGGAGGCGACTTGGCTGGGCGGTTCCAGCGACTTTGGAGATTTGGAAGGTGGTTAGGTGTTGGAAGGTGCTAATCTCCAAGCCAGCGAGCCCCCTCAGTTCAGAATTGGAAGGCGCAACAGGTGAGTGACCCTCGGCCAATAATTTCGGTAATTATTGTACGAAAATCGGGAGCAACAGGTTGAATTCGGTTGAGATTTTTAGTGATTTAGAGCAGCAGAGTTGATTAATTTAGTTAGGCGAAGGCATAGCAGCTATTTGGAGTCAATTGATTTTCTGGAGGCTGTTTATCCGTTGCGTTAGTCAGCTTGAATTGGCAACTCGGTTGCAGATCAGAGTGGCGCAGCGGATTCGATGGGTTTCATGTGGGAAGTGGACTCCTCCAGCTTATCCAGCTCGTTGGTTGTTGGTGCTTGAGGCTGTGAGCAAAGGGAAACAAAGGCAGCCAAGGGGAGCAGTGCATACATGGAGCAAATGAACCCTAGATTGCAGCAAAAGAATGCTTCATTTTCAGCTGGAATGGAGCTTCAATGGTAGCCAAAGAATGCTACATTTTCAGTTGACCAGAAACATCAAATTTGGGAAAAGAAGTTTGAGAATGAGACTAGCCGAAGGGACAAAGGAACCAGCAGTGGGTTTGATGAAGAGTGCAAGGAATTCGTTCGAATGTTTCGCGAAAAGTTGCAAGAGTTTGCAATGATACTATCTAAGGAGTATCATTACAATTTTCCAGCGGAATACTTCGACGATTATCATGGAAGTTTTAACAAGGAGGAATTTCTCAAAATGGACCAACTAAAGGAGAAGTGAAGATGGTAGGAAGGGGATTCAGTTGCAGTGATTGAGAAGTTAGAAGAAAAAATAATACCCCAAGATGCATCTACTGAAAGGCTGCAAGGAAATAATAGGGAAGCAATTGATGAAGTGATAGAGGAAGCCAAAGCCAGCTCATTACCCCAGGTGGCTAGTGCATGGGCAGAAGGATTTGGTATTGCTCCAGATCAGAAGTTTGTGGAAAATGGGACAGCATTGGATCAAACAAATCAGACTAAAGGACCAGCCATCGGTGTGGATGATGGTGCTGAAGCCTTTCCTCAGATTTTAGACTTATCGAAATTTGAGGAACAATCACATTCGGAACAAAATATGGATTTGACTTGGGTTAAAATAGGCAACGAGAAGGTGAAGACAACACTAGCTGGAGGAAAACTAAGGGATATAGCGGAAGGAATCGAAGGGATTGCTGAAGAAAACAAAACTATCGCTGCTGTGTTGGTTTTTGCTCCTACTAGAAAATCCAAGCTGCTGTCTAACATATGGAAGGATGATTTGTTGGCTGAAATTGAAGTTGCACCAGCTCCTAAGGCTAATGCTCACAAGCAGCCTTGGTATGAGTGTCCAAGGCAAATCTGCAATCTTCCATTGCTGCATTTCGAGGATGCTGATGATATCTTTCAACGTGCAGCTGTGGTGCACCATGGAGGTGTAGGAACAACTGCTGCTAGTATTGAACTTGAACTCTATCAAATTGCTCCTATTGAAGTTCTAGGCCGAATTACGACGGGGATTGATCTTGGATACTTAAGAACGAGGAAGAAGAAAAGGCCTAGAAGGACAAGAAAAGAAAGAAAGAAAAATTAGATAGAGAAGGCGGGCATTGGATAAAGAAGCAATGGCTAGGTGGTAATAAGTTTCTTGGAGACAAGAAACATTTCAATAAGGGGAAATTGTCATGTCCTAAGGGTAATTAGAAGGGCAATAATGTAATTAGTTATATTAGTTTGTTAGGAGATATTTGGGTGTTTGTTAGGAGCACATGGGTGCTGTTAGAAATTAGTTAAGGAGCTAGCTAAGGCCTATAAAAAGGCCCATTGTAAGAGGAGAGGGTATGCTGAAAATTATTGAATTGAATATCTGATTCTCTCTCATTTTCTCTCTACTTCACTCCCTCGTTTCTCTCTACATCCTTCCCCCATTTCTGTCCAAATATCCCTCTAAACTTTTTGTTCTTAGTTCTACTCAATCGGATTCTTCCGATTGCCAATCTAGCCCCCTGTTATGAACCCTAGGTTCATGACAGAGGGGAGACCCATCCTCCTAGGAAGACCATGGGAGAAGTAATCCACCAGCACACCGAAGGGGTGCCATTGGTCATGCCAGAGAAAAACACGATGCCCATTACCAATTTTCCACCTAATAAGTGGACGAACAATGCCTCTAAGGTTAAGGATCATACGCCAATACCACGGACATGAGTAAGGAGGCGTAAGAAACTAGAAGCAAGAATCCCTAATACGGTACGAGTGAATCCATCGAATCTAAAGGGATTCGGAAGAAGCCTGCATGAGGCGCCAGATCAATTTGGCAGCAAGAGCTAGATTCCAGATATGGAGGGGACGCAAACCGAGGCCTCCCTGGTCTTTTGGGAAGCAAATATCAAACCAGGCAACCTTAGCTTTATGGGGAGACAGATCCGGACCATCCCACAAGAAAGCACGTATGACTTTCTCAATTTCCTTATGAACTTTCTTGGGGAGCACAAAAATCGACGCCCAATAAACATGAATGGTAGATAAGACCGATTGGACAAGCTGGAGGCGCCCCACAAAAGAAAGGAGGCGACCCCTCCAAGAAGCAACTTTAGAGCGAACACGGTCCAAGATGACGACAGTCAACATAGGTGAGCTGCTTCGAGATAAGGGGAATCCCAAGATAACGAATAGGAAGAGAGCCCTCCCTACAGCCCAATTCCTATATAAATGTTAGTCTGTAGTGTATAGCATAAGGGTATTTACATAAATATTCCTGTATATTTTGACCTTGTTTATTTATGTGCCATGCTCAAGAGCATACAATCAAATTAACTCTCTCTTTTTTGCATGGTATTAGAGCCTAACCCTATTTTTTAATAAAAAATCCTGACTCCCCAAAACAGAAGATATTAGAAACCCTAACCCTATTTTGAAGCAATAGCCGCTGCCCTTGTTTGTCCTTCTTGTTGCCACCGTTAGTCACCAACTGTGTCTCTTTTCAGTCGCACCCCTTTCTAGCTCCGGAAACCTCAGGTTTCCTGTTTTTGGGTTCTTTTGTTGTTTTCAGTTATATTTGTCTCTGTTCCGATGGCACACTGGTTTCACACAACTCGCCATTACCTCCTTTCTTAGATCCAAGTGGGACCCATCTGTGCTTCTTAGATTGGCAACACATGACCCTCGATTTTCCTCATTCTGAGTTTGGTTGCTGCTGTTGGTCACGTTTGTCTCTATTCCGGCAGCACATTGGTCTGTCACAATTAGCTGTCTCCTCCTCTCTTAGATTCGATGGGATCCATCACATTGTTTCCATAACTGATGCATTTGTGTGCGCATCTTACGACGACACATTTGTTTGCATTTATGTTTTGTTCTGTCAGATCTGCAGTTGTGGTGGTTCCCATGTGCTCTTCTTGCAGTGTTTATATGATTTTTCCCTTGGGCTTATGATTTTGTCTTCGGTAGTGGTATTGCATAGATCTGTCTGAGTTCTTCTGTTTGCCATCTGGTTGCGCTATCTCCTAGTCTTCGCTCTCTTCAATCTACATTATGACTACACTTGACAGTACTTCCAGTGTTGTTATTGATCCTAAATATATTGGTTCCAGTATGCCTGCTTCTGCATTCTCAGGAACACTTATTACCACCACTGAGAAATTGATTGGTGCCAAAAATTATTTGTCCTAGTCGGCATTTGTTGAGTTGTTGTTTATGGGACTGGGCCAAGAACAACATTTTACCAAGCAAGCTGATGATCTTCCCACTGTTTGTTGGAAATGGCAAAGTTTGATTTTTTGGGTGCCAATTAAATGTGGTCAACAAAGAAAATTGTGCAAAAATTGTTTTGGAGGGCCGATTAGTCAAGAGTTCATTATTTTCTCTCTTAGTTTGTTCTTTAGTAATCGTTTTGTATTACCAAGAGTAGTTATTATCTGGTATTACTAAGGCAAGCAAGATTAATTAGACCTATTTCCGGAACCATCTAAAGGACTGTATAAATAGGTGTCTCTGTTGAAGCTTAAAAAGTAAGCAATTGAAGCAATTCATGAACCAGTAAAGTATTTCTCCAAAATTTACATTTTCCATGTCATTTGGGTTTCCTTCTTCTCTTTGTGACTGTTAATCTTTGCTTGGTTGGTTGTTGGTCTTGGGCTAGTGCTCTTAGTGTGCACTACTGTTCATTTTTCATGTAGGTCAGGCTATCTGGAAGAAAGCTGATGTTGAACCCTCTGCAATCTGTTGATCCTAAACTCATTAATACATTTTGAATGTACAAGACTTGCTATATTTTATGGGGCTGGGCATGTAAGCTTTAAACTAATGACATCTCTCCGTTTATACTGTGGTTAGTAATATTGTCAATTTGAAGCAACAGGATATGAATATGCAGACCTTTCTTGGCCAGATTCAGGCTCTTATATAGGAATTTTAAGGAAACTAATGTGGATTAACCCCATGGTCACTGAAGAACAGACTCGTCGAGACAAATTCTTTATGGTCTTTACTTTATCAGCCCTTTGGCCAGATCTTGAGTCAACAAATTTTGGCTAGTGAGACTATTTTAATGGAAGATGTCTTCTCTTGGTTGTTGTGTCCTCTTTTACTACCCCTTTTGAGTCTGTTCTCACTGACCATTCTGTCATCCCCTCTCAAACTAGCAATCGAAGAGGTTGTGGAGGTAATCATGGTGGCAAGGGGTGGGGTAATCACCCACACTGCACTTATTGTAATCATGCTAGCCACACACAAGATTGTTGCTACTCTCTTCATGGGAAACCCCCTCACACCACCAATGTTGCTCAGACTAGATTTGATTCTACTGCTAACTTATCAGGCTGATATTTATCTTGGACCATTTCATTATCTGATGCTGCTTACCAAGAGTTCTTATATTTTCACACATTCCAACAGTTCGTCTTCATCTGCTATTGCCCCTGTTGCTCGCACTGGTAATTTCGTTGCTTGTGTTTCTCAGTCTGCCTCCCTTGGTCCTTGGATTTTAGATTCATGTGTTTCTCATCATACTTCTGCCAATCCCTCTCTTTTTACTAATATTGGGTGTTCTGAGTCTCTTACTACCATTGCTTTGGTAGATGGTTCCCAATCACCTACCCAAGGTCTTGCACATGCCCAACCTCTTCCCTTGTGACCCTTATCCTCTGTTTTGTAT
Organism: Diospyros lotus; assembly: GCF_014633365.1. NCBI lineage: Eukaryota > Viridiplantae > Streptophyta > Magnoliopsida > Ericales > Ebenaceae > Diospyros > Diospyros lotus. Next base: position 23,889,269 of record NC_068347.1, read on the forward strand.
ATGCCTGGTTGTCCTTTTAATTTATCCACATTAGTCAGCTTACTCGCACTCTTATTTGTTCTGTCACTTTTATTGCTGATTTTGTTCTTGTGCATGACTGGAGTGCGGGCCAATCTATTGGTACAGGACTTGAGTCATGGGGGCTCTACCATCTCATTCCACCCGCACCCATTCTTGCCACAACCACAGATGCTTCTGCCTTTATTCATGACTGTTTGGGACATCCTAATCTTTCTACGCTTTAGAAGATGGTCCCTAGTCTTTCTAGTTTAAGTTCCTTGGATTGTGTGTCATGTAAATTAGTGAAGCATATTCAAACTTCTTTTTGAGTTGATTCCATAACAGAGCTGAGTTTAGTTTTCTATTATTCATTCTAATGTATGGGGTCCAAGTCGTGTCTGTTCAAGTTTTAGTATTTTGTTACCTTCATTGATGATTATTCTCATTGTACTTGGTTATTTTTAATGAAAGAACATTCTGAATTGTTTCAAATCTCTCGATCTTTTTGTGCTGAGATTTGTACCCAATTTGGAGTTCGTATTCGTATTGTGCAAAGTGAGAATGTTGGTTATGGTAATGTAGAAGGTATTCAGTGGGTATGTATAGGGTATTTGACTAATTTAACAAGTTAATAAGGACTAATCTAAAAAGGTAATAAACAACTATGGAAAGATTACAAAGACTATATAAATCTATAAAATATTCTAGTAATATTGTCAAGATATTCTAACAATTATCACCATTGAGAAATTGATTGGTGCTAAAAAATTATTTGTCCTGATTAGCATCTGTTTGGTTGTGGTTTATGGGGCATGGCCAAGAAGACCACTTGACACAACTCTAAAGAAAATTGATACCCAACTCTGTTGATCTTCCCAATATTGATCAGGCTATGTGGAAGAAAATTGATGCCCAACTCTGTTGTTTACTTGGCAATCTGTTTTGATCCTAAACTCATTAATATCTTTAGATCATACTAGACTTGTTATACTTCCTGGGCCTGGGCACATAAACTTTACCCTAAGGACATATCTTGGTTTATACTGTTGTTTGTAATATTGTCAATTTGCAGCTATAGGATATGGATATGCGGACCATTCTTGGTCAAATTGAGGCTCTTAAGTCTCTTTGGTGTGAGGTTTACCATTACTCAATGAGATGGTTAAACATGGTAAAACATTTGTTTAGTGGCGGGATGTTACTGATGGATGGACTCCAGCTGCTTGGATAAGAGATTGGCCATGCCAGTGCAAAATGGGTTGCAATTGTCTTAGAATACTGAAAATATGAGTAAATGTATTATATTGCAATAGTTTTTTAATATTATGCAGTTTGTGTCAAGGACCCCAGATTTAGAAAAAGTTACATTCATGGGAAAAATTGAGATCCTGCCATTAAGATCAATATTTTTGTTGAATGTAGAGCTTCCCAGCCACTTGCACTTGGGAGGTATCTTTGCAACAAGAGAGCCGGTACTGCACATTTACCATGGACAAGACAAGCCTACCATGTACCTTAGATATAATGCTCGTCTGGTAATCCTAGGGGTGTGCAAAATTTGGTTTCTAAAAAAAACTGAACTGAGCCGAACCAAAGCCGAACCAAAATGACATATTAACAGACTGGAAACCGAGCACCTTGGTTCGGTTTTTGGTTAACCGAGCATTTCTTTTTAGTAAAATTCGAAAAATATAAATTTCTTTGCCCAGGAAAGATGCCCTGCTCAATGTATTAAGACATTCATGTTCTTGATTTTGTGTTTGCTTTGCTTGTTGAAGGTGAAAATCAATTTTTTGGAAACATATTTTTTGTAGAAAAATAAAATAGAGACAACCATATATGTTTTACCAGAATCAGTGAAGCAGTGATGGGAAAAAGAAGAATGAGAAGAACAGATGAAGAAACACAACCATTACATGTAAAAGTATTGTCCAAGATATATAATAATTTGAGTGCATAAAGTTATGGCCAACGAACATAATAAAGATTATTAAATGTACCAGTTTCTTACTATAGATGACACACATGATTTCTGGAATATTTAGACAAACCAGAAATAAATTTGATGAGTCAAACATGAAATTTGATCAGTAATTTCAACTGGGTAAAAGATGAATTTTGGAATCAGGAAATGAAACAAAAGATAGAAGTTACGCAGGGAGAAAACAGCATAAATTAGTAAAGGGTTTTCTCTATTCATAGTTCGGTTCAGTTTGGGTAATGCTCATTTTGGTTCAGTTTTTATCAACTTCGGTTCAAGTTTTGATTTGGTGTAGTTTATCAGCACCGCTAACTGAAACCAAACCAAGTTCTACGTTTTTTTCAAAGTTGTGAACTGAAACAGAACTGATGTCGGTTCCTTTGTTTTCTAGGTTTTGATTTGGTTTAGTTTATCAGCACCACTAACTGAAACCAAACCAAGTTCTACGTTTTTTTAAAAGTGGTGAACTGAAACAGAACTGATGTTCGGTTCCTTTGGTTTCTAGGTTTTTGTGGGTTGTTTGCACAACCCCAAGGGGTGGAATTGTACCTGTGGCCTTGGGACTTCAGCCAAATCTCTTACCAAAACCACTTTTGAGGTATCAGTTGAGAACAACACTGAGAATGCCTCATGTTGGTCTTCCACAAGAGGGGGGACGACACATATTGTCTGACTATCCCAAGAGCAAGAAGGTGTATAACACAAGAGATGGCCTCAAGACAATGAATGGTATAAGATCCACTTAGAATGGTGTTAATGGTTTCATACTAGATATATGCGTCTTATACGAGCAGATAAATTTCTCTTGAGCTTGGTTTATTGTTGTAAGAAGATTCTGTTGATACTTGCCAGTTGTATGTTGTTTTATTCTGTAAGTCTCGCAAATTAAAATAATATGATACTTGTTCAAACTCATTCACAAAATTAAGAGAATATGGCATAATAACCACTCCATAGTAAAATTGGTATAGGAATTTTTGTTTTCTTGGCAGAAGCCATTGTGTTCCTTTTAACTTTATTTGGATTCTCTTTTAGCCTTTAACCTGAAGACTATATGATAGGGGACAAGATAGGAAGTATTTTAGAAGATATTATTAATGTATTTTGTTATTTGTTTTAGAATATTTTTGTTTATTTCTTTCCTTATTAGTTTTGGAAAGATCATATATTTCTTAATTAGTTTTGGAAAGATCATACATTTCTTAATTAGTTTTGCATAGATTATATCTCCAAGATTTATGATGCTAGTTAGGATGGGATTTGGTCTTTGATATATTTCCTAATTAGCTAGGATCTCTAGTCAATATAAATCCTTTTGGGATGTATTATTAGGCAGCCTTCGATTATTGATACTGACTTTGAGAATTTATTTGAGTAATTGGGTTTCCTCATGTTTTTGTTTTGGGTTCTGCATCAATTGGTTTCAGCTCCAAAAGTTCTGAATCTGTTCAGGGATTTTCTAAAAACAATTTAGAAAATCAACTATCCTCACTGCCCACAATCCATAGTTTCATCACTGCTCCAGTAATCACCATCAACCATCAGTTTCAGCCAATGAAGCCGAGAGTGTGAACCATTCAACATCACAACACTCAAAACCATCAAGGAGGAGGCTCATATCTTCAGGTTTCATCAAATCTCTTGAAAACCCCGGCTGAAGATCAGCTCACCGACATAAAAAAATCCATTCAACTTCCTCAGCAAAGTCAAACTAGGAGTTACCGACCTAGTTCAGTTCGTTGCTGCCATTGAAGACATCCGAAGCCAACAAAACTATCAGAATCCTCAGTTGATAACATCGAAAGCCCTGTTCGACCTATTGCAGCTGTTGTCGCACTCATTTGTCTCATCAATAGTTTTCATTGGTGCCAACAAACTCAGGCAACACCGTTGCTAGAAGCCTTCATGGGCGCCACAGCTTCAGTCTGCAGCAGCGCCAACACTGCTCCTTTCACCAGAAGCCTTTGTGACCTTGTCAAATGTTGTTGCAACTCAGCAATGACCATCATCATCGCGTTTCCTTCCTGCCTTCACCTTAAGCCTCTCTCACCCAATTTCTTTGACCCAGATTGCCCAATTTCTCAACCCAAACCCTAACCCACAACCTGGCCCAATTCGGAGACCCAGTTACCCATCCCAGGAATCTGTCCCCTCAGATTTACCAACCTAGTGCCATTACCTATTGAACTGTTGCAATCACAGTTGCACAGCCCAGCCCAAATCCATTAAGGCCCGACCTTGCCTTTAATTGGTCAGCCCAATTTCCTGCATGCCTAATTCCTTTTGAATCATCTAGCATTCAAGTCCATTGGTTAAGGTATATTCTTCACTTTGAAAGCTTCATTGATATTTATTTGTTGGGTATATTTAGTAAATTTGTTTTAGGTCCATTTAATTTTCCTTCATAAGCCCCTCTCAAATAGAAAAAATAAAAAACACAACCAAAAACAAACATCCCTTACCTTATTTGTTTCATATCGAGCATTATTTTTGTTATTGACATTTTCATTTAATTTAAATTTCATAGTCCTATTTTTCTGCATCATACTAGGTTTATTGTTTGCATTTAAATTGCAATTTGAGTCTTCTCAACATTCCCCATCTCTTGCATCACCTATTTTTGACCTTCCTAATATCGCTTGTTCGATTTCTCATGGCTCCCAACAAGCAAGAACAAACTTGCTCCACTACACTTACTGACCTCTAATCATTGCAAAATTCCATAAAAGCTGTTGAAACCAAAATGAACAATCTCAAAGGTCTTTTGGTTATGGTGGTAACAGTTACTAAACAGATGGCACAAGTCCTCAATTTACTAGGTTAGCAAAACATAGGAGATGATTGAGTAAAGTCCTCCCATTCTAGTAAGTTTGTGTGTGGTACACAGTACACTTAATACTTCTAGGACAAACCTTGCTTCGCATAGGATGCCTCATTCAGAACTTAAGGCAACCCCATGAGAAAGATGCACACCATCTAGGTTACCATCAGGAAGCACCTAGGTATGACTAAAGGGGTCTAACTATTAAAGCACCCATAAGTGGCAAACTTAGGATCACTGCTTGCCATGGTAGGATTCCATATAGAGAATATAGGAAATCACCTCCTCCCCATTGGTATAGACAGGAAGACTAGAGGGACACTACTAGGAATGTCAAAGTAGATGTTTAGGAGTATGATGACAAGTTAGATCCCAATGTGTTCTTAGATTGGTTGGATGATACGGAAGATTACTTTACATGGTATAGAATGACTGACATTGAGAAAGTTCATTTTTCTAAGATGAAATTGATTGGTCCTGCAAAGAAATATTGGCAAAAGGTTCAACAAAATTTTGAGAGATTACGTGAACCTCCTATCACCTAATGGGACTTCAAGAAGGAAAAGTATTTGCTTACCTTGCATAAGAGTCAGTTGCAACAACAATTGCTCAACCTAAAACAGTCAACTTTTACTGTTACTGATTACCTGGCTCATTTTGCAAATCTTCTCATCAGATGTTACTTAAATGAGGATTCTTTCTTCACAATGCAAAAGGTTTTAAAATGGGTTGAGATTAGACATCCAAAGAGAGATCATGTTGCACTCCACAGAGACGTTAGAGGAATCCCATCTAAAGACATTGGAAGTAGAAAGGTATTTTAAGGCCTCTGCTGCTCATCGTATTTCCATACAAACGTCTGACTTTCATCCATCTATGTTCTGCTCCTAGAGATTGCAATGTTAGTAAGGTTGTCTCTTATTTGAGTTCTGGAGATAACACTACTAGGAATGGAACTTTTTCCTTCCATAATTCCTATTGTAAAACTTCACATCTTAATAACCCTTCCATTCAATGCTGCAATTGTTACAAGAAGGGTCACATAGCTCCCTGTTGTCTTGAATGCGCCCTAACTCTAGAGCAAGAACAAGAGCCTATTGATCCACCTGAGGATGGAGAAGGAATAATTAATCCTTTAGATCTTTTTGTAGGAAAGGAAGAGTCTGATGGAGAAATTGAAATGGGCGAACATGTTAATACTGTGAGGTGTGCATTGACCAAGAGTGTCGATGGTGATTAATTGAAATGCACCAGCATTTTTCAGACATGTATTTGGAGTGAGAAGAGAGCTTGCATAATGGTCATTGACGGGGGTAACACCATGAATGTGGTCTCTAAGTCTGCAATTACTCAACTAAACCTTAAGGCAGAACCACATCTAAACCCATTTAGGGTTGCATGAGTGAACAAAACTACCTTGCCAGTCATTGATGGATGCCTTGTTCCTAATCAATCGGGTGACAACAAGGATGAGATTTACTGTAATGTGTTGCCTATGGATGTTGCCCATATTCTTTTAGGTTGCCCTTGGCTTTATGACAAGAGTGTAGTACATTTTGGGTGAGAGTGTACCTGTCTTTAACTATAAGGGGAAGAATGATACCTGCCAAACCTTCTAGTAAAGGCACTACGACCAAGACCAAGCAAGCACCACAAGTCCCTAGTAAGAAGCACATCCACCTTATAGGGCATTTGAAAAGGATTGTCAAGACAGTTTACGTGAGTTAACCATTGTAACAAAATAACCCGTCCCAAGTTCCACTGAATTTACCCCCAATGTTGTTAAATGGTCTATTGGTAAAAGTCCTCTTCAGATTGTTCATAGCCACTCCCCTCATACCCTTGTTGCTCTTATACCCTTTCCTCCTGAAATCCAAATTTTTGAATTTACTGAAATTTTTTCTGAACACATCCCTAATTTGCGTGCCGAGATTCAACGTAAAATTGCAAACAGTAATGCTTTTCATAGACTTGATATTGATGTGCATCATAGGGTTAGGAAACTTAAAGAAGGTGACAGTGCAGGCAGATGAGGCACTACGTGATAGAGTGCACAGCAAAAATTCTTCTTGTGTTGTCATGATTCAACCTAAATGTTTCGTACATATGCTCTCAAGGAACTACATGCTTGAGCTAGTAGCCCACCTTCCATCATTCTTGAACATAGACGTAATCTTTATTTACTCAATTTTCCTAATAGTATTGAGTATTAATCTCGTTCTCGATGTGGTGGATTTATCACTTCACAGAGGCACATTTGAGCCTCCTCTTTTGCCCACCAGAGTTACTACAAGTCACCAAGTCCCTGCTTTACCATACCTTTTGCAGCAAAGGGATGTGATTGATTTTGTGTTCAATGATGAGATTATGGCTTCACCCCATGGAGGTTTTCACAGACTTTTCATCAACTGGAGAGATCGTCTAGACCCATTACATGGATTCTTGAGGATGATTTTCTAGTGTTGGATCATGAACTCTTGGGAGTGGTATTTGCAGTCCATCTCATTGACGTTGAATATTCCTACCAAAAAAGGAAAGATCCAAAATTTTCTCAAACATTAGGCAAATGCTCCAGATTGAGGATGAAGATCTATAAAACTCAAGATTGAGTTTTCCCACCAGGGGAGAATGATGGGGGACAAGATAGGAAGTATTAATTAATATATCCTGTTATTTGTTTTAGAATATTTTTGTTTATTTTCTTCTAATTAGTTTTGGAAAGATTATATTTCCAAGATTTAGGATGCTAGATAAGATAGGATTTGATCCTTGATATATTTCCTAATTAGCTAGGATCTCTAGTCTATACAAATCCTTTTGATAAGTATTATTAGGCAGGCTTTGATTTTGATATTGAATTTGAGAATTGATTTGAGTAATTGGGTTTACTTCTGTGGTCTTGTTTCGGGTTCTGCATCACTATATTTTCATGGTTTTTGTTTTCCACTTATACTCCACCCCCTCTCTCCCCACCAAAAAAATACAAGGAAGAAATCCCTGGGGTTAGTTTACTTTTCATTGCAATAACTGAGCATTGGCACAGGTTATATTGGATGTGTATAAAAAGAAGTATGGTGATCAAGCTTGTGTTATAGCCAGGACCAATATATTTAAAGAAATATTAGTAAAAGGTATTCTTGAGCTTTTTTTTGGCCTTGGACCTTCCAGAATTTTTACTTTGCTGAATTATTTAATGTTAGTTTCTTTCTTCCCTCTTGTTGACGTATTTGTTTTCTTTTGGGACAGAATTGATGCTATCCAACATTGTTTGCAAGTGCCCCTTCCTAATCGAAGTGCTCCGATTTGTTGTGTGTAGAATTGAACAAGTTTTTATGTACCAGAGATTATGCTATGATGCTTTGTCCTTGTTTGGAGGTTTCATGCAGTGTTCTTTTTGGCTGTAATGTGGATGCAAAACATATCAAATAAGGCAAAAGCCTACTCTGTTTAGTACTGTTCCTGACATCAGACTTTAGTTCACTTAATAAACACCTCTTGTAAGCCTGGAATGGTTCTGTTTTTGTTTTTACGGTCATCATCTTGTTGTTAATCTTGAAACTGGCAAATTATGTTTTGATCTTTCTTCCAGTCCATTTGCAAGTCCCGCTTCCAGGTTGCGCTCGCTAATAATCTTCACATGAAGTGTACATTTTAGACTCCCTTTCCTTAGTAGATAAATAACACTCCAAATTATGGGTGCATCCACATTGGGTACACGTGTGACCATCACTTGAGCAAATTAGAACCAAATTACGTTGTAAAAAAGTTAAAATCAATTATGAGTACAGATGATATGGACTCTGATGACTTCATTGTACACTCACAGAGAATAGATATTAAACTCCTTGTTCACATTTTCTTAATATTTAGAAATTAAAGAATAATTTCATTATTTCAGTACTCTGAATGTACCCGAAGGCTAAATTATTTATATGTTTGTGTGTACATTTAAATATTTGTATATTTAGCAACTCCTGCTTTTTGACAATTACCATGTCACTGTCCCTTTCAATGCTTTTTTAGGCATTACTCTTAAGTTGTACACTTCTGATGTCTATCTGAATGTTGTGGTTTTGATTTTTCAATATATAGATTGCATGAATTGGTGAATTGGGATTAACCGGTTCATCCTTCTGCTGATGTGGGACAATCAATTTTTTTTTTTTTTTTTTTGCTGCAGGTCTACAGATTAACCCTGATTTTGAGAATGTGAACTCTCTCGTGCATTCTCAAGCTTGCAAAACTCTGTGATTTTTTTCAAAGAACCGGAGCCAGTATGAATGATTTATGGCTGGTTTAGCTTCTGTAGCCTACATTTTTATCCTTTAGAAGATTCGAAGGTAAATTGTGTGAGAAATTTTGCATGATTCTGCACTGTCTTGCATGATAGAAGCAACAATCCTTCAAGTAATCATGTTCAGTTTCTGAAGCTTCTCCTCCACGGCCCTGGAACTGTAACCACCTTCATGAGCGTGGGTGAATTGTAGGATTACTGGGGTTTCATCTGGTCTACCAGTGACTTGAAGAAAATGCTCTATTGGAACCACAGAAATTGAAGAGTCTTGAGAACTATACTATAGGAGGAGATCTCAACCCTTTGGAAGAAATCTGGCATAGAGGTGATTGTTTCATGTACAATGCAAGCTTGTATCTGTTGTTGAGGGGTGAACAATGGGTCATGTGATTCAAAGAGGATCTTCAACAGTTAAAAAGCTCCTGCAGCTTCAAGTTCAAGTCAAGTTCTTCCTGCTGCGAAATATAGATTTGCTCTTTCCCAAGTTACCCTCATTTCTGATAGTTTTAATTTGGTTGAGGACTTTAGTGTGTGAGATTTGGTAGTAATAATAAAATTGTCATCTGTGACTGACTAAGTCATGAGTTGTAGAAGCGGAATTTTGCCCAAGGGCGGGCAAAGTTACAAATAAAAACGTTGATTGTAAAGGGAGGAACCTTGAATATGATTGCTTGTTATCAAAAGGTGAATGTGCGTTTGGTTTTATTATTAGTAACTCTTCTACTTTGGTGTTCCGCATCCTATTGCATTAATTTTAGGTAACATTACTATGATTAACAGTGTACTTCTTTATAAGAATAAGATAAGCAGTCATAATATTGTTTTTATAACAATCAATAATTTAGGCAGTGCTTTTATTCAAATATTATTATTTTTATTTAAAAATTTGAATGAAAATAACAGTACCAGATAAACATGTTACATATCCTCACTAGTGAGGCATGGCGGATGTAATGGTTGTATTGAAATTTTTTGTGGCGAAATTTATATTTATGTCTTTGTACTTTATGTTTTTTTTTTCTTGTGGTTATTTGAATTTTTCGTTATTTCATTTACACTTCTAAACTTGATTTTTGAGTTAATTTAAATTTTGTACTTCGATATTTTTTTGGTGTGATAACTCAACTTTTTTGTTATTTCTGAATTTGTATTTTTAAGTTAATTTAATCTTTATATTTTCATGTATTAAAAAAAGTTAAATGATATGATAAAATATACCTTACACTTTATTCACGTTTTTATTAAAGTGAAATAATAAAGTACGTGTCATACTCTATTAATGTTAAAATGCATAGTTTAAATTAACTCGAAAATGTGAATTCAAAGCTGCAATCGAAATAATGAAAATTTCATATTGGTACTAAAAAAAAAAATTAAAGTATAAGGATTAAATTAATTAAAAAATATAAGTTTTAATTAAAATAATAAAAAATTTAAATAATCATACCAAAAAAAAAAACGTAAATGTATAAAAGTAAAAATATAGATTTTTCAACTTTTTATCCAACTAGTACTTGATTCATGCACAATAAACTTGGATAGGATTGAGGCACCTGTGTTCCTTTAATAATTCATTTTTAAATATACAATTTTTATAATAATTGTTAAAATTATTACATATTTACTAAAACAATTATTCAATTCATTTAAAGATTTATTTTTGTAAAATATATTATTTATTGAACTAAAAATTATTTAAACATTTGTTTTTACAAAATAAATAAATTAAAATTACTTTTATTTTTTCAATTATTTAAAAATTTATTAAACTATTTTATGCCGTTAGAAGCAAGATTTATTCCTGCTATTCAACACTATAATAGGAATTATTTGTCTTTGAGAGCTAGGATTTTCATCCCCATCTTGTCTACGTTGGGGGCTAGGTTTGGTGTCCCACGAGATACGAGGCAGGCCTAGGGTGTGAGGTTAAGGTGAATAGGCTTGCTCCTCTACTTTCCTGCCCTATTGCCATCAATATAATTGACATATATTAATGGTATAAATCAAATAACTTGTAATTATAATTAAAAATTATCTTATAGTTGACTCGTGAAACCTCAAAAATTAGAAATTATCAACTAGAAAATTGGTCCAATTCTTAACCAAAAAAATGACTCTTTTTTTCCACAAAAATTATGGTTAAAACACATTAGTTGAACATGCTAAGATTATTTTTAAATTTTATTTTATTTTAAAATACTAAAAAATAGGCATAAGATACAAACGTATCCCTCAACTTGTGGCTTTTAACCATTTTGTATCTCTGAACTTGAAGGAAGACCTATTGTACCCCTCAAGTTCTAAATTTGAACTGATCATGCACCTTGTGTTCAATTAGCACCGCACGTGAGTTATACACATGATTGAAGTGCGTGAAGGCAGCACTTATCTTCTTCTTCTTCCTTATTCCCAGTGCCAGCAACCTTTTGCCTTCCTCCTTCCTCACCATCGACAACCACTCAGTACCCATCTTCTTCTTCTCCATTCTCAGCATCGACGACCTCTAAACTTTCTCTTTCCTTGCTAACGCCAACCGCTCAATACACATTTTTTTTTCCTCATTCTCAGCGCCAATGACCTCTTACCTTCCTCCTTTCTCACCACCCATGATCGCTCAACACCTATTTTCTTATTTTTCTTCCTTATTCTCAACGCCAACAAACCTCTCGTCTTCCTTATTCCTTGTTGCCAATGACCGTTCACCATTCTCACTGCCATCGATTGACCCATTACTTTCCTCCTCTGCTAACCGACCTTTCTCCAACCGTTGTCGCTGAATCGACGATAACTTAGCCCAATACAGCATCGACCTCTACAAGGCTAGGGTCAGGACGACGACTTCAACCTTTGTCGGCCTCATCTCCTCTCTTATAGCATCGAGACAAGTGGCGCCTTCTCATTGGGTTGGTCAATGTGGGGCTCATGTCAGACCACGCGTGTGTTTCACGCGTTATGCTTGCTAGATCCAAGTGTGTGATTGTTGCAAAATTGGAAGTTGATAGGCATAATAAGTGCAGCTTGAAGTTGAGGGAGCCAAATAGCCTTTTACCCAAAGTTGAGAGGCACGTTTGTGCCTTATGCCTAAAAATTATAAAGACTTTTTTACATTGCTCGAGAGCTTCACATGCACACATGTAATAAAGAAAATACCCATCACCCTTGGTATTCTCCTATCTGCTCTATCTCCCTTTCCCAAGGCCGCATCTCGCCTTGTGCCAACAGCCGCTGCATCCTCATTGTCTATGGCAAAAAGGGATAATGCAACAATAGTTGGCGCAAGGTAAGGAGGCAAGCGGTGACCATGGAAGAGAGAGAAGAGAGAGTAGATATTGATGTTCTACCCTTATGTTTAGTTTTGATGATGAAAAACAATATCGTGTTTTATCCCCAAGTCATGAGTCAAGTTTATGATTTTCAACAAAAATCAATTTCAAATACTTTGTTAAAATGAAAACCAAATGATTTATATTCTTATACATGGAGATGTGAATAAATATGTATTATAATGAAATCTCCTAAAATGTTTTTCGAATTAGCTTTGAAGTTGGTCAACATAGAGCTAAAATTGTTCTAAGGCAAAAGACCAACTAGAAATTCAAATGAAAGGTTTTCAATATAAGTTCTTCATATTTTGAAACATGCATGAAAGGTTTTGGCTTGAAACTTAATCGTATGAAAAATCCTTTAGTTCATGCATCATGTCTTGAAACTCATTTTGATATCGTTTCAATATTTTTCTAAGTCTGAAAAACTAGCACCTTATAAGGAGATATATATGAAAATATTTTCTTTTTAGAAAACTAACTCCCGGTAATTCAATAACTAACATTCATTAGTGATAAAATGATTTTTAACGAATTTTTCAAGAAATGAAAAGTGTATATCTTGGAGGTGGTAAAATCGCAAAATCCTAAGTTCCTACTAAAATCCAAATTCTACTTTTTTATTCTTATGGATTTTGATTTTTTTTTATATTTTTATTGAATCCAAATGGGGGGTACTTTCTTATTTATATTTATGTATTAAAGTAAATGGAAGGTAAAATATAAATTAAACAAAATGAGGACATTTACTTAAACTAAAGAAATGTAAATATGTGGTGATGTTTTGTATTAATCAAGTGTGCTTCTCATGTTATGTGTTAAGTTTCCAGATTTTTCAAGAAGATAGTCGACTATGTTGTTTAGTGCTGTCGACTATGTATAAGGATAGTCGACTATGCTGATTTGATATGTCGACTATTTAAGGATTCTGTCGACTATTTTTGTATGTCGACTATCAAATAAGGATAGTCGACTATTTTTGTTCATAAAATTTAAAAATTTCTTCACATTTTTGCAATAGTCGACTATGCATATGTATCTGTCGACTATGGGATTTTTGTGTTATAAGATAATCGACTATGCTTTTCTGTCTGTCAACTATGGCTAGTTTTATTTGATAAAATAGTCGACTAACCTATTTTCTCTGTCGACTATGTGTTTCGCAGAAAGCTTCCAACGGCTATTTTTTCAAATCCTAACGGCTCCAAACAGCTATATTTCTCTTCAATTTTGTGGGACACTTATATATACATGTCATGGATGATCAAGAGGAGGCTAATGGATGGGAACGAGTTGATCTAGAGAGTTCAAATCATTTTTACTCGAAGCTTACAATCTTTGCGCTTTCACTATTGTATTTTCTCTCCAAGGCTTTGTTCTATCATTGTAAATCCATTCAATTAAGCCTTGTTTAATCTTGAGAGATATTGTAACTAAGAGATTCATCTCTTAGATTCTCTCATTTTCTATATTTCTAAATTTTTCCTAGCTTTGTGCTAGAAGACTTGCTCGTTGAAGCAAGTGGCTGTTTTTCCTAGCTAGGTGCTAGAGGGCTTGCTTGTATGAGAAAGAGGTTGTATTTCCTAGTCTTGGACTAGAGGACCTACTTGGTTTAAGTAGGGGGTTTTAGTGGATAGTTTGAAAAATCCTTAGTGAGAAGTTAAGATAGTAGATTAGGCTTGGTTAAGCCGAACCACTATAAATCCTTGTGTTTTCTTATGCTTGTGTACTTTGACATATTTATCATTGCTAGCATTTCATTATCCTCACTTGCATTGAATTTTTACTTTCAATCAAAAGGATTTCAAAGTTTTAAATCAAGTTTTTAAAATAATCAATTCACCCCCCTCTTGGTGTGTGCCATAGAACCTATTGTTCTAACAGATATGAGGCAGCTAAAGGAATGGGTGAGAGGTATTTTCATAATTTGATTGTCAAAATATTATATTGGTCATGAAGTAGTAATTTTTAAAATATAATAATTGAAAGAATTAAGTTAAAAAATATAGAAACAAAAAAATTTAAAATTTAGAATCCAAAATTACCTAGGATGGACACCTATCCAAATGTACACTGATGACAATATTTTTATGGCTAACACGTATGAGAAGAGAATCTAACTACCAACAACACCCAAAATTTTTCAGGAAGAAGAAGAAGAAGAAGAAATCTCAATTGCTTGGGAAATTTGCAAAAATAGGACTACCGGCAAAGAACTTTGCAAAAATGGGACTCTTAATTTTATTTTATTTTTTTTGTAATACTAGGACTTTTGAGAGTTGAATGGACTAAAATGCCCCCGATTTAAATTAGCCTACGATCCCTTCGTCTTCTTCCTCTCGCACGCACATCCCCAATCGCCCGCCGACCAGAACATCTCTCTCGCTCGTCCTCTTCGTCATCTCTATTGCTCGTCCTCTATTCTAAGCATTTAGGGTTGCTGCTTCTTTGTCGGTCTTCGTCTTCAAAGCCATTGCAGGTAATTTTAGAGTGTTTTACCCTCTTCGATGTGATTTTTTTAATGACTACGTAATGGGTATGCAAATGAACCTAGCTCTGGTTCTGCATTCTAAAGCTCGATTGAGTGAAGGCTATGCATTTCACTATAGGTTCAAACCAGAAGCATACCCAAAAATGTTTTATATCGGTTAGGCTTATATATCGGTACCTAAAAATGTTTTATGTACCGACATCATATATCGGTATAATTGTATCGATTTTAATTTAATGTAAACCGATACATAGTAATCAATATACATCTTATAACAAATACTATATCAGTATAACTGTATCAGTTGTAATTTTACTTAAACCGATATATAATAACTTACATATCCTTGCGTGACCGATATTATGAAACCGATATAACATTTTATAATTGACAACTTTTTTTACTTACATCTAACAGATGATTTTTTATAATTTACAGGAATGGCAGATCATAGACCTATATTTGTACCTATGATGTATAGAGGTCGGTGGGAATATAATGTTGATAGAGGCGAATATAAGTACATGATCGATAAATGTTGTTGTGTAATACGTGTGCATCAAGGCTTCGCATTCGACCAATTGTTAAGTTCCGTATATAGAATGTTCAATTTTAGTCTTGTTGAGAAGTCGATTGTGATGAAGTACAAGTTTAGGAATCTAGATATATTGGCACCACCAATGGAGATTCAAAGTGATATGGATGTTGAGTGCTTTATAGTGGAATGCTCTCGGATAGAATCTAGAAGCTCATTGTGTGTTGATTTTGTGGACAAATTAAAACCGAGTACACAGCCAAGTGAAGAAGTTGCAGAGAATCAAGGATGCAGTAATTTACCGGTGATATAGTTGGGCAGCGATAATCCAATATGGTCGAACAACGAGGCCACTAGGAACATGAATATGGATGGTTTACACGACAATGTTAATTGTGATGATCATGTGGATGGGAATGGGTTTGAAAAAGTTAATTGTGATAATGCTGGATATGGTGCTGAAGATGTTTTTAATTGTGATGATGCAAGAGCAGGGTCTGAAGAAGTAGAAGTTTTCCATGGGATTGATGTTGAAAAATTGGTCCATATTGATGTAGAAGTTGGTGATGGCGCTGAGTAGTCTACTTTTCTCCCATCTTCGAGATTATCAAGGGTTAGTTCGGGAACATCGTTCGAGATGTCAGAAGTTGAGTTAAACCAAATTTTTGCATCAAAATTTGAATTGCATCAAAGGATGAGTTTATTGGCATTGAGAAAGAATTATGAATACAAGGTGGTAAAGTCAACTACGAAGGTATTGTACATGAAGTGTAAGCACAATCAGTGTCAATGGCGGTTGAGGGCAACAACGCTTGGCACTTCTTTTGGTTGGGTAGTCAGAAAATATGTAAATACTCATTCATGTTCATCTTCAATAATGCGGCCTGGTCATTGCCAAGCGAAGAGCATAGTAATTGGTTCTCATGTAAAACTCTATTACGAGGATGTGAAGCGTATTCATAAGCCTAAGGACATTATCAATGATGTTCGCAAGGAATTTGGGGTCAACATAAGTTATTCAAAGGCATGGCGATTGTGGGAAAAGGCTTTGGACATGATCTGGAGGGGTGCGGAGGAATCATTCCAGTTGTTGCCATCTTATCTGTACATGTTGAAGTTGAAAAACCCTAGGACGATTGTTGAAATCGAGAGTGACAGTGAGAGCAGATTCAAGTACCTATTTATGGCAATTGGTGCATGTCTTGCTAGATTTCGTAGCCAAATGCGGCCCATAATTGTAGTTGACGCTTGCTTTCTCAAGGGTAAATATCTTGGTAGTTTGTTTGTTGTCACATACAAAGACGATAACAACAATGTATATCCTATAGCATGGGGAGTAGGAGATTCCGAGAATGATGTCTCATGGGAATGGTTCTTCACTAAATTGTGATCAGCAATTGGCCATGAGATACCTAATTTGATATTTGTGTCTGATAGGCATAAAAGCATCAGTAAGGCGGTACTAATAGTTTTCCCTAATGCACTAAACGTACATTGTATATATCACATTGGTCAGAACGTTAAGGCTAAATTCCAGCATGAAAATGCGCATGCTTTGTTTTACAAGGCAACAAAGGCTTATCGAGAATCAGAATTCCATGAATTGTTTAACGAGCTCGAGCGATATGATCCAGCCGTCGAGACCTATCTTAGAGAGGCCGGCTTTAGTTGTTGGGCACATGCCTATTCGGATGGGAAACGGTTTGATATAATGATGACAAACATTGCAGAATGCCACAATGCAGCTTTGGCGAATGCATGTAAATTACCTATTTAATGTTTAATGGAGTATATTAGGAATGTACTGCAATAATGGTTTTATGAGAGACAGGGTCAGCTAGTAAGATGGGTGGACATCTCACCTCTTGGGCTGAAGGAGAAATAGCCAAAAGATTTGCATTATGTCAATATTGGCAGTCAGAACCGATTGATATGTATAAATTCAATGTCAAAGATGGCAACTCCAGTGGCATAGTAGACTTGAAGGCGAAAACTTGCACATGTCAGGTGTTTGATTTCAAAAAATTGCCATGTGGACATGCCCTGGCTGTTGCACGTTCACGTAATATTGACTCATACACTTTGTCGTTTGCATACTACCAAACAAAGGCCCTATTGTGTGCTTATGCTGATCCGATTATGCCGATAGGTAGTTAGGCCGATTGGATCGTACCGGATGAAAATGCATCTGTTAATTTACTACCTCCGACAACTAGACGCCCATGTGGAAGACGCAAGAAATGCAGAATTCCTTCAGCCGATGAAGAGAAGAGGAGGGTAAAATATAGTCGTTGTGGTCAAATTGGCCACAACCGCCAAATGTGCTTAAATCCAATAAGTCTGGATGAAAAAAAAGAAGGCAACAAGAAAGGTGCAAAAGTGGATCATGTCTGACTCATCTGACACATATGCTTGTATTGAACCCATATATTTGCTTCTTTAACCAATGTTGTAATAAATATTTAAATATACATTCAAATATGGTAACAACCATGGAACATGTATCATTGTAGTATTTAAAAGAAATTGTTTGATGATCAATGTCGGTTCAGATATATCGGTTATCATCACCATGTATGTAAACCGATAGTAACAACAATGTATATGGAATCTGACAATCGGTAACCGACACAATGTATATGGAATCCGATATATTAGCATTAATAATATCCGATATGTATATGGAATCAGCACTAATAATATTTTATCTATATTAACTAACACATCCATGCCCTAACACTACCGATTTTAAGAAACCGATCTAACAAGGAACATAAGTTTAATTTATAATTAAAAAATCGATATATGTTATATAACCTACGTATGCAACACAATATCTCTGTAATAGGATATCGGTTCATATATATTGGTCATGTAACCGACGTACGAAAATCAATTACAATAAATGAAGATGATATTGATTCGTTTGAATCGATCATCAGCCGATATTTTGCACACGAAGAACCTTTGTATTAGGATATCGGTGCATATAACCGACGTATGTAAACCGATGAAATCGAATACAACAAATATCGGTAATTTACGTCGGTATATGGTCAATATGTTATACCAGTATCGGTTAGATGTTTATTACCTACTTCGGTTTCATAACCGATATCAGTGCATGTAAATTTAAATTCTCCAATCATATAACAATAATCTAAATGCATGTATAAATTATTGTAAATTTAAATGTTTATTACAATAAGGTAAATTTATAGTTATATTACAATTATGTTCAAAGAATGACAATAATCACTGCAACTATTCAGCCTACCTATACACAATATGTACGAAAAGAATTATAACTATACAAAGAATGTAAATTTACAAATAACTACAAATATAATTGTTCAATTTTTATTTCTCTTATTGGCAGGTTTATCTGCAATCTTGGCTTCAAAATCCCTTACATCCAATACTACAAACCCATAAAGCCCAAGCCATTCAAGTTCTGAATTGTGAAGCTTTTGACTAGGTCATTTCTACAATTGATTTGTTATGGGCCATTAATTCCATCCACTTCAGAACAAAAATCCCACAATCACCACCCCTGCCAATTATAAGCAAGTTACAAAAATTAATAGTCATCACAATCAAAACAACTCTAACTAATAAAAATAAAATAAATATTGCTTACCCAGTTTGCTACGGAGCATCCTCAATCTTTAATTCCCACTTATCCTTTATAATAAATCCAGGTTTCAAATCTTCGTATCCACATTTTGTTAGAAGTTTTGGTATCATCTCTACCATATATTGAAACTTCTTTTCATAACCAATGGGTTTGGTAGAGGAGTAAACATGAACACATTAAGAGCCCATATCAACCCTAACCAAAACCCAGTGATTATTATCGATATTTGCAGGGCAGAGCAGGTTATCCGAGTTCAAAAATGGGTTGAAATAACATGTCTCAGCCCAAAAAAATACAACAGGGATGTCGTGATCATCCCATGTCTTCCATTTGCTTGCCTTATAAAGTTCTCAATCACTTTTCAAGGCTTGCTGTGTAAGGTCAAAATGATAAATGGTTAATTTCTAAAATAAACAGTTAATTCCATATAAATATTTTGATATATATTGATTATTGTATAACTTACGGCAAATGTTGTATCAACCAATGTTAACTCCTTATTGTAAGTCTGTGATTTCTTCATTCTCTTGTTAAGCATGTACACGTAGGCGTTCATGTGCTGCAAGGATTTAAACAAAAAGTCATAATTACCTATCGGTTATAAATAAATGATCGTAACCAACATCGAATATCGATATATAAATACCAATACAACTATCGATAACATAAATTGGTCATTAACGAATATATAAATACCGATATATGAATGTTGATAAAGATTTCATAACTGATATATATAAATAGCAATACAACCGTCAGTAACATATATCGGTCATTAACCCATGTATGAATATCGATATATGAATGTCGATAAAAGTGTCATAACTGATATATAATTACCAATACAACTGTCGGTAACATATATCGGTCACACACCGATATATGAATGTCGATAAAGGTTCCATGACCGATATATAATCACAAAAACACTATCGGTTACATATACCGATATATGAATACAGATGTATAAATACAAATAATAGAATTCCTATACAATTAGAGAATTACTTACCTCAGATTGGAGCCACTTGTCCGGTGTGGTGAATGTCTCAAAAAAGTCCTTATTCATTGAATAACAGCTTGCTATTACAGTTGATGTCTGACTATTTGCTTTTTCATATATTTTTCAAAAGACTCCCAAATAATACCGGTTGGAGCATTTATGTCTAGGGGGCTCAGCTTGTGAAGATTGAAGGTGTATGTGGGTGGTCCTTTGTCCTCCGTTTTAGCAGCGGACTTCAATATTGATTCAATTAGCATTTTTTTTTCTGCCCCTTTTACTACGTCTCTTTTTATATGTCTCCTTAATAGGACTTGTTGCACTGACTAATTCTAATGACACATCCGTCATAACCTCCCCATCCTTCATCTCCTCTATTTTTTCCTCTACATTTTCCCTCTTCTTCTTCTCATTCTTCACCTTCTCCATATCCATATCCATCCCCACCTCCACATCATTCCCACTCATCCACCTTCGCCCCCTCCATTTCCATCCCCACCTCCACCTTCCCCCCCTCAACATCTTCCCCATTCCCCTCCCTATCCCCATCCTTCCTCTCCCCCATATTCTCCACCTTCCCCATAATATTTTTAAAATGTTCATAATGTTACTTAGATCTCTCTTCACCTCCATCTTCATCATTTCGATCTCTTTATTCACCTCCATTTTCATCATCCCGATCTCCATTTTTAATTTCTGAACTTCCCTACCAACTTCCCCAACTTCATTCTTTATACTTTATAAATAGTTCTTTAAAATTTTTATTTTCTTCGGCTCCACACGCATTTTCTTTGATTCACCACTTCGTTCTTCTTTTTCTTCTACTTCAACCACATTTTCACCCATTCCTTCTCCTTCAACCATATTTTCTCCTCCTCCATCTTCTTCTTCTTCTTTCGCTTCATCTTCTTCTTCAACCACCACATCATGTGCCTTGTAAAAATAATCTGCACATATCTCCTATTCTTTTGGCACCATATGGATAACATTATTTTTAAAATTTTCATACTCTGTAATTTGTTCTTGGGAGATCATATGAGTAAAAAGTCTCCATTTCTTTATTCTTAGAGCTTGAGGGCCTTATCTTATTCTTTTCACAATTTCCAGGTCAACCAAATGTGGCACGACCTCAAACAAAAAGATCTACAATTGAGAAAAAAAATTGATATAAATTAGACATATCGGTTATAAATATCGATTAATAACATACATGTCGGTTAAATCAATCGATCAATTACTAATATTATATAACCGATATCCACATTCGTATTGGTTAGTCCACATCGATTCTCGACAGATATATATTAAGCATAATGTTCTAAAATATACATATTTGTTATAAATATCGATTAATCAAAGACATGTTGGTTAAAAGAATCGGCCAATTACCAATATAGTATAACCGATATCCACGTTCGTATCGGTTAGTCCACATCGGTGTTCCACCAATATATAGTAAGCATAATGTTTAAAAATAGACATATCGATTATACTTATCAGTTAATAATAGACATATTGATTCACATCATCGGTTATTAACCTAATATTGAATTACCGATATGTATAAAAAACCAATGATGTGAACGAAATGCCTATTATTAACCGATAAGTCCACAACAACAACAACACTAAATCTCTATATCTCTATATCACATAATAAATCCATACTTGTATGGTAAGTGGGAAATCTCCAATGGAATACGTCTTCTTTTTAGTGTTCTGATTGAACCCATTCAATATGCTTTTTCTGACACTCTCTATAGTAGTGGTAAAGGAGTCGATTGTCCAAGGGAATCAATTTAACTCATCCCAGTGAGAGGCAAAGTGAAAATACCTGATATCTACCCTCGTGCCAAAAGCCTTGGAATTGATTTCCCACATCATCTTCAGATAAGACATGGATAGGAGTTCGTCATCAGAACATTCCACATTTTTGCTAATAATATCCTGATGAAATACCTTAATTAACCTAGACCCTAAAACCCCTATCTTAAGGTTACATTCGGGGAAAAACCTGGGTTCATCAATTTAAAAGAATGATACAATTTAACCTGGGTTCATCATAGTAAAGGAATGATACAATTTAAACATAAGCGGAAGCAAGATCAGAACCTACATGAAACCTTGAAAACATAACCTGGGTTCATCAACATCATTTACCCAACACATTTATTTAAAATCTAAATAATACAGTCGAATAAAACATATGGTCTAGCCCCACATGGGACCCATAAAATTTCTATCGTGATCAAGCCTCGATCACCTCCTTACCCTTCCGACCGCTTGCCTCGCCTGGAATGTGGAATATTCCAGGGACATAGTCCAATATTAAAAGATGAAATCTTCTAAGTGAGGGTTAGGCAAGCATGAATGAATGAGATGCATGGACATTTATAAGTAAATACCCTTAGTGTAACTTCCTTGGCCAACCAGCCCGGCACGGAACTCTAGGTAAAATCTCGAACCTTTGCAGGATAACCCTAACGTTGTTCCATCAGTTACCCTCGGGGAATTACGACTACACTCTTAGGATGACATCCCAACCCCATGCATGAGTTTCAATATGATGATAATATCATGCCATGTGAGTGTCACAACTTTCCACGCAACAATATATGAACAAATATGGCGAGATTGATCATAACATATGTAATTATCATGCATAGAAAGGTAATCATATCGAACATGGATTTATGGGGGTAAAATCACTCACCTTTCACAATTATCGGGATACCTAAAAAAACGTGCAATTTGCCTCAATTTGCATGCCAACTTTAAAATTCGCATCAAATGTTTCGCTTCAAGTCCAAAAACACTCTAGGCAAGATATTTATTCAAATAATCAATAAACACTATTTTTTTTCTATTTTCTTGCCTTTTTATTCAATTTTTCCTTACTAATATTCCAAAATAAATACCTACGTAACATATTTTGCAAATCTTTTTTCATGAAAAATCATAAATATTTTTTCAAGATTTTTAAAAAAAATTACAAAAATTTCCAAGCCTGCACGCGTCGATCGTCTTCTCCGGCCACGGCCTTGCCAGAAAAATGGAATTTTTACACCACAACGAAGCCCAGCCCAAATCGATCCCAATGGTACCTAAATCAACTCGAAAGGAGGCTCGGAAGCCGGTCAACGGAGAGCTCGAGCTCTCGGCCAAGCGAACCGCCTAGGGTTCCGACGAAGCTTCGATTCTCCTCCGCTCTTGCTCCGTTGCTCACGAAATGCTCCAAATATGACCTTCAACCTATGGGCAACAAAAGCCCTCTATCCTTGCCTCTCAATTTGTCCAAAATAGCCCTCGATTTGAAGTTTCATTTCTTGCAATTTCGATCATCTTTAAGCTCTATTTATAGGCAATTTTGAAGCTTCAAATGGGCTTGGATGCCTTGCCCATTGCCTTAAGAGTCTTCACTGCCCCTAGATTGACCTAAAAGCGTCGATATTCGCCTGTAAAAGCGAGTTGCATGTCTCCCATTTTCGGCCATCTTTCTTGGCTGATTTTCTCAAAATTCTGGCCACTCCGGTGGCCATTGTCGGCTCATCATCACCCCTTGGCCCTCCCTAATCATTGCCCATACAACCCCAAAAGCTTTCGGCGCCCCTCGTGGCCTGGTCGGTTTCCCATTGTTGCCATCTTTGAGTTTTTTACATTTTAGCCCCTCAACTTTTGGCCTTTACCTTTTGGCCATTTTTTACCTGGCCCCTGAACTTTCCAATATTGCATTTGAGTCCCTCAAGTTCAAATATTTCAATTTCCCTTTTGAAACTTTTTGAAAAAATGACATTTTGACCCCTCTCGGGCAACTTCGAAAAAATTACACGTAGGCCCGTTTCTTCGTTTTGACTCTAACCCTAATCTTTTCTTCTTGAAACCACTGAAAGGTTGTATTTTATGAAAAATCGAAGCCCCCTTAAGCTTCCATTGACTTCCCAGAAGTGTTCTTTACAGATTCAATTTTTGCAGCCTAAATGGCAGCTACATCTTTGTTGTACAGAAAATTATTCTCCATTCGATTTCTTTTGGTCTTAAAAATCCTGTCTCGATATGCTCGTTAAAGGTGTTCCTTATTCCTTAGACATTTAAGCTTTAGGGTTCTCCCTTCGGTTGATTCGGTAAATTTTTTGGGCTTTTCATATACCTATTTTTCCCGAATTTCCATTTTTCCTTTAAATAACAACCCAAAGTTCTTGGGTATTACATTCTCTCCCCCTTAAAGAAATTTCATCCTCGAAATTTTCACATTTATTCTTAGAACCTCGATATCTAGCTAACGACTTATAAGAGCAATGTCTTTTATTTCTCAGCTAAGCATTACTGTCAATCTTTTTGCAATCACGTTAATTTGCACTATTTACACAAATAATACCTATCGGGCATGCTGTGCTTATTATAGAACGTCTCGTTTGTAGCTCTTTACCATGGGTCACACATATCAAGAATAGTCTATATTTACTCAAATGTAAACGTACTTTTCAAAGTTATCCCTTTATTTCACAATACACTTGGTACATTATATAAAAGCCACAAAGTTTTTCTATTCTCGTTCTATTTCCTTGAACAACTGGGATATTTTTCCCTAATCGTATCCTCGAGCTCCCACGTAGCTTCTTCCTCAGTGTGATTTCTCCATTGAATCTTTACCAGCAAGATGACTTTATTCCTTAGAGTTTGGTCGCGCCGATCTAAGATTCGCTCGGGCGACTTTGGATAAGTCAAATTGTCTCTTAGCTCGATTACTTCCACACGAATTTCTTGGGCCAAATCCTATATGTGTCTTCGAAGCTGAGACACATGGAAGACATCATGGATGTTGGACAGGCTAATAGGGAGTTCTAAATGGTAAGCCAACGGTCCAACTCGTCCTTTGACCAGATAAGGTCCTATAAATTAGGGTCTCAACTTACCTTTCTTTTTTCCCCGTGTTGCTAAATGTTGGGGCGATACCTTTAGATACACATGATCTTTTACCTCGAATTCTAGATCTCACCTCCTTTTGTCTGCATAAGACTTTTGTCGACTTTGCGTAATTCGAATTCTCTCTTGTATCTTTCGAATTTTTTCCGTAGTTTGCTGAACTAACTCAGGTCCCAATATTTGTCTCTCCCCTACCTCAGTCCAACGATAGGTGATCGACATTTTCTTCCATACAAAGCCTCATAGGGTGCCATTCCTATACTGCTATGGTAATTGTTGTTATAAGCGAACTCCACCAAGGTCAGATGCTCTTCCTAGTTACCCTTAAAATCCAAGGCACATGACCTTAGCATGTCTTCTAGTGTTTGAATGGTCCTTTCAGACTGTCCATCAGTCTGCGGGTGATAAGCCATGCTAAGATTCAGTTGGGTCCCCATGCACTCATGTAGACTTCCCCAAAATCTCGAGGTAAACCTCGGATCTCGATCGGAGACTATACTTACCGGTGTGGCATGAAGTCTAATTATCTCTCTAACATACTGCTCCACAAACTTCCGTACTGGGCTATCCATTCACGTAGGCAAGAAGTGTGCTGACTTCATTAGCCTATCTATGATGACCCAAATTGCATTGTTACCTTTCTGATCCCTGGGAAACCCTATCACAAAATCCATCGTGACATGCTCCCATTTCCATTTCGGGATATCTAATGGTCTCATGAGCCCAACCGGTCTTTGGTGCTCGATTTTTACCCTCTGGCATGTATCACCTTGAGCTACTTTTCTTGCCACACCTGTTTTAATTCCCAGCCACCAATAGACTTCTCGGAGATCTCTATACATCTTCGTGGCTCAGGGGTGTACCGTATAACGAGTTCTGTGGGCTTCATTTAAAATCCTTTGCCTCAAGTCTCTCAAGTTTGGCACGTAAATCCTTCCCCAAAATCTCAATATACCATCATGAATTTCAAAATCAGGTCTCTTAAGCTAGCCATGCTCGTCCATCCATAGATGTATTTGCTTATCATCCACATATGCCTCTCATATTCCATTCACCAAATCCAGCTGAACTACCATGGCAGCGATAAGGACAGACTATTCCTTCGGCACAACACTCACCGTTAGATGGCTAAAAGCCTCTAACATTTGCCACTCACGGGCCATCATCCCGACCATTGAAATATGCACATTCCTACTCAGTGCATCAGCTACCACATTGGCACGCCCCGGGTGATACTGTATGGTGCAGTTGTAGTCCTTAAGAAACTCCATCCACCGTCGTTGTAGAAGGTTCAACTCTTTTGTGAGAACACATACTTCAGGCTCTTGTGGTCCGTGAACACCTCAAAGGTTTCACCATATAGGTAATGTCTCCATAGTTTCAGAGCATATATTACAGCTGCCAATTCCAGATCATGCGTCAGGTAGTTTACCTCGTGCCTCTTTAACTGTCGCGATCCATACGTGATCACTAGTCCGTGTTGCATTAACACGTAACCTAGACCTATCTTAGAGGCATCCGTATACACAACGAATCCTCCGGGCCCACCTGGCATTGCTAAAATAGGTGCCGTGATTAGACGATTTTTGAGCTCGTGAAAACTTTCCTCGCACTTGGTAGTCCATTCAAACTTGACATCTTTCCAAATAATCCTTATTATAGGTGCGGCTAATTTCGAAAATCCCTCCACAAATCTTCGATAGTAGCCAGCCAATCCCAAGAAGCTTCGTACTTCTGTCACACTCATTGGTTGTTTCCATCCCTGAACAGCCTCAACCTTTGCTAGATCTACCGAGATTCGTTCAGTAGAGATCACGTGTCCAAGAAACACGACTTGGGGTAGCCAGAACTCGCATTTTGAGAACTTGGTGTATGACTGATGTTTCTTGAGAGTTCCCAGCACCGTCCTTAAGTGCTTCTCATGACCATTCTCATTCGAGGAATAGATCAATATATCATCTATAAATACAATCACAAACTGATCCAAATAGGGTTTGAACACCCTGTTCATGAGGTCCATAAATGTTGCTGGAGCATTTGTTAACCCGAATGGCATCACGAAATATTCAAAATGGTCATACCTTGACCGAAAAGTCATTTTCGGAATATCATCAGGCTTAATCCTCAATTGGCAATATCCAGATCTTAAGTCAATTTTTGAAAATATCTTTGCTCCTGAAGCTAATCGAACAACTCATCGATCCTCGGAAGTGGATATTTATTCTTTACCATGGCCTTATTCAGCTGACGATAATCAATGCACATTCTCAAACTTTAGTCCATATTTTTTACAAATAGCACCGACGCACCCCACGGCGATGTGCTCGGCCTAATGAATCCATTATCTGTCAGTTCTTGAAGTTGACTCCTTAATTCCTTCATTTCTGTCGGAACCATTCGATATGGAGGAATTGATATCGATTTGGTTCCTGGCATTAGGTCGACTGAGAATTCGATTTCTCGAGGTGGCGGTAGTCCTGGTAACTCTTTTAGAAACACATCCTCATGCTCTCATACTACCCGCACCTCTTTGAGTTTTGGTACTTCTTTCTCTTCCAAATGAGCATAAACTATACATCCATGGGCTCCTTGGGTCATTAACTTTTCTGCCTTCTCGGTCGAAATCATTTTTCCATTCTTGGGGTCACCCTAACCTCGAAATTTGACCCATTCACCTTCGATTTCCTTTATGGTTATTATTTTTCTTCGACAATCTATGCTGACATCATATCTAGACAAAAAGTCCATTCCTAAGATTACGTCGAAGTCATATACTTTTAGTAAAATTAGATCAACTTGAAACTGAGCATCACTTAAACTAATTTCACATCCTTCTAACACTCTTGAAGACCTTGCACTTTTACCCATGGGTGTTGAAATTACTATCAAAAACTCCATAGGTTTAGTTTCTACCCCCAAACTTTCTGCCAAAGCATATGACATAAACGAATGCGTTGACCCAGGATCTATCAATGCATGCACAGGGGTATCCAATATAAAGAGTGTACCTTATATGATTGTCGGATCTGCCCCCACATCTTCCTTGGTGAGGTTGTAGATGCATCCCTGACGAGTCCCACAAGCCTCCCCTTCTTTTTCAGCTGGTCCTTCTGCTTGTTCGAGTTTCGGCTTCTTCAGGCAGTTCCTGGAATAGTGCCCTGGTTGATCGCATTGGAAACACACCACCTTCATTAAGTCTTTCACTGGGGGTGTTTCTTTTCTCTTGCGACAGTCTCTACTTATGTGTCCTCTTTCTCCGCACAAGTAACAACTGGATATCCCTGCCAAGCAATTCTTTCCCAAATGGTTCTTCTTGCATTTGGGGCATTGCCTGCTATTTTGGGAGCTTTTATTTCCCAATTTTTGTTTTGAGTTTCCCTTCGTTTCACCAGACCTAATGAGCTTCACTTGGAGAAGATTCCTTTTCGTTATCAAAGCTTTACTCAAGGCCTCTTCATAGGAGTCGATCGACCAAGTGCTCAAGGCCTGCAGCAACTCTACTCGAAGCCCTGACATAAACTTTTGTGCCTTTTGCCATTCATCGGCATCATACATTGGCACGTATTTGATGAGCTAATTGAATCGAGTGTCATATTGAGCCACCAACATTTCCCCGATCTACTTTAGGTTTGTAAACTCCCAGTTCTTTTCCTGCCTCTAACTAAGAGGAAAATACTTATCATTGAAGGCCTTCTTGAATGCCTCCCAGATTGATACCGAAGCCTCATCGGCTTCTGATCCTTGTCTCGAGTGGGATCATTGTAAAGCTCGTTCTGCTGTCTGCCACCATCTTCCAGCTTCTTCCTCCAACATGAAAGTGGCACAATTCAATTTGTCCTCATCATTCTACTGCAGATGTCGAAGCAACTTCTCTGTTTTCTCCAACCAATATTCGGCCATGCTGGGGTGATCATGGGATTTTCCCTTGAACGTTGGTGGTCGCTGTCACCAGTACTGTTCTAGCACATTATCAGTGTGCCTGCCCGGTTCTCCCCTAGTTGTGTGGGTTACGAGATTCTCTAGGATCTTCTCAGTCCGATCCAATCATCCTTTGGGGACAGCTAATTCTGTCTCTTGTTCCTCAGATCGGTTGTTACTACTATCGACGCGACTGTGGCGACGATTCCCATTGTATCTGACATCCTCGATTTCCCGATTGGGGTTGACAGAAGTCATGTTCCGTTGTTGTCTTGTAGTTACCATCTGAAAGACAAGACAAAATCTCACTCCACGAGAATTTTTTCAAAACGGAATTTCATTTCAAAATACGACACATATAACATTGCTTAAGAATAGCACACATCACACATTTGACACACTAATAAGCGAAATAAAATCATCCATGATTCTTCCTATGGGCTGGCTAACTTCTAAACCCAAGCATCGTTGTTCGCTGTGTCGTTTTCAGACTCGGCTACAAGTCCCTCGAGGTCATCGTGCACAATTGCTTCTTCTTCTTCGTTGTCCAAGTCAAAGTAGCCAGCACCCATCATATTTGCTTCGATTGCCTCGATGTCATCCCAATCTTCATATGAGTCTAACATCTCATTTCCTTCTGCTTCAATACCCTCATACATGTTGGCGACGTGGTTGCGAAACTATTGGCAATAAAAGTATAAGGATGCATAATTTCCTTGAAGGTGAAGTCCTTCAACTAGGTCTCTCCAAACCCTTTCCATGTGATTTATAAAAAATTCCACCTGGGCGAGCATTAGGGTTGGCCGTACGAAACTGCTTGGCGGCACATCTCTTAGTATACCTTCGAGAAGATTAAGGCGACCGAACACGTATACCATTATTGGTTCGTTGTCCACCTATCGGCTGGTCTAGAAGGTCACCCAGAACTGCTCAAGGTAGTCTCCTTCCATTTTCACATCGAAAAACTGATTAGATTTCCATTATTCACTGAGAATAGTAGACACATGGTATCTGTACATGAATAGTACACCAAGTAAGCTCCCAAGAAAGAGAGGTGTGTCACAAACGGACACACTTAAGTATCAAATCTTTCCTTAGCCAGAACTTTCCTAGACATGTACTTTCACTACAGCACACTTAAGTCCATAATCCCTAGATAAGGATTTCTTAATCTATGTTTTTCTAAACCTTGGTTTCATAGATCTCAAAATGATCTATCCTAAATCTCCAAATAAAACTTTAGCTCTGATACCAATTGTAACACCCCGTTTTTCAGGGCATTAATATATGCTAGGATTATTTTTATTTTTTTTTACATAAACTGGCAATAAATCCTCAACATGACTTTTTTTTATTAACACTCCAAACATAGTAAAGGAATGATACAATTTAAACATAAGCGGAAGTAAGATCAGAACCTGCATGAAACCTCGAAAACATAACCTGGGTTCATCAACATCATTTACCCAACACATTTATTTAAAATCTAAATAATACAGTCGAATGAAACATATGGTCTAGGCCCACATAGGACCCACAAAATTTCTGTCGCGATCAGGCCTCGATCACCTCCTTGCCCTTCCGACCGCTTACCTCGCCTGGAATGTGGAATATTCTAGGAACATAGTCCAATATTAAAAGATGAAATCTTCTAAGTAAGGGTTAGGCAAGCATGAATGAATGAGATGCATGGACATTTATAAGTAGATACCCTTAATGTAACTTCCCTGGCTAACCAGCCCGGCACGGAACCCTAGGCAAAATCCCAAACCTCTACAGGATAACCCTAACGTTGTTCCATCAGTTGCCCTCGGGGAATTATAGCTACACTCTTAGGGCGACATCCCAACCCCATGCACAAGTTTCAATATGATGATAATATCGTGCCATGCGAGTGTCACAACTTTCCATACAACAATATATGCAACAATATATGAACAAATATGGCGAGATTGATCATAACATATGTAATTATCATGCATAGAAAGGTAATCACATCGAATATGGATTTATGGGGGTAAAACCACTCACCCTTCACAATTATCGGGATACCTCAAAAAACGTGCAATTTGCCTCGATTTGCGTGCCAACTTTGAAATTCGCACCAAATGTTTCGCCTCAAGTCCAAACACACCCCAGGCAAGATATTTATTCAAATAATCAATAAACACTATTTTCCCTCTATTTTCTTACCTTTTCTCTATTTTTCTTCAATTTTTCCTTACTAATATTCTAAAATAAATACATACGTAACATATTTTGCAAATCTTTTTTCATGAAAAATCATAAAATAATTTTTCAAGATTTTTTTAAAAACAATTGCAAAAATTTCTAAGCCCGCATGCGCTTGCACACGCTTGGCGCGTGGTAAGGCGTGTGAGACTGGCGCGTGGGGCTCACGCGTCGGTTTTCTCCTCTGGCCACGACCTTGCTTGGAAAAATAGTATTTTTACACCACGACAAAACCCAGCCCAAATCGATCCCAATGGTACCTGAATTAGCTCAAAATGAGGCTCGAAAGCCGGTCAACGGAGAGCTCAAACTCCCGGCCAGACGGACCGCTTAGGGTTCTGACAAAGCTTCGATTCTCCTCCGCTTTTGCTCTGTTGCTCACGAAATGCTCTAAATATGACCTTCAACCTATGAGCAACAAAAGCCCTCTATCCTTGCCTCTCAATTCGTCCAAAATAGCCCTTGATTTGAAGCTTCATTTCTTGAAAATTTTGGCCATCTTTGAGCTCTATTTACAAGGGATTTTGAAGCTTCAAATGGGCTTGGATGCCTTGCCCATTTCCTTAAGAGTCTTCATTGCCCCCAGATCGACCTAAAAGCATCGATATTCGCCTGCAAAAGCGAGTTGCAGTTCTCCCATTTTTGGCCGATTTTCTAGAAATTTTGGCCACTCCGATGGCCATTGTCGACTCATCATCACCCCTTGGCCCTCCCTGACCATTGCCCATGCAACCCTAGAAGCTTTCGGCGCCTCTCATGGCCTGGTCAATCTCCCATTGTTGCCATCTTTGAGTTTTTTGCATTTTGACCCCTCAACTTTTGGCCTTTACCTTTTTGCCCTTTTTTACCTGGCAACTTTCCAATATTGCATTTGAGTCCCTCAAGTTTAAATCTTTCAATTTCCCTTTTGAAACTTTTTAAAAAAATGATATTTTGAACCCTCTTGGGCAACTTCGAAAAAATTACACTTAAGCTCGTTTCTTCGTTTTGACTCTAACCCTAATTGTTTCTTCCTGAAACTACTGAAGGGTTGTTCTTTATGAAAAATCGAAGCTCCCTCAAGCTTCCGTTGACTTCTTGGAAGTCTTCTTTAAAGATTCAGTTTTTGCAGCCTAAATGGCAGCTGCATCTTTGCTGTACCGAAAATTGTTCTCAATTCGATTTCTTTTGGTCTTAAAAATCCTATCTCGATATGCTCATTAAATGCGTTCCTTATTCCTTAGACATTTAAGCTTCAGGGTTCTCCCTTTGGTTGATTCGATAAATTTTTTGGGCTTTTCAAATACCTATTTTTTTCCAAATTTCCATTTTTCCTTTAAATAACAACCCAAAGTTCTTGGGTATTACACCATTCAAGGCGCCCCAAACCCCAGGGTTAGGGGCCTTGAAAATGGAAACATTATTCTATGTTTAAGAAAGAGCCCTTTGAAAATGCAAACCCTGGAGAATCATATTTCAGATCTCCATTTCTATTCTAAAGATTAAAAATTATAACTTTATTTGGAGATTGTTAGTTGCAATGAAATTAATTAAACTTACCGTAACCCAGCACCACAGCATTCTTAGAAGCTAAAGTTGCTAAAGCAAAAGCATATCTATTCTGCTTTGGTTTAGGTGAGGGATCCAATGCCTCTCGAGCTTGGCTAGCGACCGCCATCATCACAGCCGCTACCCGTGGTTTTGGGAGCGATAGGGGCGGCCTTTAAGGCTCCTCGAACCCTGGGGTTCGGGGTGCCATGAACGGGGTCGCCGCCGCCATGGCCGCTTCCCCGACCATCTTCGTTTGTATATATATATATATATATGTACGTGTACATATACATATATGTATGTGTGTGTGTGTGTGGAGATGTGTATATATGTGTGACTGTGTATATATTAGGTTTGATAGCTAGTTGTATAAATTACTCGATCCGAATCAAATAAAAATTATCTAGTTAATTGAAATTTGCCTCACCAAATCATTCCTGCTTCATTTTGCAAACAGAAAGAAAGGCTTACGGAGTTACTTTGGAGGACAAGAAGCTTTTCTATAAACAAACTGGGAAGCTACTTGATACAAGGGGAGGACCGGAAGATATCAAGTGGATTTTTTTCTTGAGCACCTCCAACACATTGTACGTCGGGCAAAAGTGCAAAAGCAAATTTCAGCATTCAGGTTTCTTGGCTGGAGAGGCCACATTATCTGTTGGAAGATTAGTGGTGGAAGATGGCATCCTGAAAGTATGCATATATACATATATATATATGTATGATATTTCTTCACATTTTCTAATAGTTGTTTTTTTTTGGGACACTTCGAACCCTGGGGTTCGGGGCGCCATGAACAGGGTCGCTGCCACCATGGCCGCTTCCCCGACCATCTCTCTATGTATATATATGTATGGATGTATGCGTATATATATATGTATGTGTGTGTATACGTTTTGTATTTTCATCCATTTTTTGTTTTGGCCAGATTGTATTTGGTGTTCTTTGTCACATCATCTCCGACATAAATGACAATCGCGTATGGCTGGTGGGCAGTTCATTAAGGGATAAAGTGATTGTAATAACAAGGGTAAAAATAAGTTTTCAAACAAGGATATGTTAGACATATTGAAAGGTAACAGTAAAGAGCAAAATGAGTGATTACAAATAGAATTTCCCTAAAACATTTGATCATTCACATGTTGTTAGGCTATTATTTTGAGAGGTTGTTAGCCTTAGTTTGAGATATTCACTAAGGTGTTTTGTGGGAAAACCAACTAGTAATTGAGATTTAATCTTGACAACTACTGAATTTGCCCCCGATGATTATGTTAAATTGTCTGCTTGTAAAAGTCCTATTTAGATTGTCTCATGGAGGTTTTCATAGATTTTTCATCAAACAAAACGATTGTCTAAACCCAGATGATAAATGACTTCTTGAGGATGATTATCGAGCTTTGAATCTTGAACTTCTGAAGTGGTATTTGCAATTTATATCTCATCAATGTTAAATATTCCTACTAGAATGGGAAAAATTCAAAACTTTCTCATTCAATAGGTGAATCCTCTAGATTGAGCATGAAGATCTACAAAACTCCAGATCAAGTTTTTTCTCGCCAAAGGACAATAATGGGAGCAAGATGGGAAATATTTTAAAATATATTATTAATCTATTTTGTTATTCTTTTAGAATATTTTTTGTTTATTTCTTTCCTAATTATTTTGGGAAGCTTATACTTCAAACATTTAGGATGCTTAATTAGTTAGGATATTTCGATCTTTGATATATTTTCAAATTAGTTAGGATCTACAGTCTATACAAATGCTTTCGAGATGTATTATTAAGTAGACACTGATTATTGATCTTGAATATTGAGTTCTTGAATTATTCTTGTGTTATTGCTTTCGAGTTCTATGTCATTCAAGCTCTATGTCAGATTTACCATTACTCCACATTATGGCCTAAAGACACTAAGTAGTCTAAGATTCACTTGGAAAGGCATAAAAGGCCATATACTGATATTGGAGTAAGATTATATTGATATATGCTAACTATACGTAATTTCACTCTCTAATTCTTGATAATTAAAATAACACATATTTATTTATTTTTCAGATACTTGGTCAAACATATTCACAAAAAAAAATACGAAAAGAATAACCCCTTCCTTTCAACATCATATATCCAAAATAATATCGATAAGATTAAGTCTTAAAATTAATAAAATTCTTATTATAATAAGGGTAATTTATAAAAATAAAAACCTAACGGTATTTTTTTTTACTAAAATAACGTTAGGTTACTAAAATAAGGGTAATTAAAATTATTGAGGATGTTATTATTAAATATTATAATTTACTAAAAGCATCTTCTAATTTTATAAAAATCGAAAAGTTATTTTTTAATAATTTACCCTTTAAATAACAGAAAAATTCATGTCATTTTAATGTTGGGTAAATTGCAAACAAAACTCTTAAAATTTAGCAAAATCGTAAAAATACCCATAACGTTTTGAAAACAGTCAAAACTATTCCTTTGTTATTCTAACGTTATATTGGAGCACAAAATAATAAATTTGTCCTCGTATTTATAAGGAATTTTTCATATCCTAGACGTTAAATTAAAAAAAAATGAGATATTCTTATAATTTCATGAAACAATAGACGGGGTATTCCTTTTATTTTAGCATTTATACAAATAAAAGACATTATCGAGTCAATTTTTTGTCTTTTTTTAGATTTTTCATATTATATCATTTTGTACTAAGTAATATTATTTATTTAAGTAGCGTTTGTTAAAATGAACAAGATAAGAGAATATTAAGATAATGTTTGAATACTTTGTAGACCAATATATGAAATGATTAAAATAAGACTATGAAACATTCTAAAATTTATATTAGATTGTTTGTTAAATTTTTTAAAATTTATTGAAAATTATATTTTATTTTTCATATATTTGTTAAATGTATGTGATAGGGTTTTTTTTATTAAAATATCCTTATTATCAAATTCATTCAAAACTGTATATTAACATCAATAATAAATTTATGATTAAAAATTACCAAAACATATTTTCATAATGGATAATAAAATATAAATTTGAATAAAATAATTTAAAAAATTGGTGAAATAAATTTATATTATACAATAAAATATATAGAGAGAGAGGGGGGGAATTTAAATTTTAAAAATCGGAATCATTTTATTTAAAATTTAAAAATTATCAAAATATATGACAATTTAAAAATATAATAAATGACATTAATTATGAGACTTAAATAAATAAGTTCTTTTAAAACCAACTTGTTGTAAAAATAAGACTTAATAAATTTAAATTTTATAAATTTATTAAATGACATTAATTATTATACAATTGACATATGAATAATTTAGGTTTATCAGTAAAATATTAGATAAATTTATCTATAAAAAATAAAATAAAAAATCATGTGAGGATTTTTTTTGAGAAAGTCAAATAAATTTAACAACTGCATTAAAAATGACAAACATCTGAAATGTTTTTCATATCTTATATTTTTCACTCCATATATTGGTTAACAAATATTTTCTTAGACTAGAGATGAATCTCTAATATAGTTGGATATTTTTATTAGAAAATGAAAATGTGTTAATTAGATTATAAATTTATTTTCAGTTTAAATAAATAATATTATTTTTTTGTACTAAATATATAAAAAATATAATTATATTTTTATTCCCCATTATTAAACGAAAGTAGCAGTATGAATCCTCACCCTAAATTGTATAGATATGAAATCGAAAATGAATATTTTATGAAATAGAAACGAGAGAATCATATTTTTAAAAAAAAGTAATAAAGGAAAATATAGAAAAATATGTAAATAAAAAATAATATAAAAGTCTTTTTTTTAAATATAAACTTTTATATATAAATAATTATTTAATCTAAAAATAAATATAAATTTCATAATATATTCAAATAAAATTTTAAAATAAATTTAATTTTTTTTTGAGTTAGAGATGAAAAAAATTCCTTCTTTAACGCCTTTATAGATGGAAATATGTTTTCAAATTTGATGCCTTCATGGATGAAAATACATTTTCAAATTGAAAAAATATTTTTAATATATTATAAAATAAGTTTAAAATATTTTGAAATTTATAAAAATTATCCAAAAATATTTTTAAGCATTCGGAAACATAAAACATTTTGGGAACGTAGAAACGGCCCGAGCTCGGTCCTACTCCCTCCCGACTCCCCAACTCCCTCCTAAAAACTCAGTGGCTTCAATAATCTTTCAATCCCTTCCCCCACTTCTCTTCTCCCAATCAAGAAGACAAAGAAAGTGCGAGAAAGTGAGTTTGTGTAATTCCGGATGGCGAACCTACCTCAATCTCTCTCGTCCATCAATTCTCCGTTCGGCGGCCCCGTTTCGCCGGCTCCCAGCGCCATCGGCACTCAAGGAAACAAGGAACGTAAGATGCAATCGGCCGAGCAGTTGGTGCTCGATCTCAGCAACCCAGATCTCCGAGAGAACGCTCTGGTCGAGCTATCCAAGGTATATATATATATATGTTTGCATTTGTTTATCTGAGTTTCGTCGCTCGCATTCGCCCTTGGAATCAAGCGAGTTTCTACTTATTTTAATTTTTATCTACCTCTTCATTAATTCTTCAACATTTCTGGGCCTTTTTATTTGAAGGTGCGAGGATGATAAATTTTATGCTGGTATGTTAATTTGGTGGTTTGTTTCTTCCTATATGGTACATGCAATAGGTGGAATTTCTGAATTAGCGACCTATCTGTTTCATTTCAGAGTTGGAAAAGAGTTAAATTTATTCATTCCGTTGTTTTCATTTCCTAAAACAAAGCTGAATTCCTGTGTTTGTGGACGGAATTTAGGGTCATGATTTGTGATTGATTTTAAGCATGTAGCTGACATTTCGCAGAGGGGTTAGGGCTTCTTGTTATTGTTGTTTTAGAACCCCAAATATTTTCATTATCTGCTATTCTTGAAATGGGTTGTGGTTTGCATTAGAAGTTTCATTTGGTTTATTGGTGTATGCATGTGCAATGCTAATTCTTTTGTAGCTTGGATCTAACAGGTAGCCATCTTCTTTCTGGTTGTGGAAGAGATATAGTTAGTATGAGAAAAAAGCCTTGGCTACATGGATTATTGGTGACGGGCATGATAGGAAATATTTTCAAAACTTGAAAGAATTAGCTTTTGGATTGAATAATGCTTCTCTTTGTTTTAGTGTAGTTGGTTCTTCCGGGAACGATGAACCATTTTTAAACAATCTTTTTTAAGATTTTATGGAGATTTTTGAGAAATTGTTAAATAGACAATTTTGTTGGCTTGTTTCTTTTCTTTCCTTTTTCCCCAATCCTATCTTTGTATATGGAAATGTTATTAAAGGTGCACCTAGGTGCACCTTGGGCGCCTGGAATGCTTCCAGGCGAGTGCAGGGCACGCCTAGGCCCAAGACGCCTGGGCTTTTTTTAACTATTTTTTAGGGTTTTTATTTTATTGTTTATTATGTTGTTTAATTTTTTATTGTTTAGGGTTTAAATTCATTGCTTCAATTACAAATTTGACAATGAGTAAAAAGGTTATTACTTCAAATGCTCCAATTGAATTTGAACTAGATGAAGATGGAGAGGGAGATGATGTGGAAGAAGATATTAGCATGATGCTTCTAATGATGAAAATATGAAATGTTTAATCTTGATGATGAGGATGATTTTTAGATTATTTAAAATGCATAATTAGTTAATCTTGATTAAGATTTAAGACCTATAAATTGTTTAAAATTTAATTTAAGTTGACTTAAAGACTTTTAGATTGCATCTTTTGGCATTTTTTATTATTTTTTTCATTAGTATATGTTGAGTTTCTTAATTTCCTTAATAACATGCTTGTGAATATATTATTAGGAGTTAAGACTTATTTTATACCTTATTCTTCAACTAAGATATATATTTTTCTTTTTTTTTTCTTTAGTTAGCGCAACCCTAGTTTCATCAAGCGTGCGCCTCACCTTGCACTTTAGGCTCCAACACCCTTGCTCCTTAGTGTGCCTTGGGCCTTTAATAACACTGGTATATGGTTGGTTACATGGTGCTTGTGTAATGCATTTTTAAGTATAAAAAATTTGTTTAACATGGATTAGTTTTTCTTGAATTGTTAACCACTATCTTATCTAAAAGCTTAACTTTGTAGATAGAAGGTTAACTTTATCTTTTATATTATTATTTTTACTCTCAACACGCCCTCTCATGTGTGGCCAGACTTCACTACATAACTAGTCCAAGCACTTGGAATAAATATTGGATTAGCAGTGAGTTTTGAACTCAGGACCTTTCCCTGCTCTGGTAGCATATTGAATTATTAATCACCATCTCATATAAAAACTTAAGATTGTAGATAGAGGGCGAGAAAAATCCAAAAGACAACCAGATCAGTAGCATTTATCCACTGTGGATACTAACTGGGAAGAGATTGTAGCATTTTTATAAAAGTTTCAAGTTAGTAGCATTTTAAAAAAATCCAAAAAAAAGCAAAAAAGTACAAAAATGGCTTATTTCAATAAAATGAAAGAATATATGATATATTTTCACTTTTATGTTACTCTTTTAGAAAGTATAATAAATTTCAGGGATATTGTTATTATTTTCTAAATTATTTTACATTGAAAACGACTAACGAAAAGCCAAACACACCATCATAGTTTTTTTGTTTAAACCGACTCTACTTTTTTATTGCTTTTGTAAGCCAACTTTTCACACACTAAAAAAAGTCAAGTCAAACAGGCCCTTAATTTCATCCAAACTATAGACATTGTGTGATGGAAAGAGCAGGCTCATTTCTCTTTCCCTCTCCCCCCACCCTGCTTCTATCTCTATATTCATTCTCATTCTCTTTCCCTCTCTTATTTTGAACGAGATTATTCTTCTTTCCTCATAACCTCCAAACAAGCCAGCTTGGTAGTGATCACAACTCCAACAGTGCCTCGTCCTATGATGACAATTTCAACAAAAGATATTGTTAGTTTTTATGGATTGGCTATATTGCTATTATGTTATATAGTCATTCTCATGGATTGAATGGGAATCTTCATTGTTGAGTTAGTGGTATTCTTTTTAATATTTTTATATATTATTATCATTTTGGTTTAAACAGAATATTCATATTGGATAAATGGTAATTCTTTTAATATTGTTGGCCCTTTTTTGTTCTTATGTTCATAAACATTTTTATTGAAAAATATAAGAACATTCTGTTTTTGCCATATTCATTTCACATCCTTATCGGTATATACACACTCAAATTGTTATATCCTGTGTTAAACTACTTGTCCTCTCTGTTTCTGTTTTTAGAAGAGAGAATTATTTCAAGATTTGGCTCCATTGTTGTGGAACTCCTTTGGTACTATTGCTGCACTCTTACAGGTATGCTCCATACTACTGCTCATGGCACTTTTTTCTTAATCAGTTTTTGTCCTTTCAGTTAAAAAGTGCTGCAGAATTCTTCCTTAATCACTGGCTAATTTGATTGTGCTTGTTGAACAAATTGTTCTAGTTTATCTTTTTGTCTATCACACATAGATTGTGTTTCTTTAAGCATGCTTAAAAGTGATGCATGCCCAAAATGAGGTCAACGTAGTGCATAGAACCTTTCTAGTAATATTTGCTCAGACTAATTCAATGACAACCCCTCAGATTGATTCAATGACAATCCCATTTGCCCGAGACTCGGTCAGCTCAGGGCCCATTTGTGTATAGGCTTCACAGATCCCATTGTCAAGTCCTCAAATTGTGGGCTGGTCAATTGAGGGAATTCGAGTTGAATTCCGATCACGAAGATATGATTTTAGGAAGAACAAATAGAATGAGGAAAGGGAGAAAGAGAGAATGAGAGAAATATTAGAGAGAGAATGAGAAAGAGTCAAGAGAGAGTATTGAGAGTGAAGAACTTCTTACTATTCTTGATGATGGCTCTTATTGTCGTAGGATACTTATAGATCCTCTAGCAACCCTAATAGCAAGTATAACAATGTAACAACACAGCTAACTAATCATAACAGTAAAACACTAAGCTATTGCACAGTTAACTAACTAACTAACCTCTTAACCCCCCCAGCTAGTTAACAACTAACGACTACTATCGGTCCCTTTACGAATTTACCCTTAGGGTCTTGACAATTCCCTCCCCTTCAAACAATTTTTTTTCCCCCTGTAAGTGAGAGATTTATAGAACAAAAACCAATGCCGAATCGGCTACAAACCAAGGCCAAGGCATACCCCAACCCAACCAAAAACAAGGGGCAAGAACACAACAACGATCACCCTCTGGGCCAAAAGATGAAAAAATAAACTAAAATAAGAAAACATGGGAAGAAGCAAAATAAAAGACATTATGTACAGAAAGTAAACAAAGCTTGGGTGTGATCGAAATTAACAATTCAACTCGGAAGAACAAGCCTGCTATGTTGATCACGAGCAGGAAAACTGAAAACAAAGCGAGCCCTAACTAGAGAGGCTACATCGAACACAAGGCATCGGAGGGACTGGCACTAAACAAGAGACTCAAGGAACACGTAAGCTAGCCCCCAACAACAAGCAAACAGCAACTCAATGGGGAGGGAAAACCTAGTCTCTTGAAAGCTGCCAAACATGACGAAGAGCATAACTCTGAATAGACGGTCTGAATCGGAGAGTTGTTAAGCGGACCCACAC
The DNA here is from genome assembly GCF_014633365.1 of Diospyros lotus. NCBI lineage: Eukaryota > Viridiplantae > Streptophyta > Magnoliopsida > Ericales > Ebenaceae > Diospyros > Diospyros lotus. The sequence goes on from NC_068347.1 coordinate 23,930,619, forward strand.
AATGCACTGAATCTGATGAGCCAACTGAGAGGCAGATCTCTTATAATCACAAAAGCACCTGTTATTGCACTCCTTCCAGATGAAATACACTAAAGCATGAAGCACCAATTTGTTTGCCACTTGCCACGGACCCTCACTACTCCGTCTCGTAGCAGCCCAAAGTACACCAGTATCCCATCAACGCTAGGGCCAATTGAGTTTCTTTGATCTGCGGAAGCATGTCAACACTTCTCTGGAATAAGGACGCTTGAAAAAAAGGTGACTATGTGTTTTTCGTATTCATCCTACAGAGGAAACATCTATTCGGAAAAGACGCTCCTTAATCGCTAACGACAAAATAAAAGAATGAGCTGGAATACACTCTGACGACCACACAAGCCTATGGAACCTGGGGACACTGTTCCTAAAAGTCCTTGAGCAACCCTAACCGAAAAAACACCATTTGCAGCCGGGAGGCAAAAATTCTTGTCCCTACGTTGAAAGCGGGGAAGGCTAGGAAGGTGATTCCTAATAAGATCATAAGCTGGACAGGGGAAAATGTCAGGCCAATTCCAAGAGCCATTCTCAATGAAATCAAAGATCTTGGCCAAGGTATGGATGCCTAATTGTCGAGGCAATTGGCAAGAGAAACGATCAATAAGTACACCCAAAGGGTGCCATTGGTCATGCCAAAGGAACACGCTACGATCGTCCCCAATTTTCCACCCCACTCTAGGTCGCACAACTCCCCCGAGGGTGAGCAGCTTCCTCCAGTACCACGAACAAGCGTACGACACTTTAAGGAGCCAGAAGCACGCCCCCTTAACTCGATAGGTATGCACCCACTTCACCCAGAGAGACTCCCCATTGCTTGAGAGCAAATGCCAGATTAGCTTGGCGATGAGGGCTTGATTCCAAACATAGAGAGGCTTAAGACCCAGACCCCCTTGCAACTTGGGGCAACAAATCTCCCGCCAAGCCACTTTAGCTCTATGGGGGTCAACACCATCACCACTCCATAAGAAATTACGAATTAATTGCTCAATCCATAGTTATTAAAGGCGCGCCTAGGCGCAAGGCGCCTTAAGGCGCCAGTTTGGCGCCTCGCCTGGGCTGAGGCGAGGCGGTTTCTGCAAGGCGCGCGCCTTGCAAGGTGAGGCGCTGAGGCGCGCCTAGGCGCGCCTCATGAAAATCGCGCCTGCATCCTGCCTGCATCATTTCTTTCTCTCCTCTCCAGCATCCCCTCTTCTCAGTTTCAGCATGTATACATCACTACTTATTTACATTTCTTTAGTTTAAGTAAATGTCCACATTTTCTTTTATTTATATTTTACCTTCAATTTACTTTAATACATAAATGTAAATAAGAAAGTACCCCCCATTTGGATTCAATAAAAATATCTAAAAAATCAAAATCCATAACAATAAGAAAATAGAATTTTGATTTTAGTATAAATTCAGGATTTAGCGATTTTACCACCCCCAAAATACATACCTACTATTTCTTGAAAAATTCATTAAAAATCATTTTAACAACAATGAATATTAACTATCAAAATACCGGGAGTTAGTTTTTCAAAATGAAAACATTTTCTTATATGTCTCCTTATAATGCCCTAATCTTCCAGACTTAGAAAAAATGCGCTAAACTTGTAGTGTTTATTGATTGTGGAGAATACTAAAGTTATTCCAAAATGTCCTCCATCAATAAAACAAGAGATTGGAGAGTACATGCAAAAGAAGAAAAATAACAAGGAATCAAGGATGAGCAAAATATGGCACCGTAAGATGATGATTTTCAATTTGGTGAAGGGTATGATGATGATGATGATTAAAACTTCTTTATTGATTGTGGACTTGTAGTGTTTATATATTTGTTTAGAACTTTGCATGATGGTTAGTACTTGTTTGAGTTTGAGACTTTAAGTTTGAACTTTGATGATGTTTCTAGTTTAGAAATTGTATGATGAATGAATTAACTTTGATGTTGTTAGTTTAGAATTTGAAGATAATGAAACATTAATGATATGCATGTGTTATTATTGATAATTTGATAGTTTTTTTATGATTTTACAAGATTTTTAGTTTTTTTTCTAAAAGGTGCGCCTCGCTTCGCAAAGGCGCGCCTCGCCTCGTGCGCCTCGCGCCTCAGGCTCCAGGACCCTTTGCGCCTCGCTGCGCCTCGCGCCTTTCAGAACTATGGCTCAATCTTATGGACCACCCGTTTTGGAAAAATAAACACAAAGGCCCAGTACACATAGATAGTGGAAAGAACAGACTGAACTAACTGAAGGCGGCCCCCAAAAGAGAGCAACCTACTTCACTAAGAGCAAATCTTATTCTTAACCTTATCAATGATAGGCCAACAATTCCCATATGATAACTTGGTGGAAAGAAGAGACATCCCCAAGTACCGTATAGGCAACACGCCTCTTTGGAAACCCACAACAGTCAAAATATTCTCCCTCAAGGAATCATCTCTACAAGAGACAAAGCAATCACTTTTTAAAGCATTGGCCCTGAGGCCAGACAAACTAGAGAATCTCTCCAAGCAAGATTTCAAGATACCCACTGAAATAGGATCGCCATGGGAGAATAAAAAAGATCATCTGCAAACATGAGCATCACTAGCTGAGTTTGCTCACATTTCCAGTGAAACTGAAAATCTGGAGACCTCGTCTGATGGCTAATAATGCCATGCAAGATTTGCATCACGAGGATGAAGAGATAAGGAGATAGAGGGTCCCCTTGCCTAAGGCCCCGACCCCCAGGGAAGAAATCATTTAATTGCCCATTGATTTTAATGGCGTAACAAGGAGTAGTGACACACTCGTCGGTCCAGCTACAAAATTGCGGAGGGAAATTCATAAGATGAAGGACAATCAAGAGAAAGTCCCACTTCACAGTGTCATAAGCTTTCGCTAGGTCCACTATTATCGCACATCGAGGAGGCCTCTTGTGAAGGTGATATTGGAACACAAGCTCCTGGGCGAGCAAGATGTTATCCCCAATCGAGCGCCCAAGCACGAATGCTGCTTGAGCCTCATTCACAAGACCAAAAAGCACATGTTTGATTCTATTGGCCAAAATCTTGGTGATGACTTTATACAAGACGTTACAACAAGAAATAGGCCTAAACTGGGACGACGACTCGGGGTGAGGGATCTTAGGAACCAGACTAATGATAGTTGCATTCATTTGCCCTAAAAGACAACCTGAGGAGAAGAAGCTCCTGACAACCTCCACCACATCAGACCCCACAATCTCCCAAGCCCTCTTGAAGAATTTAACAGTAAATCCGTCTGGCCCAGGGGCTTTATCATCCCCCATATTGAACAAGGCTCCCTGAATTCCTCTGTTGAGACCTCAACAATAAGGCCCCCCCACTGACCTTGTGACAAGCGTTTGTCGATAAAAGGGGCAATCTCATCAATGGACACAGGGGCTAAACGGGCACTGTGACCAAAGAGGTTTTGGAAATAGGAAACCATATGTTATGGGTATTTCTCGGATTGCTTCTTATGGGTTGGGCTTGACCCCGCGGGCCGGCCTAATCTCCTAAAGCCCAATAAGCCCGAGGCCGAGCTCGTTAGAACAAGGTCATACGTTGCTGAGACCCGAGCTCAAACCGCAAAACCAAGCAAGCTCCCAATGATGTTTTTAGGTCGTTGGCCCAACTGTTCAGCTCACATAGCAAGAAGACCATAGGACAACCAAAGAACTGTCGTGGACTAGGCATTACTTTAGCTGGGCTGTCTGGGCCCGATCTGGCCCCACCCTCTCGGCCCATCTCCTGGCCCATGCCGATCTCATCCTGGCCCTGTACTAGCCTGTAGCAACATCATTGCAGCCTCAACTGGGTATCCGCACGCCTGCCTCAGATCCCATCCTCATTAATGAAGGTCTTGTCGACTAGGGGTGGCAATTCGTGTTGGCGGGTCGTAATCGTATCGTGTCAAGACACACGTATAACACGTGTCAGGCTAACCCGAACACGACCCGTTTAATAATCATGTCAAATTTCTTAAACCCGAACACGACACGTTTATTAAACGTGTAACACGACACGACCCGTTTAACTCGTTTAACTAAACGTGTCGTATCGTGTCGTGTCACCTGTTAACCTATTTAACCCGTTTAATTTAAATGGGTCGTGTTGTGTCACCTGTTAAACGTGTTATTTAGTTTTAAACGTATTATTTCGTGTATAATCTTGTTAACGTGTTCAGATCAACCCACTAACCATTTTAATTAAACGTGTCATTTCGTATATAATCGTGTTAACGTGTTCGGGTCAATCCGTTAACACGTTTAATTAAACGTGTCATTTCGTGTCTAAACGGGTTAGACGGGTTGACCCGCCTAAGACACGAAAATAATCCCGTTTATGACCCGAACCCGATTAACCCCAACCCTAACCCGTTTAACTCCGTGTCGTATCGTGTCGTGTCGTGTCTAAAATTGCCAGCTCTATTGTCGACACCATGCCCCCACCTGTGTACCTTCACTGATGCTGGATACTCAGTTCCATCACCTGCAAACACACGATGCATGTAGAGAGGAGGATATCCCCTCCTCTTACATGAGCTAGCTCTGGGGAGAGTGGATGATATGTTTTTTCCTTTGACCTACTGATACACGGCCATGACCTTATTCTCTTATTGACTAGAGCATCAGAGTGCTTGCAAGTGTTGGCCGCCGAAACATAGACGGAACCACATAAAACTCCTCGATGTGCTTTCTCTTCTCCCTTTTCGTGTTCATTTCTTCAAGGCGGGTGAACAAATCACAGTCGATCAATTCCCGACGTCAACACCATACAACTCGCCACTTCCTCTTTAGAATCCGCAACAGATCCATCTTCTTTCTGGAGGCTATAGATATGGTGATTATTTTGCCGAGCTAACATGGGCTGGAAGAAAAGGCGGGAACACCGGTCTCCCTCCGCAAACCATCTTATTCGAGCTCTGAGGCGAAAATAATCAGATTCCTGTGCCAAGGCCGCTGAATAATCCCTATTAAAATCAAGCTCTCGCTAGCGAAGATTAGGATCATGAGGGTTATCCTGCATCTCTCGCTGAATTTTGTGCAAACTATCTCGGAGAAACAAAACAAGATCAGAGACATGGCCACTCGATTTATTAAGAGTCTTCAGAGCTCCTTTAACCACCTTGAGTTTCTAGACAACTCGAAACATAGGGGCCCCAGGAACCCACCTGCTCCAGCTGTTAGCCACCTTATCAAGAAAAAGAGGATGGTCGACAAGGTGGTTGAGGAACCTAAAAGGGCTACCATTATTTCGGGAAGTACTAGCTAAGAAAACCACGGCGGGGCTGTGATCAGAGATTCCTGATTGAAGGAAAAGAGCCTCACTCTCTGGGTAACTAGCAAGCCACCCATTATTTGCAAGGGCTCTGTCCAGCTTTCGGAAAATGCACTTCACACCAAACCTCTTATTGTTCCACGTCAGTTTTGGACCACTAAAGGCCAAATCCTAAAGAGAAACCGAGGAAAGAAACCTATTAAATCTGTGCATACCCCAAAGATAGAGAGGTGTTCCCACATCTCGTCTCAGAACTATTACGATAGACATTAAAATCACCAAGGAGGATCCAAGGGTCATTAACCACCGACAACCCCACACCTCTCAGAGAGTTCCATAGGTGAGCTTGGTCCACCTCTTCATTCCGAGCATAAATACAAGACATGAAGAAATGGGTGATAATATCAGGACCAGTCATTCTAACGTGAACGAACTGGTCCGACTTACTCAAAACAACTAAATTAATGGCTGACGGATCATAACCAATCCAAAACTGACCTCCATCATTCATGTCGTAATTGAAAATCCATTTCCAAGTGGGCATAATAGCTCGAGAGATTTCCCTCGCTTGCCTTTCCTGTAACTGAGACTCTAAAATAAAAGCTAAAGACAACTTATATTGAGAGATAAGAGACCGAACCTCCCACTAGAGATATCAAAAGGGTCGGGCAAGCCCGGCTCGGCCCACGGGCTTTTTAAATGGGCCGAGCCCGAGCCAGCCCATTTACCTAGAGGGTCGGGCTCGGTCTGGCCTTTTTTGCCGTGGGTAGGGCCGGGCTCGGTGGGCCTGGCCTACAGGCCCTGGTAAGCCAGGCCCACTGAGCCCGACCCTTTTTTTCTTTTTTTAAATATATATTTTTTTAAAAATAATGCATATATAAAAACCAATTTTTTTCTTTTTTTCCTTTTTAAACAATTTTCTATCTTAAGTTTTAAATATTATTTCATCATTTTATATTTCAAAATTCTATATGCCTTGTAAATTTTCTTGTGAATTGATATGAAAAATAATGCTAATATAAAAAGGAAAATGTTTATTTATAATTTAAATATATAAAAAATTTAGCTTGAAAATTTTAAATATATTGATGGTTATTATTTATATATATTGCGAAATGTAAATTTTTTAGCATCCAATATCAATAATTAATAAAAAATAACACAGTTAAAAAAATAAATGAGTAAGGGACACTGTAACTTATAAAGGTTCGAGCTGTTCAGTAAACAAATGGCCTACTCCTCTCTCTTCAAGCCATCACTTGAAGAAGTTCAATAAAATATTTTTTTAGCTTTTTTACATGAGCTAGCAACCATCCCTAATAATCCTAGTCTTTTTTTAGAGGTAGGAAAATTTTAAATCTATTGCTGTAGCAAGATCATTATCTTGCGGCTAGCAAAAAAACTCCCATCACTCAAATGGTGATTGCCAATACTAATTGGTGAGGGAGTACAATAGTTAAATTAAATTTTTACATCTTTTCGATTAAATAAAAGAAAATAGTACAAAATTGCAAAGGTAAAGTGGCTTCAGCTAGTCATCAACACCATCTTCACTTGATTCATCTACTAACTTGATCCCTTGTTGTTAGAACTCCACATCGAGTCGATCTTTTAAGCAAACACACATTTCCAATATTTTTGGTGATAATCTTGATCTTTTTTAATCTAACACCCTGTTACCTGTAGAGAAAGCAGACTCTAATGGTACTGTGGACACCGGAGGAGTTAGCACATCACGGGCCATGGCAGCCAAAACAGGATATGTGTGTTGGTTTAGGCGCCACTAGGCCTAAACATCAAAATTATTTATTTCATCATCAAAAAATTGCATCTCTATTTAAATAAAAGTCTAATTCATTAAATGCACTATTTGACGTTGTAGTTTTTTTTATTGTTTACTTCTCAAAAATTTTGAAAATTCAAATTTTAAATTTCTTTTGGATTTTGTTTGTATTGATGAGTCTTCAACTTGTTGTCTAGGTTTAAAATGAAATTCATACAAATTATACATTTCATATACTAATTGTTTAACTTCATATTTCATATCATTTATATTGATGTTCATAGCATCGCCATAAAAATCTAAAAAATAATCTATAACATTCCACTTTTGTGTGGGATCTAACGTACTAGCTATTAAGTAAAGTGGTGGAATTTGCGTCCAATATTTCCTAAATTTTGTTTCCGTTGGATCAATAAATGATATGTAACTTTGATGTTCTCTATATTCATTGAAATAATTTACTATATTATATATTTCTCTTAAAAAAGGTGAGTTGTTGGGTATTTACAACCAGAAAATATAACTGTAGCATGATAAAATTGTTCTAATATAAAAATAAGTATATCTAACAAATTCCAATCAAGTTCAGTTATGTGATGAGATGGGTCATTTCTTTATTCCAAAACATTTTTAAAAGTTCTCTATATGGTGTTATCATTTGTAATAACAAAAATGTTGAGTTCTATCTAGTTTCAATGTCTTTTAGAAATTTTTTATAGGGCAGTTGATGAGCATGGAAACAACATTTCCAAATGATAACTGCCCTATAAAAAATTTCCCCATCTCATCACATAACAAATGATAACACCATATAGAGATATTGAAATTTTTTTTTTTATCAACTGTCTTATAAAAAATTCCAAAATACCCCAGGGTCGATTAACATAGAGCCAAGTGCCAAAGTTTAAACAACGTTTGTCAAAATATTCCCGAGATATGTTTTTCCCATGGATGACTGAACGGGCATGGAACATTTTGTAAAAATGGGCTTCGAGGTGAAGGTTAGGAAAGTGGGTGGCTTGAGCGGCAGGAGGTGGTGAAGGGGAACGGGCTCGTGATGAGGTCGAATCACACAAACGTTTTCAAGAGGAGGACATTTTTGGAGAAGGTTTGGGTGAGGATTGCTGTTGAGTCGACTTAACTGCACGTGGATGGACAAGATTGACAAAAGGGATAAATGCGGGGCAACAAGCCACAAATGAACACAGTCAAATGATCAAATGAACACGCAATCATAGAAACTTGATTTAGGCATTAAAATAGGATGTTATACGAACGTAATGGCCAGCAAACAAACATTGACATACACGAACAATGATAAACACAGGGAAACAAGGTCTTACAGTTTCAATGACAAAGGAGCGAACACACGAGCCATGCGAAGGTTTGGCTAAACCAAGAGAGACAGGGTTTGAGAGTGTGAAAGAAATAAAAAAAATAAAGAGAAAAGATGATACACGTTACCTGCGGAGATGGCACCAATGAGGGTAGCAACGGCTGTTGGCGAAGAGGACACCGACAGCCAGGATGACGAGAGTGAGAGATGGGTTTGGGGAGACAGAGAGTGAGAGAGAAAACAGAGAGGGGGTTTAAAAAGAAGAAGAAAGCCAATGGTCGCTCGAGATCGCTCCTAAAATGAGTTGACTTAGATCGAGTCAACTTATTGAAACACGGAGTCAACTTAACTTGGCTCCAAGTCGACTTAATTTACGAAGACAGAATCAAACACAAACAAATTGATGGCCTTAGACAAACAAACCATCCAAAAGGATTAATAATTCCCAATTCTCTTCTAATATAATTAAAACGGTCCTCGGGAAGTGGTTTGGTGAAAATATCAGCGAACTGAAAATCGGTCGAGACAAATTCGAGAATGATTTCTTGATTTTGAACACGGTTCCTAAGAAAGTGATGTCTAACCTCTGTGTGTTTTGATTGAGAGTGCAGTACTGGATTTTTCGAAAGGCTAATGCCACTTGTATTATCACACTTAATAGGGGTTTGATTAAACGATACTCCAAAATCGATTAACTCTTGTTGAATTCAAAGCACTTGAGCGCAACAACTACCGGCAGCTATATATTTAGCTTCAACAGTGGATAAAGCCATTGAATTTTGCTTCTTTGAAAACCATGATATTAACTTATTCCCAAGTAGTTGACATGTGCCAGAGGTACTTTTTCGGTCTGTTTTACAACTAGCAAAATCTACATCCGAATATCCTATTAACTCAAAATCATCTCCATTAGGGTACTATAAGCCTACATCTTGAGTTCCAATTAGGTATTTAAAGATCCTCTTAACAGCTAAAACATGAGACTATTTAGGATTTGACTAAAAACGTGTGTATAGGCATACACTAAACATAATATCGGGCCTACTCGCTGTTAGGTAGAGTAAGGAACCTATCATATTCCTATATAATTTTTGATCCACACTTTTACCTTGCTCATTTTTATCTAACTTAGTGGATATGCTCATAGGGGTGCATATTTCTTTAGCATTTAGCATCCCAAATTTCTTTAACATTTCTTTTAAATATTTGGCTTGATGAACAAAGATTCCTTCCTTAGTTTGTTTTACTTGAAGACCTAAAAAATATGTAAGTTCTCCCATGAGACTCATTTCGAATTCACTTGTCATTAGGTTTGTAAAGTCTTTACAAAGATTTTCACATATTCCTCCAAATACTATATCATCTACGTATACTTGAATTATCAATATGTTGGGTCCATCGGTTTTTATGAAAAGTGTTGTGTCCACTTTACCCCTCGAGAATCCTTTCTCAATAAGAACCTTACTTAGTCTTTCATACCAAGCTCTAGGGGCTTGTTTGAGGCCATATAGCGCTTTTCTTAACTTATACACATGATCCTCTAAGTGTGAGTCCTCAAACCAGGGGGTTGACCTACATACACTTCTTCGTTTATATAACCATTTAGAAATACGCTCTTCACGTCCATTTGATGTAGCATGAAATTCTTGTGAGAGGCAAAAGCTAACAGCATTCTTATTGCTTCTAACCTAGCTACGGGGGCATATGATTCTTCAAAATCTATTCCTTCTTCTTGATAATACCCTTTGGCTACAACTCTCGCTTTGTTTCTAGATATATTTCCATTCTCATCTAGCTTATTTTTGAACACCCATTTTGTTCCAATTACTGATTTATCCTTGGCCCTAGGAACTAACTCCCATACCTCATTTCTTTTGAATTGATCTAATTCTTCTTGCATGGCCTCGATCCAAAATTCATCTTCTAGTGCTTGCTCTACACAAGTTGGCTCAACTTTTGATATGAAAACCACATTATTACAATATCGATGTAAAGATGCTCTAGTCATTATTCCATGGTTTGGATCTCATATGATTTGATCTTTGGGATGACTTGATGCATGCTTGAAACTCCTAGGAAGCCTATCTAGGTCTTTTTTTTGCAAAGGTTGTTCTTGAGATTGAAATTGAGAACTTGAAGGTACTTCTCTTGATTCCTCTTGGGCTTTAGATTGAGATATTTCAGTTTCATTTTTGTCTTCTCCTTGAGTGTTTAACTTTTCCATTTCCTTAGATACACCTATAGCATTTGTTTCTTCATCTTCATTGTTTCTTTTTGACTCAAAAGATTCATTGACTTTGACATGAATTGATTCTTCTAGAGTATTTGTTCTAATATTGTATACTCCATAAGCCTTGCTAGTGTTTGAATATCCAAGAAATATGCCTCAGTCACTTTTAGCTTGAAATTTTCCTACATTGTCTTTTGTGTTCAAAATATAACATTTACATCCAAAAGCTCTAAAATAGGAGACATTAGGTTTCTTCTTATAGTATAATTCAAATGGAGTTTTCTTGATACCTTGCCTTAAGTTAAATCTGTTTAGAATATAACATGCGGTATTGATCGCTTTCGCCCAAAAATAGATAGGCAAACTATTCTCTAAAAACATAGTCCTAGCCACTCTTGTAAGGTTCTATTTCTTCTTTCGACGACCTCATTTTGCTGTGGTGTTCTAGGTGTGGAAAATTGATGATGAATCCCATTCTCTTCACAAAACTTCATAAATAACCTATTCTCAAATTCTCCACCATGATCACTTCTTATAGAAACTATTTTATCATCTAATTCTCTTTGAATTCTGTTGGCTAGTTTAACAAAAATTTGGAAGGCTTCATCTTTTGACGATAAGAACATGTAAGCCTAGAAAAGTCATCCACTGCAACGTATGTGTGAGAATCCCACATCGCCTCAGCAAAGGAGACTTGGGCTATATATAAGGAGGAGGATCCCTCCACCTATTAAGCTGGCTTTTCATGTTGGAATTCTACCTCTGACTTCTTACATGGTATCAGGGCCAACCCTTGGCTAGGGGACTACCCTCGGTCGTGGTCATGGACTAGTACCCTACCCGATTACCTGGGCATGTATCAGTTACTGGAGAAGCTTCGACGTGAGGGGGAGTGTGAGAATCCCACATTGCCTCAGCAAGAGAGACATGAGCTATATATAAGGAGGAGGATCCCTCCACCTATTAAGCTAGCTTTTCAGGTTAGAGTTCCACCTCTGACTTCTCACAGTATGCATAAGATTTTCCACCCACACTCCTAGTTTGTGTGGGTCCAAATAGGTCCATGTGCAAGAGTTGTAGGGGTTTACTAGTTGATACTTCATTCTTAGACTTAAACGATGCTCTAGTTTGTTTCCCTTGACAACAAATATCACAAAAAATTTCTTCATTAAATTTCATCTTAGGGAGCCCTAGAACTAAGTCTTTGTTAGAAATTTTTTTAATTAAGTCAAGATTAACGTGTCCTAGTCATCTATGCCATAAAAGAATGTCTTCATTTTTAACCATTAGGCATTTTGCATTAATTTCCTCAATGTCGGCAACGTACACATTACCTTGTCTTTTAGTACAAATAATAGAAGATTTATCACTATCAACAATGAGGCATTATTCTTGTCTAAAGATAACCTCGTAACCATCATCACAAAATTGACTAATGCTAAGTAGATTGTGTTTTAAACCATCTACTAACAAAACATTTCTAATGGTGGTGTGTTGAGGTTGACCAACTATGCTAATACCAACCACCTTACCTTTAGCATTATCTCCAAAAGTGACAAATCCACCATCCTTGGGAGTGAGATCTAAAAATAGACCTCTCACACCGGTCATGTGACGTGAGTATCTACTATTCATATACCACTTGTTGCCCATTGTGATCTTCACGCACATTTGCACATATAGAATCATATCTTAGCTTTGGGCACCCATCTAGAGATAGGTCCCTTGTGTCTAACTTCATCAAAACCAAATGTTCAAATTACTCTTGATGTGCTTGCATGAGATACATTAATAACATTAGGAATTTCATGATCTAGAACTCTCATAGTTGGGCTACCCCTTTGGGTATCCACGTTTGAACTTCTCTAGTCTTTCTAGATTGAGGTTGCCACTTAGATTGTCTCCATTCTCTCTTAGAAACATTATATTTTGGTCTAGGTTTAGACTTCTGTCTAGAAATTAGTGTGGCTAGGGATTTTTCAATGGCATTCTTTTCAACTAGTATTTTATTGTTTTGAATCTTTAGAGATTTATTCTCTTCTTGAAGCTTGATTAATTTTTCATCTAGCTCATTCTCATTCTCATTCTTTATATCTTTAGATTTTTCTTCTAAGTCTTTTATTTGACTTTTTAACTTCTCATTCTCTTCCTTGTGAGATTTCTTTGAATTTCTCAATTCTTTCTTGTCTCCTTGATATTCTTTAAATAGTTGTTTGTATGCTTCTTGTAGTTCTTCTAAGTCCATATTATCTTCTTCTTCTTCATCTTCTATTGCCATAAAACATACATGTGCTTGTTCTTCTTCGGATTCGGACGACCCACTTGTGGTATCCTCATCCCATGCTAGGCTTGTTTCTTTGGTTCCTTAAATCTTTTCTTTTCTCCTTTTTTGTTTTCCTTTCCTTCTTATCTTTCTTTTCTTCCAAACAATCATATTGCATGTGCCCTACCTTTTTACATTTATAGCAAGTTGGTGGTACTCTCCTACGTTCCATTCCTCTCTTTTTCATAAGTCTTGCGAAAGTTCTTGTTAAAAGAGCAGTTTCATCATCATTTTCTTCTTCACTAGTTTCAGTTTCTTCATTGGGTTTTAGAACTAATGTCTTCTTGCTTTTAGTGTCTTCATTTGATTTGTTTAGAATCAGTTCATGAGTAAGAAGTGTTCCTATTAATTCTTTCGTTCTTAATACTTTCAGATTCTTGGCTTGAGATATTGCAGTTACTAATGGCTGCCATTCTTAATGACAAAGACCTAAGTATTTTCTTTACTTGATCCTATTCGGAAATGATTTTTCCTTACATCTTAAGGTTGTTTATTATCTCTTGGAACCTACCATTCATATCACTAATATTCTCATTTTGAAGTAACTTAAATTCTTCATATTGTGACATTAATAGATTTATCTTGGTATCTTTCACTTGATCGGTTCCTTCATAGACAACTTCTAATTTCCTCCAGATTTCATGTGATGTGGAGCAAGCAGAGAGTTTTTCATACTCACTAGGTAAAATCGAATAAAAAATTATGTATTTAGCTCTATGGTCCATTTGGTGTTTCTTAATGTCTTCCTCAGTCCATTCTACTTCTTTGGTTGAGGTTGTAATAAAACCGTCTCTAACTATTTTTCATAATTGATAGTCTATAGAGAACAAATAGGACTCCATCCTCATTTTCCAATAAGTCTAATTAGTTCCATCAAAGAAAGGTGGTCTAAGGGCGATGGTCCTTTGGTTATGGCTTGGTTGGTAAATGATGCCATTTTCGGATCTCTTCTAAGTTGGGTGTTAAAACAGTAAACTCAATTATTCTAGAAGTCTGCTCTGATACCAATTGTTAGTCCTTTAATGAACGGCCACTCAAGAGGGGGGGAGGGGTAAATTGAGTGGTTAAAAAAAACTTTTTGAACTTCGTTTATTTTATTTGATTTCTGAGGAGAATTATTAATGAAAGATTTTTATTAAATCTTTATCTTATTACACCTTATTGATTAGATCAAATGAATTATTAGTTAATCAATCTTAAAATATTGTAATCGATTTATTTAATGAGTCTTCCGAAATTGAAATCAACACAATAATTAACAAAGCAATAAAGGAAGATGAACATTGCGATATATAGTAGTTCAGTGTATCTCAAACACCTAATCCACTCTCCCAATGTCTAACCACCATTGGGGTTCCACTAAATCCAATCAAAGTCAAGGTTTTTTCTTAACTTACCTTGGAAACTAGATCAAACACACATACGCGCCTAGATATAAATCCAGATCTAGGTGACCGATACAAGTCACTATTGAGTTTAAAGATTACAGTACTTGTCCACACTTGGACTTTAAACAAACAATAAATATTAGCAGTTACAGAACAATATCAAATATAATAGATATACCCTTAGATCAAACACAAATAGAGAGACAGATATTCAGCACTTCGATTTCCAACAGTAGTAGGCTCTTCGTTTGATATGGAATCGAGAGCGTAAGCCTTTGAGAAGCAATAGATTTTTGAGAAAGTTCTTTTGATTGCTTTGAGTTTTCAAAATGGCATAAGTGCCTTCCTTGACATGCATATGATGTATATATAGGGGCTAGGGTGACCTGCATAACGTTTAAAAAATTTTGGCCATGAAACAAATTAAGTCAACTTAGCCTCACGACGAGTTGACTTATTTTCAATTAAATCGACTTGGCTGAAAATGCCTCTCTGCCAAGTCAACTTAGCTACAACTTGCTTAAAGCAAGCTCTCTGTCGAGTTGACTTATTTATGATTAAGTCGACTTATTAGTCCAATTTTTGTAAAATAATTTTTAACTTATTAAAAAACTCCTTGCAAGATGAATTTCATAAAAATATTAATTTTTGATAACATGAAATATATAAGAAATATTTTGAGAAACATTTAGGGGCCTTAATTTGCATGTTCAACCATTGAGCCTTTTTGTAATTCATCAAAACACCAAAATAAATTTAGGTTACACTAAGTTGGCTCAACAGGCATTACCTGTTTTCGTACATGACTTCTTATAAAAAACTTTTATTTACTTTAAAAAGGTGGTATGACTGAGTTAAAGTAGCTTGATATCAGTCCAGACTGAATTTATGGCCTACAACTCTCTGGATGCCTTTAATGGTGGTCCAAATATTTTTGGGTTAATTAGGCAGGCGTCAGATTAGCTTCTTTGAGTTTATATGCTATCTGCGATTTGTTATTCTAAATTTTAATTTTCGTTTTGACAATAAAAGTGCATGCATTTTGTCTTTTCATTTTCTTTTTCTCCTTACAGCCCATCATACCAATAATAAATGAATTTTTGGTGTTAGTATTTCATTTTTTTGTTATGAACTGACTGGATGTGTGTCATATATTCCATCTGTATGATCATGCCAGATTTCCTCATTATTTGCAGGAGATAGTTTCAATATACCCTGTTTTATCACCACCAAACCTTACCCCAGCACAATCGAATAGAGTTTGCAATGCACTTGCCCTTCTCCAGGTATGGTGTTTGTTTTGTTGTTTTTTTTTTAATATATATTTTCCACTAGAATTTTAATAAGGGGAAAGAGAAAAAAGATTGATTAAAGGAGAGAAACAAAGATAGAGAGAGGAAGCTTTGGCAACAATGGACAATGTTCAAGTTTAGTTTACTGTTCAACCAGCACAAGATTCTAGTGATATAGTGATTTCAATTTTCACTTTTGCTAATGAGTTGGACATATCAACTTAATTATTGAAGTCCAAGGGCTTAAATTAAAAAAATCAAAAGTTGAATGACGGCATTGAAAACTTGAGTAACGTTCAAGGGTCAAGGATAGTATATTTGCTATCTTTTATTCCCCATAATTTTTTTGAATACTTATGCCTTATATCTTTAATCTATTTTTCCAGTGTGTGGCCTCACACCCAGAAACGAGAATGTCATTCCTCAATGGTAATTTTCTTTTATTAAGTTAGCACATAAAGGCTCCATTACATGCATGAATTGTAATTACATGAGGTTATAATTGCTTACTGTGTTCAAAGAATTTTTTCCACTTCCATTTTTTGCGAATTTCATGCATATACATTTCTCCAAGTAGCCTCTTTTTGTTGTTCATTTGCGTTAAGATCACATGAAATCAAGTAGAACTAGATCATGTATTTTCGTTTCTTTTATTTTTACCTGATATAATAACATTTTGAAATGCTTAAATCAATTTCAGATATTTCTCTCTCTCTCTCTCTCTCTCTCTCTCTCTTTCTCCTTGTTCATTTGTTTTTGGAAGGGAACTGTGTCCTGTTTCTCTTTTATTTCCCAATTATTTCTTCTGTTGAAATTGGAAATTATGGAAATAAGAATCAAGGTTTCTGATACTTCACTGTATCCTTATAACCTGGAATTAGAGTCTAACATCACAAAAGGTTCAGGAACGTTGTCCAATTTTGTAGTCTTGATTTCATTTACATATTTATCTTTCTTGTATGGGCATTTTCTTAGTTTATTAGCCCTCCCAGAATAGTAAAAAGAGTCTCATATCCAAAAACTTCATTTTGGCTTAGGTACAAATAAATGAAGAGGAAATATTGTAATGTTCACTTCGCTAGTTTTCCCCTGCTAATAATTACTGCTACAGTACCTTACCTTAGATACGGTTATGGTCATTTGAGTACCATTGTGCAATGGCACCTGTCTTTTTCTTCCTTTTGAGATTTCCATGTCACATACCTTTGTGTGGGTGCCCCACCTCATTCTTATTGCAGTACAATAGATTCAGTTATGGTCTGTGTGTACCATTGTGGGACCTACATTGCACCTGTCTTTTTCTTCCTTTTGAGATTTCCATGTCAAACACCTTTTATTGGGTGCTTGACTTCTTTCTTATTGCAGTACAATTTATCTAGAGGATCTTTTGATTGCTATATAGTGATCGTAAAGCTTTCCAACCAGCTAGGCATGTGATGTCTTTCTGTAACATGTTGCTGCCCCTTTTATTAAAGTTGGAGTTGATATTTTCCTAGACTAATAATTTAGATTTTGGCAATTTGTATTTACCTTTTTGCCTTTGAAGTAATATAGTTCTTCCTCTCTGAGGGTTAAGATTACAAAAAGAGTAGTCTTTCTGTTGCTGTGCTTGATGCATATTTCTAGAAGTCTATTTAGATTTAATGAAAATGTTCTAATCAATGGTTTTTCTTTTGCAGCGCATATTCCATTATATCTGTACCCTTTCCTTAATACAACAAGTAAATCCAGGCCATTTGAGTATCTAAGGCTTACTTCCTTGGGCGTCATTGGTGCTTTGGTGAAGGTACTTCATCTAACTGATCCTGTTTTCTGTGTCACTGATATTCTTGATCTTTTCTGTTGAGGTGCATAAACAATCTGATTCTGGATGCATTCCTTTGACATTTTAGTAAAAAAATGTCTATTCATCCAAAATCTTTAAATGGCAAAAACACTTCACAGGTAGCATGAGCTGCATGCACAATCTTATCTCTTGAACTCCACTTCAAGCTGGAAGTAATATCAGTAAGCTGAGTAGCTTTCCACTCATGAATATTCATGCTCTGGTAATTCCAGTCATGGGTTTTTAGTGCTTCTTGGATTTTGATTAATATTATATATTCTTAGAGGGCAAGCATTGATAGCATTAGTAAGGTTACTTCATTGTGACTGGAAGGTCATAGGTTTGAGTTGTGGACAGTGTTTTGAAAAGCGTAAAGCACACTTAATCATAGAAGGCCTACAGCACTTAAGCGTGAAGAACAAAGTGAAATGTATATAAATAAAATAAAGAGTATAAACTTTTAAAAGCATAAAAAATATAAACTATTAAAAAGGTAATCATTAAAAAAAACTACGAATGAGGGATGCAAATTTGATAAAAGATGAGATACCATTTTTCATCTATATTTTATACCATTTTACAAGTTCATGCAACCATAACAAAAACACATAGGGGACATATAAAATGATACAATCTGGTCAGCTGCTGGTACTAATGGAACCTGGAAAACAAATTGGTCTAAATTCTCGGTTGAAAGAATTTGAATATGCTAAGGCATTTTTTTTTAATTTGTTAGTCTTTCTTTTGTTTTTGTAAAAGTTTGGCAACAAAACCCATTCTCTTTCATTAACATGATTTATATAAAGGATCGGATCGACGAATAAGGAAAAACTCATCCCTAATTTACAACAATCTCCAATTAATTAACCTCTAATTTACAACAATCCCCAATCAATTAATCCCTAATTTGCAATCAATTAACAATCCATAATTTACAACAATCAGGAATCAATCATCAATCTGTAATTTAGGGCAATCTGGAATCAATCATCAATCCATAATATACAACAATTAGAAATAAATTAGCAACCCTTAATTTACGCTTAATTATATGTTTCCTTCAATATTTTTTGCTTGGTAAATATAGTTGAGTCTTTATTTTTTTAAATTGTATATATGATTTTATTTAGATCTTTTATGGTATGATAATACCTTTTTTGGGTAAGAATTCCATACAAGTAGCCACATTATTGCAAAAACTTAAACAAATTCAACCATTTATATTGTTTGAAAAAAAACCCAAGTGTATTTCTAAAGCACATTTTATTGCACTTCGAGGCTTAGGTAAAAGTGCAACTTAAGCATGCTTTAATCGTGCTCAACTAAAGTCGTTGAGCTTCACACAACAAAAAGCCCCAAGCATGTTGCACTTTGCGCTTTGCACTTAAGACGCGCTTAAGCGTGCTTTTTTAAGCACTAGTTGTGGAGTGGTCTATTTGCGGAAACCAAAGGGAATGTTGCATACAAACACAACCCTCCCCCAACCCTCATAAAGTGGGGAGCCTCATGCACTAAGGATGCCCCCTTTTTTTTTTGGTTTGAATTTAGAAATTTACTCTTAGTTCTATGTAAAGTGTAGTTGTCTAAGGCTTATGTTTAATTAAAGTATCTCTTCAAATTTGAACAAATACCACAAACATAGCCATTTAGGGCATGTTTGAAAACATGCCTGTTTTCATGTTTTCCATTTTATTTTCATAATTTTGGAATGGAAATTTTGAAAGGTCATGTGGCCATCACATTTTTAGTCCAGAATAATGAAGATAAAATGAAATGAACTACAAAAATGGCAGTAAGAAAGAAACCCTTTCTGTGTTCAAGATTTCCTTCCCATTCTCTTTCCATTTCACTCCTAGCCACTAGCATCCTCTATGCTAACCCTTTCTCACTCTTGAACAGCAATGACGACTTTGGTGACTCCTCTGACATATTTCTCTTTCTATATGTATATATATGCACACAATGAAACTCTTGTTCAAGCTCTCTCTCTCCCTCACCCCCCCCTTCTCTCTCTCTCTCTCTCTCTCTCTCTATATGTATATATATATATATATATGCATGTATGCACACACACATTGTAATACCCTGTATTACATGCTTTTCTTGGTCGAGAAAGGACAAAGGGTAAAAGTTAAAAGTCAAGGAGCTCGATTGGGCATGAGTGGACCCCAGAGGGTTGACTCATGAATGTTGATGATTCTCGAGGGCCCAGGAAAGTTAAAAGACTACTAAAGTGGAACTCTAAGAAATGCCAAAAAATTTAAAAGGGCATTTGCGAAATTTTCAAAACTTGTGGGGGCCCAAGTGAAATAAAAAGGGATCAAAGTGAATTAAGGAAGGTTATTTGGGGTTTATGTGAGAATAAGATGAACCAAGGGGTGAAATGTGCAATTTAATCAAAGTCATATGTATACATGTGTGTGATGCACACAATACTCGCTAGAAACAACAAAAAAATGAGTGAAGGAAAAAAGAAGGAAAAGGAAGAAAGGAAAAGAATCTAAAGGTTCACCAGGACTAAGGGAGTTGCCAGTAGAGGTGATAGTTATAGTTGGAGAAGTTTCCAAAAACAGAGGGAAAAGCTGCCGACAGCTGCTGTGACACGAAACAGGGTACAACCCCAACGAAGACTGATTTCTCCCTTTTTTTATGAGGGTTTGTGTCACACCCCCCTCCATGGGTTGTGTAATCGATTATGAACCCTAAGCCAAGATTTAAAATTCACGAAACCTAAAATCCTTCCATATTTACATAACTGAAATAACAAAAAATAATTAAAAATTAAACTATCCCAAACTGAGTCCACTAATAATCCCTCGATCCAAGTTCACATCTAGCCCCTTATTCCTACTTGCCTAAAAAATATGTAGGGGAGATTGGCAAGCTTAAAGCCCATTAAAGGTCACCCTGCATGATAGATCAATACAAAAAAGAAAGTTTTTCATATATATATATATACAATAAAAAAAATTCAATTCATAAATATTTACCAATATTCCGCAATCAGTCATAATCCTTACCAAATCCTAACCATACATAAGTTTTTTTTCCTATTTATCCTCAAAATTTACATTACCAATCCTAATTCCTTTTTCACAATGCATTAGTTTGTCTTTAAACTTTAGATGAATAATTTCCTCTTCTACAAGGAATTGATTTGTTTTCAATTCCATAATAATTAATCCTAATCCTTATCTTTATCCTTCTCAAATCATATTAAGATAATATCCATATATGTTTATGATTTATCTCTCAATTATCCCTTAGAGCCAATCCTAATCCTTTTTTACATTCTCTTCCAATAATATATTTATACATATAATTATGATTTTTCCTTATTTATCCCAGACTTAATTAAGTTTAATACAAAATTCCATCCCCATTTAAATCCCTCCACAGCTATGATAATCCCTCTTATCTCAATCTCCATTTAGAATATAAACTCAATTCAAATCTACAATGGCCTTAGAAATCCTATTTCCCGTTGGATTTTGGTTTCCCTCTTATTTGTCTCTTTATGAGCATTATAGTTTGAGATGTGGTTTGCTTGGAAAGAACCTCTACAACCTGGGGGAAGACCCTGCTTGTGCTGATTAGAAGAAAGATTAAGCAAAAACTGAAGTTTGAGCTGGTTTAATTTCTGGTCAGAAATGCGGCAAAGCAGGGACAGCTTTCAGGTGAGGTTAATCCATGGTTTCAGCTTGGTTTTATTCTGATTTTTGGGTGCATTTAGGCCTAATGGAGTCCCTAGGCCTTACTTAGTGTTTGCATGTGAAGAAATTGCAAGAAATCAGGGTTTAATTGAAGTTTAATAAGCATAGAACTTGGGTCAAGGGGGGCTGTGTGATTTTGTCAAAATAATATAGGCTTTGTGCAATAAATTGAAAGCTTAAGGTCTGGAAATGAGATAAAAGAAGACCCTAAGGGCCATAGTGTAATTGCATGTGAAAAATTTGGGGGTCTTCATGTGATTTTTGTGAAATCTAGGGCCAAAGTGTAATTTATGAAAGTTGAGGGCTTATGTGAATATTGTACAGTTTGGGGTCCTAGAGTGAATTGGCAACCATTTTGGTCTAAATGGGTTAGTTGGAAAGCTTACAGGCCCTCTTGTAATTAATTAAGTCATAGCTTCAGGCCTAAATGTAATTCCTAGAAGTTTGAGACTCATAGTAAAACCTGCCTCCTAACATCGACATGTATGTGTGTGATGTATGATTTCATAGGATCACTGCAACGTGGAAATTCTTAAATTTTCTATCAACATTTTCCAACCGCCTGACATGATTTGTTAATGACAACTGTGTATGTGGAGAAGCTGTTTGCAACCAATATTTTAGATCTTGTTCTTAAGACCTCAATGATACTCCTGAAGATTTTTTGTACTGGAACATAATTTTATATATTTTTTTTAATGAATGTATTGTTGATCTCTCTGTCTCTCACACACATTGCGGTGTTGAATTTTTTATGATCCATTCGTTAACTGTTTCTGTCTTTTTTTATGATCTGTTCATTAACTCTCTCTCGTTGCAGTGTTGAATTTTTTATGATCTGTTCGTTAACTGTTTCTGTCCTCTTCTCCGTTCTGTTAAAATTTTGAACCCTCAATCTTGGCTTGCAGTAATCTCCCTCTCACATGAGAGGCAACATCTCATATTTATGTAGTTCAGAGAGTTTTCTCATACAATGCTCCTTGAACCATGAAAGCTTTTATCCATAAAAACAGTGGCTGTTAAGATCTTAAGAATTGCTGTTTGTGCACATTGGTGGTGGCAGTGTTGTTGGAAACAATTCTCATGTGAACGCAATAAAGGAATTTTCACTATTGTTTGCTGATTTCTATGACTCAGAGAGCAGTTTTTTTTTTTCCTTTTCTGAAAACTTTGTGAAATCCAATTTTACATTTCATTTTTTGGATTTTTAATTCTTTCCCGAAACCTGACCTGTCTGTTTTTTGTGTTTACTTCAGGTTGATGATACGGAGGTTATCAGTTTTCTTCTCTCTACAGAAATAATTCCTCTGTGCCTAAGGACAATGGAGATGGGTAGTGAACTGTCAAAAACAGTAAGTTGAGTTCTCCTTGTGAATCATTTCAAATTCTCCCCCCCCCCCCCCCCCCCAACCCCCACCCTTTTACAAGTTTTGGTCAAACATCATTCACTTGATGGTGGCTGATGGGGCAACGGTCTGACGTTACCATTTTGGATCTTGGAAGAAGTGATTTTCTTTGGTTATGCTTAAATTATCTGTGTTCCATATGCATGTCATTATTGTCCACTTGTATGATTCTTGGAAGAAAATAGATATGATTGCTGAGCCAGATGCTAGGCTCATAATATGGTATCTTCTGGAAAATCACAATTCTCTAATTGATTCTTTGTTTAACTTGCAGAACACTCAAATATTAAAGAAAATTACTTCAATTTACCAAGCTTCTGATCTTTCATATTTAAGTTTTATCATTTTCAAATTAATCAAATACAACAGTGTTCTTACGAGACTTTAGGTCAATTGAAGTCTGATTAAATATTTATGCTGACAGGTTGCCACATTTATTGTTCAAAAAATTTTATTGGATGATGTGGGCCTGGATTATATATGTACAACGGCAGAGCGTTTTTTTGCTGTAGGCCGAGTATTGGGGAATATGGTGGCTGCACTTGCTGAACAGCCCTCGTCACGCCTGCTAAAGCATATTATCCGCTGTTATCTTCGCCTATCTGACAACCCAAGGTTAGTAAATTGTTTAGTTGGATGTAAACGCAGTCATGACGTTAATAGTATGGATTACTTCCTACCTTTTCCTTTTCTACGGTTGGCCACTGCCCCATGTACTGTCTAAATTATTTGGCCCTCATGATGCAGGGCTTGTGATGCGCTGAGAAGCTGTCTACCAGACATGCTGAGGGACGGCACCTTCAGTCCTGCCCTTCGTGTAAGTAACTTATTAAAATATATAGAATCCAACGTGTTTTTTTGAGGATTCCTCGTGTAACTTGTCAAAATTTAATATGGCTCATCTCTGTAAGTCAAGTCTCTCAGGTTCTTTTGTGTAAAGTTCTTTTATACGTGCTCTTGTATCACAATGATAATAATAATGGGATATGGGTCCTAATGGCTGTTGTCTGCGGCCTTGTATAGCATACGTTATTAGTTCTTTGATTGAATGTGGACTTGAGCATGGAGATGCATATTTCTTCCTTAATTTGGTGGATGCATGATAAGTTGACGGATATTACACTTTCAGGAAGATGCAACAACAAGAAGGTGGTTGCAGCAGTTGCTTCACAACGTGCAGGTACCTCGGGTTGCATTGCAGGCTGGAGTAGGATTCGATCATATGCTGGTGAATTAAGAATTGGATGGATGGATGGATGGAAGACTCCCTTCCTTTTGCTTTTGGGTTTTGGTATTACTGTGTGAATTATTAATTATGTGTGTCTTATATATCATAAAGTGGGTAATTTCACTGTAATTATACGAATTAATGAATGGTCCTGCTGTGGACTGGTGGTGGACCCAAAACAGATATCTCCCTGTTGATTGGTTTGTACTTATGGCTAAAGGTAATAGTTAGTTATTCATGCTTTCCTGTTGTATTATGTTATGGATCTTGCTCTAGTTTCCAGGAGCTGAAACGGTGCTCACTGCTTGCTTGTGTTGTAGTAACACTAACACGATGTAGTAGTATCTCAAAACCTGTACCTATTTTCGCCCTCTCTGTACGGTGATGAGAGATAAGGAGAGAGGGAAATTGAATTTAAAATACATTGGCCCGTTTGGGGTGGTGGCGCGGCGAGTTGGACCACTAGCATATGTCCCACTTGAGTTATGTCCAATCTGCACGATGTGTTTTCCATGTATTTCAATTGAGGAGCGCATACTTGGCCCGACCCGAACAGTTCCAAGAGAGACCACTGAGATAGACGCAAGACTTAACTTGTCCGTTGGAGACTAAAAGGTCACAGATTTAAGTTACAAATACGACACTTATAAAGTATAAAGTCTCATACAATACAACGACACACCTTACAAATGCAGTATAAATATATTTATTTTTTAGCGTGGCATAATATAAATCTGATCGTTTGTTTCAAAATTATTAAATTATTGATCTAAAAGAAAATGTATTAAGCTCGTGATTTTTTTAAAAAATATTTTATTTTCAAATGAGAAAAATGACTTGTCGATTTAAAATTTATAAATTATTCTCTTATTCACGTAAAATTTAATAAATGATTTTTTTCATCGTAACATTTTAACAAGCACATTTTTATGTATATATGCATACATGTGTATGTGTACATGTATTTTTATATGCAAATAAAATTGCTAAAATCACATCTATACCCCTAAAGTTGCCCCGTTTAATCATTTATGCCCTTTAACTTGAGAGAGAACTGATTGTGCCCCTCAAGTTGCAACAAAAGATCTATCACACCCCTTAAATTAAAATTTTGGACCGATCATCCATCTCATTGTCCAGTCATCACAACGTGTTAAATCACATGAGGTTCAGAAGGGTGAGGGATGAAATGAGTCTTTCCTCTCTCTCCCTTCTCTCTTTCTCTCTCTCTAAACCCATTCCCAACTTCTTTGTTGTCGTCGTTTGCCTCTCGCGCCTCCATCATCATCCGTTGCCTCTTCCATCATCGGCATCCACCCCATCACTATGCGTGTGTATATATATATATATGTTGATGTGTGTTAAATATATATATATATATGTTGTGTGTTAAATCGATTTTGTTCTTT
Organism: Diospyros lotus; assembly: GCF_014633365.1. Taxonomy (NCBI): domain Eukaryota; kingdom Viridiplantae; phylum Streptophyta; class Magnoliopsida; order Ericales; family Ebenaceae; genus Diospyros; species Diospyros lotus. The sequence goes on from NC_068347.1 coordinate 23,955,854, forward strand.
CCAGCCCAAATGAGATAACCGAACGGAGGGACTGAGGCGACAACGATTTGCATGGCGTAGGGTGGTTGGCACCTGCAAACACTTTGACGCTCAAGTGAGTGAAAGTTCAAAGTAACAAAGTTTCTGTAAGGATGAAAAAGTAAACATACCTTGGCTGGCGGCCGACTAACTTATATATAGGAGAGAAAGGGAGAGCCCCATGTGTTGCTAATTGTTGCAGGTGAGCTGGGAGCCGAGGACCTCGGGGTAGTTAAGGCTCACCATGGGCGCTAATGAACTGGGCATGGTATCGATGGGATAAAAGTGTTGCTGGCCTGACATTGATGCGATGAGGGATGTTGCTAAGCTGACGTTGATGGAAGGGGCCCAAGGGATTGGGCCCAATACTGAGCTATGGGCTTTCCGTTGGGCCAAACCCAATAGAACTAGTATAGTCCACAACCCCCCAGGTTGGATGTTCGCAAGGGTGAGCATTCGAGCTCAAAACGAAGTCGAGCTAGAGTCAAGCTTGATGGGGTACTGCCAAACAACGCACACGATTTGAATATTTGAGGTGTCCATTTCGAAAGTTGTGACATCATGGGCCGGCAAGGAGTTGTCCTGCCTAGGGTGTTCAATGCATGTCAGGCGATCGTGAAAGATGGTGCGATCTCTATGATTGATTGGCAATGTAACACCCTGGACTTTGAACAATAATTAATTAGTGAGTTTATGATGATTTGGGTGATTATCGGTTAATTGTGGGGTTGAGATGAATTAATTATGAATTCTCAAAGAAATGTGGTATGAGGATGTTTATGGAAATAATGGGGAAGGAAATAAATTAAATTAATGAATCTTGGAATTTTAGGGAGTAAGTGAAATAGTGGAAATAAGGTGTGGGTGTGTGTTGTGCAAAATCCGGAGAGCTGGGGGCTGTAGCGTGAATTCCAGAAAAGGGGTCAAGGTCACATGAAGTAAAATGGTAGGGGCTAAATGGTTGAAAGAGGCAGCTGGCTCCGGCGGTCGCGGGCGAGCAGGAGGGAGGCAGCGATCGCGGGTTTAAAATTGCGGAAGGGTGTGCGCGCAAGGGAATGCTGATTTTTAATCAGCCAAGGCGCCCCAAAACGGCGTCGTTTTGGGCGCCAGAGGGCACCCATGTGTGCGGCCACGCGGCCAGGTGCGCCAACTACGCGCCCCAGGCCATGCCGCGTGGGTGGCCATGCGCCACCCACCATTTCTCCCTTGCTGCCACATGGCAGCATGCAGGAGGCCCTAGCAACTTAATTCCTTCACCCCTTGGCCGATTCCTCATCTTCTGGCGCCTATAAATAGCGTTGTTTCATCGCTGTGAATGCTCAATAATTTTTTAACATGCCGAAACTCTACCCGTGTGTGTACACGAGGTATACAAATGTTTTAAATTTATTTAATAATGCTATTTATGAATCAGTCGCATGTTTAGCTGAATTAATTAGCGATGTAGCAGCGATAATTAAAATTGACTGCGCGTTTAATTAAATTATTTTACGATTGTATAGGAAATTGGAACGTGAAACCAATGCGCAGCACGAGATTAATGTGTGGTAAGGTTTAATATGGTTTGCGTGTAAATTTATTTTGGCATGGCTTGTAATAGACTGTGGGAGAAGTGTCTAGGCATGGGGCTGTAGATTTGGGCCGTGTGAGTCTCGAGATAGGGTCCTAAATGAAATCAGTGGGGCCACCAAAATCCGGATCAGGGTGAGGTGGATAGGCCTGCATGCATGATGCACTTCACATTATTCTATAATTGTCATGCATTTTAATTTACTGCAACTCATATTACCCTTATTGAGTCCTCGGGACTCACCCCTGTATTTTCCCACTAACCCAACAGGTGGCTCGGGATCCGAGAAAGGAAACGCGGTGCTGATAGATGAGTCGCCAGTTGGCAGCAACTGTTAACCGTGGGGGTGTAGGTTAACCCCGAATGTTAATAATGTAATATAACTACTGTGTGTTAACTGTGAGTGTCGGATATGGCTTAACTTGAAGTAAACCGGAACCAAGCTAAGGTTCCCACTATGAGTAAACCCAGTAGGGTAGGAAACTTGTACTTGTCGGCCATGGCTGAAAATTGAGTTATGTTTAATTATGTTTGATGGTTGAAGTAATTTATTGGGCTTGTGATATTTGTTTGAAATTAGATTTATGCTCCAAGGGCCTAATCAGGCACGAGGCTCGGGTGAGTTTCCGCTGCCCTTGCCATTTACTCCCGAGCTCTCGTCCGGCCGAAGGCGGCGAAGCCTGGACCCCACCCAGGGCGCCCATATTATTTTAAAGTTGGATTTTGGTAGGGGCATAACCGTCCTTCGGGCAGGCCGGGGTTGTAATGTAGGTTATGGTGGCACCCGATATTGGGGTCGGGGAGTCACAGGCAATGCTTGATCTCTGTCCATTTGATGCATTTTGTGGTGTTGATTCATTATCAGGGAAGGGCCGAGATCACCATTGTTTGAGCAATGTTTATTTAAAGACACTTGTAAGCCATATTCACAATTCTTACTTCTGCCTTTGCATCTGATTCTTGAACCCTAATTCTTCGAGAGCTTCTGCATTCTTCTTGTCTTTGACTGCTCATGTTCCTTTGGTTTGGGCTAAGTTCCTCTTCTACTATTTTTCTACAGATTTCGCTCATTTGCACAAGTAACTTCACGAAACCGATTCTTTAAGTCTTTTTCCTTTCGCTCTTTTTGTTATTTTTAGCTGGTTTGTCGAGTGCCATGGCGAGTTCGGGGAGTGAATTTGGGAAGGGAAGAGAACATGCTATCGCCATAGGGGGAGGCTCCCGGAGAGGAATTTGGTGCCCTTACGAGGGGTTAGTTACTAGGCCTTACTGGTTGGGTTTTAGGAGGGCAATTGAAGGTATAGATCAGGGGTTTTAAGGATAGTTCGGAATATGCGTGGGATGCCGATTTCTGATAATTTTATTTTCCCTGGTCCGTTGATGACATTGTAGGTACTTCGTACATGGCTGGGAAGGCTGTTGTGGACGACGTGAGTGGTGGCAATGAAGCTAGAGTTGATCAAGTGGGTTCATCTTCGAGTCTGCTTTGTGGCAGATATGGTTGGGTGAGTAAAGATGTGGCTAATGTTGTCTCGATATACAACTCTTCTAAGAGGCTCATCGAGCTGAGGATGTGGGTACTTTTGTTCGCTATCGGGGATGAAAAGTTATTCGTTTTCCCCCCGTCGTGTGGGGAGGAAAAGCGAGTCTACCTGGACTTGGCCTCGAATGGAGATTCAGGGTCAATCTTGGTGTATGAGACGTTATTTACGTGTATTCAGTTGCGACTCCCCTTCACCGACTTCCAATGCTCAGGGTTGTCAATGCTGAACGTCGCGCCAACTCAACGACACCTAAATAGTTGGGCTTTTATTCAGGCCTTCGAAGTCTTTTGCAAATTCCTAGGTTGGGAGGTGAGCACGAGGGTGTTCTTTTCTTTCTTCCAATCTAAGGGGGTCAGCAAGAGTAGTTGGGTCTCTTTGAGTGGGCTATTGTGGAGGAAATTACTAACGGTCTTCGACAATTCTTATAAGAACTTCAAGGCCGGCTACTTCAAAATGGCCTCTCGACAGGACATGCTAGCTTTATTCTTGGATAAGAACACGACCATCAAATTTCTTTTGTGCTAGAGCATGGAGTCGAGTTCTATTAGGGGGTGGAATACATAAGCTTAAGCTCGGAGGATTAGCTGACAGTGGATCTCCTCGAGAATTACCCAATATTGGAGAGCTCAGCTTTTGTGAAGTATGGGAATGACCCAGAGGGTTTGGCCATCTACATGGGTCGATTTTTTGTCCTATCCTTTTTCGCCTATCCTTTGCTGCTACTTATACTGTTTTTCCTCTATTTCAGGCGAGATGGCCCCTAAGATGACTGTCGATAAGGTCAGGTAGCGTTCGCTCCGGAGGGGGGGTACTAAGTCTAGCTCAGGATCAGCAAGCAAAGTATTCGAGAAGATCTCTACCTTGGAGAAGGGTGCTCGACCGTCCAAGGCCCCTGTACCGACCAAGGATCCTGGGTCGACTCCCTGTTCGTCTTCTCAACCTATTTTTTCAAAAGACACGGTCTCTTGACAAGCCGAGGAGCAGGTCGACGTTGAGGATACCCTATTGCAACGGAAGCGGACGAGACCTTTTAAGAAGAGGAGTCCAGGTTGTCAAAGGACTTGGGCTCAGTTGTCGATTCGTTGTTGGGTGCAAGACAACTTCTACAGAGGCCCATCTTATAGAGTTACGATGACGCCGAGGCTAACTCGAGGAGTCTTTGGAGCAAGGAGTTTCGGCCTGAGGCCTTTGTGGATGAGAGCCTCTCTCTTTCTTCTAATGGGCAGAGGAAGTTGGATCTCAGGGTTGGGGAGCTATGCTGTTGGACCGAAATGCAATCCTTCCATATGCGTTTGTTAGATACTAGAGTTTGAGTTCTGAACCCAATTGAAGTAGGTCAATTGAGCTAGCAAGGAGGCAATAGAGTAGGGGTGGCAATATGGGTTGGCGAGTCATAATCGTGTCAAATTCCTTAAACCCGAGCACGACACTTTTATTAAACATTTAACACAACATGACTCATTTAACCTATTTAACTAAACGTGTCGTGTCGTGTCACCTGTTAATCTATTTAACCCGTTTAATTTAAACGGGTCATGCTGTGTCACCTGTTAAACGTGTTATTTAGTTTTAAACGTGTTATTTCGTGTATAATCGTGTTAACGTGTTTAGATCAATCCACTAACCCTTTTAATTAAACGTTTCATTTCGTATATAATCGTGTTAACGTGTTTGGTTCAACTCGTTAACACGTTTAATTAAATGGGTCATTACGTGTCTAAATGGGTTAAACGGGTTGATCCGCCTAAGACATGAAAATAATCGTGTCGTGTCCAAAATTGCCAACCCTACAATAGAGTGGGCAAGAGGGGAGGTTGTGGTGGAGATGGGGGTGCTACAAAAGCGAGTTGTGGCTCTTTGGGTAGAGGACCGCTCCAAGAAACTGTTGCAACAATGGGAACGTTGTTTGAAGAAATTGTCGATGTTAAAATGAGAGGCCTAGGCTGCCAAAGCCCCTGCTATAGAAGGGGCCGAGAAGGTGGTGAAGTTGTTGGCCGACCTTGCCATCGTTGTCCTCTATGTTGACTAGGGAAAGCTCGAGGCTGCTCAGCTAAAGACTCAAGTAGTCACGACGCAAACTAAGGTTGAGAGCTTGAAGGACGAGGCCGCTGACCAATTTCTGGAGAGTTTTGCGAAGGCCTTATCCCAAGCTCAAGTGTTATTTCCTGAGGCCAACTTCTCGGGTTATGGTGCCTTCAAAGAGGTCGTGGCCGTTAGCTTGTGGATTTACCTTTAGTGGATCCAGTTGGCCAGGTCGAGGCTTTGGCGGAGGTGCCAGGGGCCGAAGGGGACTTGCTTATGGAGGATGCCAACCAGCCTGGCAAGCCCATAACTGCCTTTGAGTTCACTTCTCGAGTGATTGTCGAGCTCATGGCCGACCTTGCCTTTGAGTTCACTTCTTGATTTTCTACCTTGTTTGATGTTTGTTTGTTTGTTTATTGTGTGCATTTCCTTTACCTTCTATTTTTTCTTCCAAGACTGAATCGAGAAATGTTATAAATAATCTTTCCTCGATTTTCTGCATTGTTTGGTGTAAGTCTTTTATAATTTTTATTCTTTGATGAATTTAAAGGATATTTTTGCTCGGCTATTTGTTATGCGTGATTGATTTTGTATATGTATTTGATTGTGCTCAGTATAATTTGTTTATATTGTTGCCTTTTTTTTTACTTAGGATGGACGAGTAGGTTTGCTTTGAGGTGATTTGAGGAGGCCGAGATGACCCGAGGTCCACCCTCCGAGATTGACTCGGGCGTTTGGGGGTGGATTAACTGAGTCTGTCTGATTCAGGGCACGGCTTAGGAGACTGGGATGACTTGAGGTCCACCCGCTAGGATTGACTCGGGCACTTGAAGGTGGATTGATCGAGTCTATCTGATTCATGGCACGACTTATGAGACAGGGTTAATCTCAAGGCAACTGCATATAATAAAAAGAGATGAATAGAATTTTCGATTTTATCGATACTGTATGGTGCGCTGGCGTGTAATCAAGTAATATATAATAAGCCGATGGTGGCGTAATTTCTGAAGTAATGAACACTGAAATGAGGTAGACAAAATCAGGCTTGAACCCGTGTTGGTAAAAATAACGAATCCTGATAAAAATATGGACTTAACAAGTTCTACGAGACAATAAGTAATGCATAAACGAGTTTAAGACGACAACTTAGATGTAGTATTTTCATAGGTTGGCCACATTCCACGCTCGTGGTAGGGGTTGCCTTAAAAGCTCGATCAAGTGATATACTACATTACCGAGGTTATTAGTGACCTAATAGGGACCCTCCCAGTTAGAGTCAAGCTTCCTTTCTCTAGGTCTTTGTCTTGTTATTTCGACTTTCCTTAAGACTAGGTCCCCTCTTTGGAAGCTCCAGGGCACGATCTTTGTGTTGTACTTCCTGGTTGCTCTTCACTTAGCCACTTGTTCTCCAATGTGTGCCATGTCACGTACCTCTTGGAGAAGGTCAAGGTCAACCCTTTGCTCAGCTTCATTGGTGCTCTCTAGGAAGTGTTATCTTCTAGGGCTTGGTTTTCCTATCTCCACCAGAATCATGGCTTCGGCTTCGTAAGTGAGCCTAAAAGGGGTTTCCATATCAAAGATTGTGTCGTGGTGTGATGCGACCACAACACCATTGGGAGCTCTGATACCCCTATGCTCATTTGACCTGATCAAGTCACTTCTTGAGTTTGGTAAGGATGACCTTGTTGGCGGCTTCAGCTTATCCGTTCGTTTGGGGGGGGGGGGTTCTCGACTGAGGTGAAGATCTGGTGGATACTAAGCTTCAAGCAAAATTTTTGAAGTTTCTTGTTGGTGAACTGAGTGCCATTGTCAAAGATAAGAACTCTAGGCATGCCAAATTTGCAAATGACATTCTTCTAAAAAACCTTTCTGATCTTTTTAACCGTGATAGTAGCCAGGGGCTCAGCTTTGATCCATTTGGTGAAGTAATTGATGGCTACAATGATGAACTTGATGTTGGGTTTACATGGATCTCATCACATGCACATCAAAATAAAATTTGTTTTGAGGGTATCACGTTTTTAAGAAATTATGGTTTACAAAATTGAAGGTAAAAACGAAATATTACCTTTTTTATGAAATTCGATTTCATGGTTAGGTTTCCCGTCATATAATCCTCCAAGTGTAGAATGCTGAGTCGGTCCACCCGAAATTACTTAGATCCAAGCATTTCAAGAGAAGAGACAGAAGAAATTTTCACAAAATTTTTACTCACCTTTGGATTCACGCACACACTTCTCCAATTCTTCTCTCAACACTCAAGTGTTCCAAAAAAGAGTAAATGAATGGTCAATTGAGCTATTTATAGAGTTCCAACATAACTCTACTCCTTCAATGGGTTGGACTTCTTAAGCCTATTCCATTTAATGTTATTGGGCTAAGTCCAATCCAATGGAGTTTAATTGTGTTAAATCCAATTCAATAGTGCCATTGGGTCAAACCTAATGTACTAGAAAAAAACAAAATTCAATTAATGATTAAATAATTATATTCACAGTATAATTATTTAATTATTCTTATTTATCTAATAAATAAATACACTATTATTAGTAATTATAAAATTACTAATTTATCCATCTTCTCTTTGAAAGTGATTTATTTTGGGTGGAACTTTCTAGATTCACAAATAAATTGACAATGAGAATAATCAATGACTAATTATCGTAAATCATGAGTGATATTTAGCAATATGTCATAATTACCCAATTTATTATGAAGCGAATATTGTGAATCTTTTACTACGTTACCATGCAATATGGTCCTTCTATCATACCATATCTTGACAAGATATGAGATCATAGTCAACAAATCGAATCTCTTAATCTCGTCATATGTTCAAATCCAAAATCAATCTTAATTAATCATGACACAACCTTATGGAACACATTTCATCGTCATATTACCTCGATTAAAGATTTATCGTCAAGTGATTATTGGATCGCATAAGATATCTTCTTCACAAATCTCGAGGTGATAGATTTCATGTCTAATGCACACATACCTCATGCATCACTAAACTAGGCACATAGATACGTATGATTATTCCTGATTAGAATAACCATATAATATCGCTAATATCCTAATCCATCAATACATAGATATCCATGTCATCTAAGGTCTAAGGACTAGTTGCACATTCGCAGCTAACATTGAATCATTGACCTGTGATATATAACTCATGTGATTTAATGTTAACTGTCACGTTCAGTGAACTCGTTCTTGGGAGTGCCTCGGGACTTGGATGTCTAGGGAAGAGGGCAAGAGATTGGTGAGCGTCTCGAGATGAGATTAAGGACGCTGGAAGTGGTCCAACCGGGAATAGTTATCGGAATAAATTCTGTATAAGCCTGAGTAGGTGCCAATATCGAATGATCATAGGGGACCTTCGGGAAGCTTAAGGGACTCTAGGGGTGGTCCGATTTTTCGAATATGGCAACCCTTAGGTGTTTCGGGGTGGAATACAAGTCTCGTGCAGGCGCAAGGACAAAGTCGGCATTTTCGAGTAAAACTCGAATATTAATTTTCAAAGAAATCGAGTTGAGAGTGGCTTAATTATAATTCATTTAAGCCTTGAGAGGGCCTAAGTGTTATTATAGAAATCCTCAAATGCAACTATCCAAATTTCCTAAGTGAGATTATGGGGAAATTAGTGGGTTAAATAGGTAATTAGTTTATACTCATATATATATATATATATACGCATATGTATAGGCGTGAGGAAACTTCCTTAAAGCTTCCTCGTGTACCCCCCCTCTGTCATTTTGAAATGGCTGCGAGAACAGAGAGATTGAGGGAGAAGGAGAGTAATGGCCGAGGCTTGGGAGCGATTGTGAGAGAGCTATGTCCGAGCGTGAAGGAGAGAGATTGAGTGAGAGTCGATGGCGTTGGTGGCTGGAAGCAACGCCGAAGGCGCGAGCAGCGACAAGGGCAAGCGGCTGGTTTAGCCATGGCAGTAGCGTCGAAGCAGCAATCAGCAACCAGCAACTGAGGTGGTTGATGGAGGCGGCTGTGTAGAGGTGGAGGTCGACGGAGTTGCAGTGGCAGTAGCGGGAGGCGACGCCGGAGGCTGTTGAAAAGGCTACGGTGACTGGTTCGGCCATGGCAGCCAGTAGTTGCAGCGCAAGGGGGGCTAGCCGAGGTCGGTGATGGCTGGCGGTGATTGCGCGACCGTTGGTGGAGGCCGACGATGGCCGGAGGCAGGCACGACAACCAGTGAAGGGCCAGATGGCAAGGCCGGCCGCGGCCATGCGCGGGTGCAGGCGGACCGAATTCGCGAAGAAGAAGAAGGCACTGTGCGCGCGCGGAAGCCAGGGAAGAAAATGAGAGGAAAAATAAAGAAAAGAAAAGAAAAGAAGAAATAAAAGGAAAATAAATGAGAAAATAGGGGAAAATCCTGAAAAATTTTAGAAAAATGGGGAAAAGTTCTGGAAAGTAAATTGGGGCTGGAAGAGTGTGTCGGAAGCTCGAAAATGGGATTTTGGGCACAAATGGCAGCTCGTGAGGCAACGCCAGATGAGCATTTTCCCGATGTCTTCTCCAAAATTAATTGAGGTAAATTGAGTTAATTCTTCCCTAGTTAATTTCATTAAATGAGTTAATGAATTGTGTAGCATTGGTTGGATTAAACCTTGTGTTGGGGTTATTTGAAGTTTTGTTGATGAATGATTTTGGTGATGTGCGGTGTAGTTGAGGGCATTGGTTGAATGCCGGATGTTAATGGAGTTGAGTTTGTGTGTGTGTTTGCATATAGGTTCGACCGGGAAGACGGTGATCCTAGAGGAACTTGAAGTTCAGGTTGGAATTCATGCCGAGGCAGAGATGGGGCTTCGAGCCAGGTAAGGGACGGTCCCATGTGGAGGTGGCCTTGCAATTTGGTAAATGTGTTTGATAATGTTTTTATGTTGCATTGGCATGTAGTGGTTATATCTTGTGTGATGCAAGCTCTAGTGGACCTGTGGCCATATGGAGGACTAGTGTGGTGGGGGCTGATAGGTTGATGCCTCAAACCTTAGTGGGTTGTGATGATGAGTGGACCTAGCCTCATTTGCATGCATTTGGCATACATAAACTTGATTATATTCATATTTACATGCATTGCACCCTTACTGAGTCTTTATGACTCATGAGGTTTTACCTCATGTGTAGATGTTGCAAGTCCAGATGCAAGCAGAGATGGCGCCGGGAGGCTGTTGTGGCAACTAGCTGTGTTTCCTGAGTTGTGTATTTTATTACCTCTTGTACGTTGCCATGTGGTGTTATGTATGTATACCCTTGTGAGTAAATATATGTGTTGTTGAGCGTTAAATGTATTTAATTGTTGTATTCATCATAGTGTGATAGATGATTATGAGATTGCTTGTTGAATGTGGCATAGTTGGTAAAGCCAAGTTTCGGTCCGAGTAAAGATCAGCGAGGTATGTTCTCATAAATCCCTAATACTCAGCGAAGTGTTTGTATGCTAGCTTTGTGCCTGGTCACCTCTGGCTTGCTATGGGGCGAGTTGAAGAGAGGTGAAGCTCACTCGGGTTTCAGGTCTTGGTCCGCTAGATTTTTCTTGTTTGAGTTGGGACCGATTCCTGAGAAGAGCGAAGGGAAGGACGAAGCCTAGTTCCCACCTAGGGCGTTTCTTGTTGAAACATAGTCCAACCCTTCAGTTGTGACTTGTCGGGTGAGTAATTCGGTCGATTATTTACCGGTGGCGCCCGTAAGTGGAAGCGGGTCGTTACATCCACCAACTAAAACCATATACATCAAGTAATCTCATAATCATTGATTAGTGGTTAATTTTTTAAAAATTATGTTATAATTATACCTTTCTTTTGATCTTAAAAATGGCTTAAATTAGATATTAATATATATTTTATGGTTATATGCATGTTTAAATTGAAAAAATGAATGAAATGAAGTTCTAAAGTAAAATTTAAAAATAATAATAATAATATATATATATATAATACATATACATCATTATATGCGTGCATGTAATATATATATATATAATATAATATATATGTGTCATGTGTAATACATATATATATAATATATAATTTATTAATAACACTAAATTATTTTTTTTGTAGGCATGAAGAAGGTGGGCTTGGAGACTCAAATTGGATTAAAGAATGAAGAATTAAAGTTCATGAAGAATTAAAATCTATGAAGAATTAAACCCCATGAAGAATTAAGGCCCAACTTGAGCAACTCATAGAAGATATCATTTGGAGAAAGTCCAAGTATTATTTTTAATCCTAATGAAGATCAAAAACCCAATTATAGAAATCTATTTTTATTTTTTTAATATGAGTGCTTTATTAGATATGTATTTTAGCTAAAATCCATTTAACATTAGGTGTGTATTATAGCTAAAATCCATTTAACTTTAAGTGTATGAGTGCCCATTAGATATAATTATATCTAATTGAATAATTGAAATTGTGTGGTTTGTATTGCATCTTGTGACCTATAAATAGCTCACTTGATTGCATTTGTAAGTATGATTATTATTCTTGAATCAAAGTTTAGTTGTTTCCTTATAATTCTCTCTTTGAGAATTGCTTTTGTTCTCTCTTATTTTCTCTATTGTTTTCTCTTGTGGTCTTACTTCCTCTCTTTCTTTTTTTAAATTCTTATGTCATTTATTGTTACTTTATTATTCACCGCCTAAATGGCCGATTAGTTTCTGTTATTTTAATTCCTGTCATTTAAATTTTGTTATTTAAATTACGTCGTTTAAATTTCTGTCAATTAACTTTCAAATGGAAATGATTAGCTAAATTTAATCTTGGGTTAAAGCAAGGACAATGTCCAACGCCAATGATTCCTAAAGAAAGCTGTGCTTAAAATTAATGACATTAATTTAAATTCCAGTATGGGTGTGTAGTAATTATTGAGAAATCACTAGGTTTGGATTGGAACGTAAGCCTAATTTAGAGCTTTCATGCCATGTATGGAAGTTACTAGAACTGAAAACGCTATCATACCCAAACCCGGATGATTGATTTAGTTGTTTTGTGTATTAATTGCAATTGAATTTATGGTAGTTGCTTAAATTAGAATCCCGCATATCATGTATGGGGATTGCTTAAATTAGAACTATTATCATCTCTAATTGCAGTTAATAACAAACCCTTATATCTGAAATTAAATTAATGTTGCTAACCTTATAATCTGCTAAAATTTAGGAATCAACGGGTTGGCGCTGAAATTGTTTTAACCCAAGTACTATCCAATTTCATATTCTTACGTTCAGTATTTATTTCAATTTCTACCTTATTTTATTTCCTAGTATATGTTGTTTAAAAAACCTTGTTGCCAATTTGTCCAAACGCGTGTGCGTGTGTGTGACATTCTTTTTCTTTTGCCATAAATAAATCTCTCAATGGACGACCTGGACTCATCCAGAAAATATAAATTTAAATTTGGACTACAACTGCACTCGTACACTGATGAGTATAAACCTCTCGCCAAAATAAAGAAAAAAATATATAAAATTTTTATTGTGTTTTGTTTTGTGTTTTAATTGCAGGGTGAGAGTGCAGCCAGTCGCCAGAAGTCTGAAATCATCGAGGTCAACATGAGGTTTCCTTGCTAAGGAGTCGAAGAAAGGCCAGGGATTTAGGCATGCAGGGAGACTGCGAGGCTGAGGTCTCTGATTTAGATAGCCTCTTGGTTGAACTGGTTCAAGAAAGCCCGTAACAACTCGTTTTCCCCCTACTTGAGGTTGATAAGGCTGGTCAAGGTCTTACGATAAGCTCGGTTGGTGGAAAAATGGGTGAGGAAACTGGTGGCAAGCTTGGTGAAGTCATGAATGGAATCCGACTCAAGGATAGAGAACCATAGTAGGGCGGATTTCTTGAGGTTGTTGGGGAATTCCTAACACATGATAGGGTCGGTGCCTCCGCTCGACAACATTAAGGAATTAAACATGGTTAGGTGCTCTTGAGGGTCGGTGGTTCTGTTGTATAACTCCAGGATGGCTGGGAGATAGAATTGTCCGGTAGGGGTACAAACATGATAAACTTCAAAAAATGATGGTTAGGGGCGTATAAAGTTGTAGAAGGTAGGGTGGTATGGGTTACCTTGGACTGGGGTTGGTTGTTGGCTTCTTCATCATCGTCGGCCTGCCCATTGCACTAATCCCTCTGGTGATTGCGGGTCAGCTAGACGACTTGTGTAATACCCCAAGAGCCTAGAGAATGGTAGTATATATCGAGAATAAGTAAGGAAGGAAACAACACTAGTTGGATACATTTTGGGTTGAATGTAGATAAAGAACTCTCGGGTTAAACGTGCTTAAGTTAGGGAAGCTTAAGGATGAGTAACCCCTGGAAAATTCGCATAGTCTTATCAGGGTAAGTTGTTTCGGTCATTCCTATCACTCAATGCAGGATGTTAAAGGTGGTATCAGAGCCGACCCTTGGTGAATGTGGTCGATGAGGGCAAGGAGTGGCGTCGGGGCTCAAGAGCCTGTTTAAGGAGCAACTTCTGGCAGGCTTTTAAGATGGCAGCTCCAAAAGGAAGAAGATCTGGAACCAGTTGTAAGATCGCATGATGAGGACGTCATGTACTCAAGGGGGGAGAATGTAATACCCCAAGGGCCTAGAAAAGGGTAGTATATATCGAGGATAAGTAAGGAAGGAAATAACACCAGTTGGATATCTTTTGAGTTAAATGTAGGCAAAGAACTCCCGGGTTAAACGTGTTTAAGCTGGGGAAAATTAAGGATGGGTGACCTCTGGGAAGTTCGCGTATGGCTATCAGTGTAAGTTATTCCGATAATTTCTATCGCTTGATACATGATGTTACAACTTGGCTCTCAAGCTATTGAATGGTCTAGAAAAGGATCTCCATGGTTGTAGGGTTTTCTGATGGATGGGGGTTGGTGTTTTCGTTTTCTTAGTTGGGGGTCATATTATTCTGGCTTTTGGTTCTAGTCATAGATAACTATCGAGTATGGCTTGGGGTGTTTTGGTCAATTTATGGGATAGACAAGTTTTACCGAGTCCCACAATGGGCGCCAACTGTTCCTTCCATTCCAAATGAGATTATCGAATAGAGGGCCCGAAGCGACGGCAATTTGCACGACAGGAGGTGGTTGACACTTGCAAACACTCCAACACTTAGGTGAGTGAGAGTTCAAGATAATAAAGTTTCTGTAAGGCTGAAAAGTAAACATACTTTGGTTGGGGGCCAACTAGCTTATATATAAGAGAGAATGGGAAAACCCTTTGCATGTTGCCGATTGTTGCAAGTGGGTTGGGAACGGAGGATCTCGAGGTAGTTGAGGCTCTCCATGGGCGCAGGTGATCTGGGCATGGCATTGATGGGACAAAGGATGTTGCTGCCCTGACGTTAATGCTATGGGGGATGTTGCTGAGCTGATGTTGATTGGAGAGGCACTAAAGATTAGGCCCAGTACCAAGCTATGTGTTTTTTATTGAGTTGGACCCAATAAAACTAGTACGATCCATATTTTTTCATAATTGAAAATCGTGTTTTGCTTTCTTCTTCCTCGCTAGTTTAGCCACAACCTGCCACCACGATTGGGTAATGATGAGGAAGAGGCTTCGATGAAACCAGATCCTATGAAATCGAACAAACAAACAAACTAGAGGTGCACAAAAGGCAAAGACAAACAAACTGGAGGTGCACATGAAGCCCACAAATGGAGGCAAAGTCATAAGCAAGCCATGCATAAATTAATATAACAGGCCATGCGTGCATATTGTATGTAGATTAATTAAAAGTGGTGCTAGGCATGTGAAGTACACATTAATAAGTGGTGGAGATGAATAAATTAAACTAGTGAAGGCAAGTGCACGTGAGAAGCAAGCATGGCGGTGAAACCCAATTTCATACGAAACACTTGACATTGTGCTGTTCCTTCTTGCTTTTCAGTGGCTTTTTGATCAATGGTATTGATACCAAGCAACTCACGATATGAATCGGAGTGGATTTCATCGTAGATCGGGTTTCATCAAACTCAGGCCAACAGTACATAGAAGGCTACAAAGAAGGCTACCGAAATATGGTAAAATAATAAAAATGACATCACACCAATTGTAAAATTATTTTTTCTATCCTTTGTCGTCTCCTATCTCTTCTTCTTTTCATGATCGTCTCTAGCAACCATTGGTTGCCGCCTTTTTCTCGTTGATTTGTCTCGCGTCGATCGTTGTCTTGTCCAGCGTTGACTGTTGTTACATACTCTCTCTTCGTGGCAATTGACGCGAGGCGACAAGAAGAAGACGTTGACCGATGGCCATGAAAAGAAGAAGAGAGAAAGTGACCAAGGATAGAGAAGTAACTTTACAATTGATGTGAGAGCATTTCAATCATTTATAAAGGTGTGTAATTTAAAAGCAACTCCAAAGAAAGTTGTTATTTTGGGGTACTAAATCATTTATTTGTAACTTTAAACAGTGTTATAATATTCATGAATTATAAATCTGCTCTAACGTTAGGTGTCAAAATAGGAGTGTCATTTTAATATTTTTTTATTTTTTATTAAAAATTTTAAAAATTAAAAATTATTATATATATATACATACCCTGCTCTAGAAAGTTCTCTTCTGTGCCTTTCTCTACCTCTTTGCCCTCGCCCTAGCCGGCTCTCCTTTTGGTCGCTCGTCTCGCTCTCGCTTACTGCCTATCTCCCTTTGTCACTCGTCGGTGTTGCAGCCTTTGCCTCACCAGCTCACCCTTCCATCGCTCGCTGGTTGATTGCTACCTTTCTGGCTCTCTTCCGTTCCGTCACTCGCCTTACCTCAAAACCTCTGTTTTAGGTAAAAAGTTAAAACATAACCGATGTCACCTTTTTCTTTTTTTTCTCTAGAGAATAAAAAAATGACACCACAAAAAGGTTATTGTCATTTTGTAACCTCATTTATCTCGTTGGAGTAAAAAAAATTTAATTCAGAATGTCATTTTAACAATCATGAAGTTTGCATCTCGAATAGCCCTCTCCGTTAGGGTTGTTCTAAAATATAGCCTTTTTATGAGTATAAGTAACATGTTTCTGGTCAGAGAATACATACATATGTAAAGTATTATTATTATTATTATTATTATTATTATTATTGTTACTACTTTTGTTATTATATTAGGAATATATGTGATAAGGGTTGACGTGATATAAAGTGAAGTGATGGCCTAACGCCCCTCACTCCTCACTCCCCTACAAATCAGATGCGGTGGCGGTGGCAGTAGTCGTGGAACGTGGGCCGGTGGCGATGATTCGGTGATTATTTATCATATATTTAATGAATTTAAAGATAGAAAAAATTGATAATGGAACCCTGAAATCTACTAAATACACTTTGTTTTCTTAATGTCTCTGATAATCACACTATATTTTATTTTTTTCTGGGCGTGGACTTGCATTAAATTAAATTAGGTTAAAATATATTACTCTTACGAGACATTAATAGATCCACAAATAAATAATATAAATTAGGAAGTTAAAGCTTAAAATTAAAATCCATATGGGCCAAATTAATGTAAACTCATAGAAACCCATGA
This sequence comes from Diospyros lotus, assembly GCF_014633365.1. Classification (NCBI taxonomy): domain Eukaryota; kingdom Viridiplantae; phylum Streptophyta; class Magnoliopsida; order Ericales; family Ebenaceae; genus Diospyros; species Diospyros lotus. The sequence continues at coordinate 23,972,528 of NC_068347.1, forward strand.
GCTAATAATGGCAAGTCCTGTGAGTTCTTGGGTGTAAAAGGTGAAATCTCTTCTTTTAAAGGTCTTCACATATTGTCTCATGCACATGGGAGGGGTTAATCACGGTACACGACAGTCTTTAAGGTAGGAGATATAGTGCATGGTACTCATAAAGAATCACTCCCATAAGAGGGTGAAACTCACACACTGTGATTGCCATGACTCGAACCTGCATCCTTGGATGCAATCTATTACCCTGAGAACCATCCATGCTACGCTCGTGAAGGCAAATCTTGTGAGTCATCTCTATATTAGTGGTGGGTGGGTAAGGCCTCATCTTCCCTCCCTTACAAATTAAAAACTTTAGTTCTGACTTACGACGATGTTAATGTCCATTAGCTAACTTTTCTTAAAATAAAAAAAATGAAAATATTTTTAATCTAAAATATGAAATTAACAACATATTTTTTTTGAAGTATTTTAAGATTTTTATCAAATTATTTTTTAAAATTTTTGAAACGTACTAAAAAATATATGTATCATTTTTTTTTATTTGTAAAGTTCAAGATATACTTCTTTTGAGGAATAAATAGATAAATATATCTGAAAAATAACAGATAAGAGGTCACCTGACTTCTTTTTCAAAGATTACCATATAAATTTGGCAAATACTTTAGAAATGACAAAAATTTGAAATACTTTTTATATCTTATTTTTTTTATTTATATTTTAATTAATAAATATTATTTTAAAAATAATTTATTTTCTCGTCTTATTAAAAAACACTTAAAAAATCCATTGTGAATAGCATGAATTCAAAATCCATTGTGCAAATCGAACTTGTTTATAGATCCTAACTTTTTGTATTTCTGAGCTATTTTCATAATCTTTCTTATGAAAATAGTGTTCCGAGCTACCACATGATATAGACTTAAAGTCTTGGTTTGTCAAAATTATTAAAAGAACCTAACAATATTTTAAATTTATTTTATTCAATTATTATTATTATATAATTGTTATAAGATAAATAAATATTCTCATTTTTCAATTTACCACCGGGCAGGAAAGGTCGAGGGCGAGCGCAGGGAAGCCCACAACTTGAGTCCGCTGCGGCGCACGTGCACTCCCCCCTCCTCTCCAATAATGGCCACGGAGACAACGTGAGTCAATACCGTATTGTGTTGCCGCGATTATTGAGGGTGATATTGTCTTTTTATAATTTTTTAAAAATATTATAATTCCTTAAAAATAAAAAAAAATATTATACTGTAATAATTAATATTAAAGGTGGAGTTAGCATAATAACTGAATCTAAACACAACTCGCTTGGAGTTAGCGTGAAAGCCCGAAGCAGAGCAGCTCCAGTCCACACTATATGGCTACTAGTTATGCGAAATTACACTTGTCAGTCATGCACGAGGTTGGCTTGTGCGAGTTTTCTTTTCTTGGAATTTTTTCTTTAAATGGCAGAAGAAGCTTGCTGCTTGGATAGCAGAAAATATATACACTTTAATATTATATGGAATTGCAATAATACCCCCATCATTAAATTATTATTATTATAATAATAATACAGTAGAATGCCACGTGTAGGGACTATAAATAAATAAATAGCTGTAATTAAATCAGTGAATGTGTGAGTGAGTGTAAAGAAAAATGATGGAACTGAGCTAAATTTTATTTTGTTTCCGAAAATAGATAGATTCATTTGTAATTTATTATTATTATTTGTTAAATGATAAATAAAAAAGCATTATTTAAAAAAGTCAATTAAAATTGGGACAAACAAAACGAGTAGATTTGGGGAAATTATTATTACTTTTTGTTTATAAATAAACAAATTAATTATTATTATTTTTATTATTTCTCGAAGAAAAGACTTTCAATTAAGCGTCGTCTTGACTGCAATTCTTCCCTCTCTGGTCTGAACTCTGAAGCTGTTCTGCCATCGCCTCTCTTTCTCTGAGTTTTCAAACTCTCTCCCTCTGTCTCTGTCTCTGTCTCTGTCTCTCTCTCTCTCTCGAAATCATGCCCCAATCGGGAGGCTACGAGATCGTGCTGTTTGCCGGCGCCGGCGGCATGGACCGTGTGACGGATATGGCGGACTCGGTCAGGGCGGTGGAGAAGCTTCTGGACTACAGTTTCAAGAACAAGAAGCTGTTGGAGGACGCGCTGACTCACAGTTCGTACGCCGAGTCAGAGTCGTACGAGCGGCTGGAGTTCGTCGGCGACGCCGCCTTGGGGCTGGCCGTCTCTAACTATGTGTTCCTGGCGTATCCGGACCTCGACCCCGGCCAGCTCTCTCTCCTTCGCGCCGCCAACATCAGCACCGAGAGGCTCGCTCGCGTCGCCGTCCGACACGGCCTCTACCGATACGTCCGCCACAATGCCGTCTCTCTCTACGATAAGGTAGTAGATACAGAGCTTTCTTGGTGGATCTCAGTCCTGTTTCAAAAGCATAATTGTTGTGAGTTCTTGTTTATTTATTTGTTTTTTAAATCTAGACCAGTTGTATTTCAGGCTATCAGTTTCAGTATAGGAATGTCGAAGGGGATGGGGTTGGATCGGGTATCTTTTTCCCCATTCCTGCATCCCATTTTTCCTCCCCACTCGTCTCAATTATCATAGGGTAATTTACTTAATCTCCATCCCCATCCTTATTGGTGACCGGCATTAATTCCATTATCCGATCAACTTATAGAAAAATTTCAAGGTAAAATTTATCCCTACTTTGTATTCTTACCTGTGCCTTTTTAGCTTAATGACACCTTGGCTTAGTGGCAATGCAAAAGTCCTGGAACCCTTAGGGTTTGGGTTCAACTCGTGAACTATGCGTGATGTTTTCCCACTGATTGTTGGCTTCATTTGATCTGTATTTGACATAATTTGATGTTTCAATTGGTTGTATTCAGCTGTGATTGATATGTAATGAATAAGACTGTCTTCTCCTACCATATTAATGTCCCACATTTCAAAATAATATGAAAATTTTAAAATTGAAAGGAGGAAAAAAAAGACAGATAAAAATTTTGAAGATCCCAAAATGAAAATAAAAATTTTAAAATAAAATGTGATAGATAAAGTATGATGGGTAAAAAATCGACAATAAGGACAAGATTTAATTATTAAAAATATTTTGTTCTATTAGACAAAAATCCTATATCTAGATAGAAAACCGAAATTATGTGTATAGGATAAATGAAAATTATTTAAAACTATTGTGCAGGTTGGGGGCAAGTTGGAGAACCCCATACCCATCACCGAACGGAGATTTTTTCCCTTTTTTTCCCCCTCTCATCTATACCCATCCCATTGGGGAAAATCCAAGACCATACATATTGATATATTGAACTGCTATTTATTTGCTAAATAGACTGACCAATCGACAAAATCATGGCTATGCTTAATAATAAAACACTCAGAAAAGCCCACATACGACAAAGATTTCTCTTCCAAACCCACCTCGCTCTAGATGGAGCAGGTTTAGCGGTCGCCCATTGCCATCCCTATTTCAAAAAATATATATATTTTTGCATGGTTTCCTTAAGGCTTTTTCTTTTGTTTTTTGCCAAGATTGTTGATTTTCTTTGTTCCCCTATTTTCTTATAATCATAACACCTAATCCTAACAAGTTAGGATCGGTGGCACTATATTCATAATATCAATAGACCGGTTGAATGGGAAAATTAAAAGTTTAAGGTTAATACTGAAAGTTTGAGCAAATTGGAGGGATCATTTGATTATTTACTCTTAATTGTGGAACATTTTTAATAGCTGATTATGTTCAATGTCCCTGTGACATTATTTGTAACAGATATATGAACTGTCATTTATATTGATATTATATTTAGTCGATTACCCGAAAAAACAAGATATTATAGTAGTTGTTGCATGGTATGGTAGTCTCTAAGAATTAACTTCTGTAAGCACATCCAAGTTTATAAATTATCTTTTCCAAGCATGACGGTAGGAAAAAGCTTTTATGTTGCATGTGTTTGGTAAACGAACTCTTTCAAGTACGTGTATCTATAGTCCCATGAAGCTGTAAATGATTTTGAATTTATGAAAAACAATTGGTTATTGGTTTTTAGGTGAGAGATTTTGTGTTGGCGGTAAAGGAAGAGGATGAGTCCGTGGTGTATGGTGGGACAATGAAGGCCCCAAAAATTCTGGCCGACATTGTTGAGTCTGTGGCTGCAGCTGTTTATGTTGATTGCCAGTTTGATTTGCAAGCTCTTTGGGTGGTACGTCATTTTGTAACTTATGAACAATTATTTCTCCAAGTGTGTTAAAAAATGGATTTTGGTAATTGAAAGTTGAATTGAATTGGAATAGGTTAGGATTTCCCCATAACAAAAGATATAAAATAATAATAATAGAACTTGCAATAAATTTAGAATCTTCTCTGCCCAGCATAAATTTGGCTGATTTTGTATGGATATGGAGATTCTACTTTCTTAATTTATACAAATACGTTGGCAGGTCATATGGTTTTTACTTGTGCTTTCTGGCTTTTCTGTATTTCCTTGTTCATAATCATATTCTAGGTAATTAGAGATCTACTGGAGCCTATTGTTACACTCGAAGTCCTCCAGAAACAACCACAGCCAGTGACTATGCTTTTTGAGTTGTGCCAAAAAAATGGAAAGCAGGTTGATATCAAGCATTTGAGGAAAGGGGAGAAAGATATTGCAAGTGTTTACGTGGATGGGAAATTGATTGCCTCAGGTTCGTCTGACCAGAAGGAAAATGCAAAGCTTCATGCTGCAAAGGCTGCTTTAGACAAATTATCTCACTCGAAAACTAATGACAAAACGGGTGATGATATTTACAACAGCATCAATGGGACATTTGAGATCAATGCAGCAAAGCAAAAACTGCATGAGCTCTGTGGGAAAAAAAAATGGCCAAAACCAAGTTACAGGTAGGAATTTGTTTTCACCAATCTAAACTTCTTGACATATCTTTATGTGGTTTAAATTTGGACTTTGAATACTGGTATATTTTTCTAGGGCTGCATTTTTCTATTATATGTAAATATATTTATATATCTGTAGAAGACTGTTACATGGTTGAAGAATGAAGACATACACAATAATTGAAAAAGTTTTGGAGGGGTTTTGTTGCCATAATAGAGATATTACCAATCTAACTATAGATCACTGACTTTGTTATCCAAGTGTGCTTAGGCTGCCAACCTTGATTCAGAGGTTGAAGTCCCTTTGCTCTCTTTCTGGATAACAAAGTCGCGCTGGTCCTCGTAATGGAATTCATCATCTGCCTATTTTAGTAATTTATTATAAAGCATAATGAGCCAGATAGAAGAATTGATTCTAAGAACATGAAATGTATGAGATGATTTTTTTTTTTTTTTAAGTTTTTATGCATAATGGCCAAGATAGAGATGATTGGCAAGCTAGAATCCATATAGCCAGCTCCACCAAGTGGAATTATAGGTTGATATGTTGATTTCATTCTGCATCTAATTTAAGAGACCTATATGAAGTAAAATTCAGGTTCTTCTGCATTTAAACTAAGACATTTAGTACACTATTTTGTTATTGGGTTGCTTTTATCCATTAAATAAGTTTGAGTATGGCTCCTCCTAGATTTATTGTCTGCATGGTAAGTTCGTTTTACAGCTAATGTTTATCTGAAAGCATAAAAGGTGTCCTGCTTGGTGCCCAAACAATTTAGGACTTGTTCTGTTGGAAGTTTAGAATGTATTTCATCAAACAAAACCTCAGAAGGATCTGTTAACAACATCACAATGATTAATAAGCTTGTGCAATGGAATATCATCATGTTATGGCAGTAGCTGTTTTAAGTCAGGCTATTATGGTTGCACACATTATATTGTGTAGTTGACTAGCTCAATTTTCTTGCTAAAGTAGGTATCTATTTTTTCTAGTAACTATGCAACTTGTTTTACTTGAAAATGCTAAAGCTGACATAATTAAACTCGGTTTGTATTGATAAATGGTGTCAACAGAACCATAGATCTGTATGTTGATTACTTGAGCAATACGTTGACATGCTGAGTAGAAGTGGATTTCCCGTCTTGGTTTTGGCTTGGACTGAAGAACTTGATTTAGGATTAACCAAGTAAAATTTTAGCTATTAAAACAGGTTGTTATGGTTCAAAATTTGAGGGGTTGTTCTCTTCGTGTTTCAATTTTCAGTTTTGAGTTCATTTTTAGTTTTGTGTTTTGAGTGTCTGTCATGAAATTGCTAAAAACGTGTTCTTTTTCTCTGTGGCGTTTTTCACGCTTTGAAAATTTTGAGCATGTTTATAATGAAAATAGCCAAAACGACGTTTTGTTATTTTGAGTTTTTTTTATAAATTTTTTTCTTGTTTTCGAAAATTCGTTTTTGAAAATATGTAAGTAAACATGTTTTCACTATTTTGGAAAACTAAAAACGGTCTGAAAACAGCAAAGAGAATATGCATTTTCAAAAATATGAAAGTAAATACATTTTCACTATTTTGAAAAGCTGAAAACCGTTTGAAAACAGTAAGGAGAACAAATGAGTTTTTAAATTTTCATCTTCATTTAGCTTCAGTGTTATTCTGTTTCTTCATTGGATATAACATAAATTACTCAGCCAGCAGTGCCTGAAACATAGATGCACATATTGGTTTGAGGCTCTGTTTTCTTCTGTCCTGGTTTTTGGTAATTCTCCTCAGGGGGAATGAAGGATGATTACTCTCTAAACGGGCCACCGATGAATTAAAGTTAATGTTTTATGGTGCTGGATTCACATACATGCTTACGTTACACCTTTTTCTTTGCCATGCTTTGTTTAGCTCCTCATATTCTTGTTTTGTGCAATTTCATGACGTGCGAAATAGATGAGCTGGAGGCATGCTTTTGGAGTGAAAATATGAACACTTAGAAGGACTATGGTGAACATTTCATCAGATGGCTTTAAGGTCATTTGATCTCTTGTCTATCAGGATAAGAAGATGCTGGGGACTACGGTGGACATTTCGTTAGATGGCTTTAAGATTATTTGATCTCTTATCTATCAGGATAAGAAGATACTGGAGGCATATTTATTGGACATGGGCAACTGTTTGAACCTGTGCTAAGATGTTGGCCATTTGAATGTTCACTGATGCTGCTTCAGTTAGAGCAAAGCAATTAAACAAGGTGAAGGATTGAGATGGTTTTGGATGATTCACTTAACGGAGCAATTTTATTTGAGCAAATAGAATTCTTTGAAGATCTGCCAACTCTCCTGCCCTTGTCTTCAACTTTGCCTCCAATGCTATATCATGATGCCAACAGCTTAAGTAACTCTATGTTCTGCCAAGTAGAATTTGACCATGTTCTTTGGGATTATTTAGTTAGGTTTTAAAAATGCAGAAGAACCATGCGATCTTTAGATATGGTTAACTGGAGAGAGAGAGAGAGAGAGAGGGAGGGAAATGTGCTAGCATAATATAATTCCTGTGAAGTTGCAATAGAATGCTGCGTACCACTTTGAGGGATAATTTGGCATCTCCTAGAAATCTAAACTAATTCAGAATTCTAATCATCCTCTAGCTTTCAGATATGAATAGGCTAATAGTTTGGCACAAGAAGTCTTTAGTTTCATGTAGTTATCTTCACATTTACCATGTAGAATCAGTATGTGCTTAAAGATTGCTTGCTCCCCAGATCTAGTGTTCTCGCATGGAATTTGGAAAGTGGTAACTGAAACAAAATTTCTTATTATGCACGCTTAGAGGTTTAAGATTCTAATGCGTCATCTTACTGGATCTAATTATTCACCATCCATCCAGCTATTTCACTATTCAATTAGACCTAATGGGTTAATGTTCTGCCTTTGTGTAAGAATCCCCTGGCATGTAATGAGCTGGTGCTGAATTATTACTTTGCTTTTGCTTACAGAATCCAGAGTGAGGTTGGTCCTGCTCACGAGAAGAAATTCGCTTGTTCAGTTCAAGTTGAAACTCCAAACTGCCTGCTATTTGTGGAAGGGGAAGAGAAAACAAGAGTTAAAGATGCCGAGAACTCTGCTGCTTCAATGATGATTCATGGGTTGCGAGAATCCAAGTACATATAAACATCCCTGTGTAAATAATAGGAAGGGATAATTACAGAAACCTACTTGAGGTTTGTCATATTATTCATTTCTAGTAAACTTATTGTTAATCTATAGAAATCCATTTTTAATTTGACAGAGATGCTACCTTGGGCCTAAATCTTCGTGGAGGAAAATTCACATGAATAGTTAATGCACTTCCCAATGGTAGAGAAAGTGTTTTTGAGGGGTTTTAGGTATGATCAAGTCAACTATGAGGAACAGTTTAAATACTTAAACCCTTTAACTGATTTTTTTTTTTTTTTTAATTACGACTTTGCTGCCAACACTTTTTTTCTATAGTTGGGAAGTTTGTTGGCTATTTTAGCAGAATCTTTCTCTATATAGAACTCAGACCTTATTTAGATCTCTGTTTAAGTTAAAAGTGATTTAATTAGATTAACAATATGTTTAATGGAAAGTAAATATCATGACAAACCATCGATAGGGGTTGTAGTTATCCCTAATGAGGAATCTAAACATGGAGCAATGGTCTTGTGGGACCCTGCAGCCGTATAATCTGTGGTTAAAAAATGATCTTCTAATTTTAGACTTCAATCCTCTGATCCCCCAATTCCCGTAAGAGGCCCTTTTTAAGTTAATTTTTTTTTTCATATTTTATCCTAAAAGGTGTCCCTAATGTAAAGACGACTCAGTATAGATAGTAGGGAAAAAGTTGTTTTCATACGCCACCCCCCCCACTTGCAACCAGGTTGTCGTCGTTTTCACACCTCAAACCAATTATTGCTCAAACACAAAAGAACGACTTTACCATTGTTATTTGTTACCAAGAGGATGTTTAACCCTAGTTGAAAATTTAACAATATTGTGATTAAATACTTAAATTATTTCATTAATTCCTGTATTATAAAATTATCTAAAATGGGTTTTATTTTTTGCCAAGTAAAAAAAGTTTTGCATTGATTGGTGCCTATACATATTGGAATTATGGATGTAAATCTGCAAAAAAATAAACCACATGGACCAAGCAGTTGTATCATGTGTGAAACAGCCAAGCCTCAGTTCACATGCACCTCCAAGACTGGCCCTTCCACCAGGCACCAGCAATGGCAACTTTGATTGATTGTTCAAGAACATTAGACAAACCACTACAACATGGGTTGAACAAAAACATTAGTATGAAATAAACTACAACACAGGCAAGGTAATGATCACATTAAACAGCAATCCTATCGCTAATTGCTGAAGAAGAGTTCAAGCAAGAACTCCATATTCAATGCCAATTTGCGACCTTTAGAAATTAACTTCAAAATGTAATTTCAGGAGTGTAATAGAAACAATGAAAAGTTCGAGTGATCATATGAAAGTATAATGGCAAAAATATAGATTTAACCTAAATTTAAGGTTTAATTTGAGTGTTTATAACTATATAAGGGTTTTTTAATTGAAAATAAAATTGACACTATTAATAAAACTAAAATACCATTAAACAATATGAATTCACCAGTTGAATTGGGTTTTTATAAACTCAGAACCAAACAAATTAAGATCTAATTCGAATATAGGACCACTCAATTAAAATCGAACTAGCTCAATCCTATTCAAATTAGGGTAGTTGGTGTAATATCCCGAGTCAAAATAAATGAATATATCATTATTTTTGTGAAATATTGCGTATTTTGTAATGTTAAGAATAAATTAGGAGACGGTTTAAAGATCTTAAATAATCAAATCATTGTAAGGGACTTTCGAAAAAGTAACGGAACCCTGAGAAGAATTAAGTTTTGCATAAGAAACAATCCTTAGGTGGGTTCGAGATAAAATTAAGGAATTCACGATCAAATGCAATTTTGCATAAGTTTATGACCTAAGTGTAATTTTTTAATTTTACCCGAAAAGTGGTAAAATGAAACTCAAAGAATAAAATGTGAAAGAGGAAATTCTAAGGGTCATTGTGGAATTTTCAAGAACTCAAGGGACTACATGGAAAGGCCTAAAAGAGAAATAGAAAATTATGGGGGCCAACGTGTAAAATTTCAAAAACATCCATGGCCACTACCAGCCATCACTGCTATCATCGCCTAGCCTCCGACCAATGTCTTTAGGGTCACTTGAGGGCACGAGAATAGGCCCCACAGCATAGTGGGTTGATTGGGATCGAGTATGAGTTGAGAAGTGGTCGAGTATAGCTGGGATTGGACAGGGTACAACGAAGCATGGTTGCGGGTTGTCGAATTTTTGGGGAAGGATTTTCGTGATAAATCATCACAATTTGAGGTTAGGTAAGGTCGTGTCAAGCATTTAAGGCTTAGATTAGACTAGGTATGGCTCGTTTAGGCTCCAAAATCGAGTATAAATAGGGGTTTCGAGGCGACCGATTTCATCAAAGATTAAATTTTGAAGTACTCGTGTTAGAAAGTGAATCGAGAGTTCTTGATAGAGGGTTTTTGTTCCTTGGGTTGAAAGAATCGATTCTAGAAAATGTTGTGAGGTTTCGTGTAGGTTTCGAGGGGTTTTGAGCTTGACTGGAATTTTGAGAAAAGCTGTCGACCTGAAATGGGCTTCAAAGTGGTGCAAGAAAATCCGAGATCAGAGCATCATCAGTGACTGGTAGGAGGTTGAAGACGACCAGCGTGTGAAAGACACGCATCAGTCAATTCTTCAGGTGCGTGGATCAGCACGTAGGGGCACGTGCCAGGTTAAATATTTTTGAAATTTTTTTATTATTTTCAGAAAAATATTTTAGGATTTTTTATGAAGGAAAATTTGAGAAAATATTATAGTAGATAATTATTTTGGAATTTTTGAGAAGAAAATGAGAGAAAATTAGAATAAATGATGGAAATTAGGGAAAAATTTAGCAAAATCAAAAATATTGATTTTCTTGGATATTTATTGATCAAGATAAAATTTGGTTATAGGATTTGGCGATTTGTACGATTTTTTAGGTTAGCATGTTCTTCGAGAAATCCCGAAAAGCAAAATTAAGGTAAGTGGTTTGACCTTAAACTCGGTTTATGTAAATAGTTTTATCATGTTGACCTGCCTTGTTATGTTATACATCATGTATAGGGCATTCATATGTATTGATATGATGAATTTCACATATGTATATGATGATATTATTGATCATACATCGCAAGGGTTTGAAATATGCCATGATTGGAACACGACTAGATATAGCTTACGGAGTAAGCTTAGTTAGCAAATTCATGAATAAGCCTTCCAAAGAACATTGGAGTGCTATTAAGATATCTAAAAGGCTCAGTGAATATTAAGCTATTATATAGAACAAATAAAGAAAATGGAAGCTGCATACTAGGATATTATGATTTTGATTATGTTTATTGATCTTGTTAAAATGAGATCTATATCTAGTTATGCTTTTACCCTTAGAGGAAATCTAGTGAGTTGAAAGTCAATTTCCCAGCACATTATAACTCTCTCCTTTACTGAGACTAAATATATGGCCTTAATCGAAGCCATTAAGGAAGTTGTGTGGTTACAAGGGATTACTTAAGAATTAGGAATGGTGAAGTCTATACTAAGAGTCTATTGTGACTCTCAAAGTGTGATACATTTGAGTAAGAATAGTGTTTTTCATGAAATAACTAAGCACATAGATGTTCGGTTACACTTTGTGAGAGATATCATATCAAAGGAACAGGTTAAGATGGAGAAAATTTCCACTGAAGTGAATCCAACAAATATGTTGACCAAGTATATCCCTGTGTCCAAGTTTGAGCAAGTATTATCTTTACTCATTGTGCTCCCTACGTAGTTAAAAGACTGTGCAAGGGTTCCTAGTCAAATCCAAAATCAACCAATCTTGAATCAAGGTAGAATTTATTAAGTGTTGATTCAAATAAATTGATTTGTAAATTGTATATATGTATTTTAGGTCATTGACTGGATGACTGCCATGTGGCAAGATCATTTGGGTATTTTATTTCTAGCCATTGATTGTGTAAGTGGGTCACATGCCTTAACCCTCATATATATAACAGAAAGGAAGGAGGATCATCATTATTTGTGAGATACATGGCGAGAAAAAGGCTAAGAATCAAAAACCCTAAATCAATTCATACATCCTCTGGGAAATCGTTTGGTTGTGTGTGAGAGATTAAAGAAGATCGAGAGTGCTAGGTTTGCTCGGGATATTTGGAGCATGTGTACTCTGTTTTCTTATCTTCTTGATGCTATAAGTATGTTTTGGTTTCTTTCTCTATAATTGGTTTGTAATCTCTTTTGTTCTTCATTCTTAGTAGATTAACTAAGGGTTGAAACCTCTATTGTAAGTATGACCTATTTACGGGTTTGAACACATAATTGTTGTTGCCTCTTTGTATGCATGAGTTGGTGTTTATGTTCTTTGTCTTCTATTTTTGGTTTTGTTTCTTCGATTTTGTAGGGATGTTTGTCTTGTGTTAAGCAAACATGTACTATAGTTGAGAAATCAGATAGAATGAAAATAAGAGATGGAAGAAAAAGAAAAGACCTTTAGATTACAACACTATTTGGGTTATTTTTTTATGTTTAATTGGGATTAATTAACAATTAGAAAAATTACAATATAGCATTAAATTGTACGGGTATTTGTTGTATTTTTGTAAACGTTAAGGATACTTCGTACAACTATCTTAAATTTTAAGGGTACTAAGAATAAATTTCTCTTCAAAAAATTGGTTTAACTATCAAAGTTAACCAAAATATTTGAATCTCTCAAAATAACTAATATTAATAAAGTTTAGCACAAATTTAAGACAATTTCAATAAGTGCAATTATTCATAGACATAATTTATGTTTATTTTGGTGGTAATTTCATAAATAATCTAAAAGTTAGTGGTATTTTTTGAAATAATCATAAAATTTAGTTATTTTGATATGTTTGATTAAAAATACTAGTGTCTTCACCAACTGCTAAAATTATTCATCTCTTTAACAACGATGTTGTCGTCATCGTTATTGGAAAGTTGTAAATCTATTCCAGTCTCGTTCTTTTTCTCTTTTCTTCTACTATTATTTATCCCTCTTATCTCTCCTTTTCTTTCTAATTCAATGACAGTCGAAGTCCATCGCTTATGGTTGACACCTTATCGAATCGTAATGGGGTTTTAGCCATCAGGTCACATAGACAATAACACCAGTTGAAAACAAGAGACAAGAAATAAAAAATGGAAAGAAAGATAAAAAGAACAAAAAATATATGATCGACCTACACCTAGTGATTATCGCCACATAATCATCATTGGTTGGAGAAGACAACAAAGATACGTTTGTTACTTTTTCTTTCTTTCTCTTATTTGTTTCTTTTTAAATAAGGTTTTCAATGAACCTAATTAAAAACCCATATTTGTTTAGAATCGACAAATTCAATTTTCTACCTTTTATTCTTTATTACTTTCTCATGAACAATCAACGGGGGCAAACCCAACAAATTTGAGTTGTTCAAACCTATATTTGTTTAGGTTTAACAGATTTTCTCTCTTCCCCTCTTCGATGGTTGGCAATAGGCATCATTGACTGTCAATAATGTTCTTATTCTATAATTTTTTATCAATTTTTTTTGTTCATTTTAATTTTAGAGTGATTGAGAAAAATGAAAGAATTTTGAATTTTTTTACAAAATTAACTACTATTGATTAACAATAAAGGGTGATGCATTGTGTTATAATTAAACTTCAAGGGGGTCGATGCCATTTTAAAAACACAAGGTTACTATTGAGCCAAGTTTTTCCAATCAACTTATTGTGTATTTTGATGTTTAACAAAATATAATTTTAGTAAAACTATTTTTAGTATGTTTAAAACCCCTAATGGATTCTTGATACTTGTTAAGTAAATATCTTGTAATGAATTTATGCTATGTATTGTATTATCAAAGCAAATCTTATTTTTCTGAAATCTGGACTGAGAGTTGACTCCGAGTGAAAGACAGTCGACTGTAAGTCAAAATGGTAGTCGATTGTGGATGTGCATCAATCGACATAACCGAGCATTGTTTATGCAGAGTCGAGGTAGTCGAGAGTGGGTTTTGTCCAGTCGACTGTCGAGTCGACTGTAGGCCAATGAGAGTCGACTGTCTGTGAGAAAGTCGACTGTGGGTTGAGCGAGAGTCGACTGTCGGCAGCAAGAGTTGACTATGGGTGTTGCGGAGTCGACTATCGGTTAGAGCAGTCGACTGCCAGACTCCAACGGTTGAATTTTTGGAGCCGTTGCAGGTTGTTTTGGGAGCTCCAATATAAATATCAAGAGGAGAAATCTGGAGAAGGCTAATGCTCTACCATTTCCTATCTTCCTAAAGTACACCCAAGCTCTCAAGCACTCAATCAAAGCAATCCAAGGCCCAAGGAACTTTAAAGATCTATCCATTGGAGCCTCAAGGCAAAGAATAAGTTTTCTTCTTATTGGTAACTTGTATAATTTCATTTTGTCTTGTATATTGTTCTTATATTGATATCCATTGTAGTCCAAGTGTGTTGGACATATGATTGATTTATTTATATTAGATTGTGGATTGTGAGTGGCATCCTAGAGCCCAAGTAATCTAGGTGTATTATTGTGTTGTATTAGTTTTCGGGGTGAGCTAAGGGGAAACCTCGGGGTGTACAAGTTTGCTAGGTGCTCTTGTGTGAAAACCTAGTGGTGATTTTAGTGGAACCTCAAGTGTCGGTTTGACATTGAGAGAGTGGAGTAGGTGTTGGATACACCGAACCACTATATATCTTGTGTTTATATTGTGATTGTTTGTGTATTTATATTGCTATCATTTCCAAACAACATATATATTTATAACAAGTGTATTTTGTGTATAAGAAAATCTCAAGAGTTTTAAAAAGGAAAGAATCGATTCAATAAGTTTTTAATTACTCAATTCCCCCCCTCTTGAGTGGCCATTGTGTGTGTCAAGGGACCAACAATTGGTATCAGAGTGGGTCCTACAATATTTGTGATCATCAATCTCAAATCTTAGGATAAGATCTTAAAATGGCCTTATATGTATCTAATGGTATTGTTGAGGGAACTTCTCCCTCCCGTCCCCCATTCTTTGATGGAACCAATTATAGCTATTGGAAAATGAGGATGGAATCCTACATTTTTTCAATTAGTTATCTTTTATGGAAACTTGTTAGGGATGGTTTTACATTATCTAAGGAAGAAGAAAAAGATTGGAGTGAAGAAGATACAAATAATCTTAAAATGGACCATAGAGTCAAATATATATTGTTTTGTTCTATATTTCCTAGTGAGTATGAACAAATCTCTTCATGCTCCACATCTCATGAAATATGGAAAAAATTAGAAGTTATGTATGAAGGGACCGATAAGTTAAGGATACTAGAATAAATCTTTTGATGTCCCAATATGAAGGGTTCAAATTGTTAGCCAATGAGACCATTAGTGATATGAATGCTAGATTTCAAAAATTAGTTAACTCTCTAAAGATGCTTGGCAAGGTTATCCCCGAAAGTGATCAAGTAAAGAAAATACTTAGGTCATTTAGCATAGATTGGCAACCTATGGTTACCGCTATCACTCAAGCCAAAGATCTTGGAGTCTTGAAAATGGAAGAGCTCATTGGGAATCTCTTAACCCATGAGTTAGTTCTTAATCAAATGAAAGAACCCATAAATAAGATAAAGAATATAGCTTTAAAAACTAAATTTTCAACTAGTAGTGAAAGTGAGTCTTCTAGTGAAAATGATGAAGATGTAATTCTCCTAGAAAAGACTTTAAAGAGCTTAATGAAAAGCAAGGAAATGATAGCAGGAAATCGCTTCCTATTTGCTACAATTGTCAAGAAGTTGGGCATTATAAAAATGAGTATCCAAAAGAAGAGAAAGAAAAGAAATATAAGAAGAAGAAACATTCAAAATATCCAAAAATGCATGCTTTCAATGCATGGGATGGAAGTGAATCTTCCCAATCCGGAAAAGAAGAGGCACAAGTGTGCTTCATGACCTTTGAGGATGTAGAAGAGAAAAATGTAGGAGTTGATGAACTCCAAGAGGCATTTAAAGAATTATTTGCTAAATTTAAGTCTCTTAAGAAGAAGTTCAAGAATGCAAAGAAATATTTTGCTAAGGAAAAAGAAGATCTTGAAGAAGAGAATGAGTCTTTGAAAAATGAAATAGAAATCTTAAAAGAAAAGATTGTGGAGTTCAAAGAAGAAAATGAGTCTTTAGAAGAAAAGCTTAAAAAGAAAAATAAAACAAAGATAGATGATAAAATGTTTGAAAAATTCCCCATATTGGAGAAAGAAGTATTGCTTTTAAAATCTCAAAACTCTAACCTCACTTTAGAAAAGGGTGCAATAGAGAAGTCTTTGGCAAGCTTAATTGTGAAAAAGAATTCTAATCCCCTAAAACCAAAGTCAAAGCCAAAATATCAAAAGAAATCTTGGAAACCATATAGATGGACTCCCCAACCCCCTAAGAGAAATGAAATTAAAATTTGGGTGCCAAAAGGGGTAGTTCAACAAATGAGAGCCTTAGATCCTCCTAAAGGGTCCAACACAAAGGCAAAGGGCATTCAAGAGCCAAAAGCCAAAGGTCCCATCTTTAGATGGGTGCCTAAGGCTAAGAGTTAGCCTTATGTGTGCCAATGTGCATGAGATCCACATGGGAAACATGTTGTATTTGTTTTAGTAGAGACTATGGCACAAGAGAGGTGGGGAGTTCTATGATTTAGACATCACTCTCAAAAATAGGATGGAAAGCCTATGGAATAAATGAGAATAGGAGAGGTTTGGTTTTTGGGTAATCACCTCATTCCTAAATTCTAAAATTAATATGGCTTGAAATCTAAGTTTGCCAAATGCATTAAAATGTGAAAAATCATCTTGTGGCATATAAAAGATTTGGGCTTAATGAAATCCTTTATGCTTTAGTTTAGGTCTTATCCCATAGTGTTTAAATGTTTGAAATTTTTGGGATTTTGTAAGATAACCCTCATTTCCATTGTTGATCCAACTTGCATGATCTATTGTGATAGATTTTTTTTGGGAGTCATTCAATGCAAGAAAAATTGGTCTTTTGGAAGAAAAATGAGGTTTTGATCATTTTAGTCCCTATTTTCTAAAAAAATTATTTTTGAAATGGTCTAAATGTGTTGTATGTTCTATGTGCTTAAATGTTTTATTTATGTGTTTTAGGCCTTGTAGAATATATTGGTATATGTTATGTTAATTGTTTTTGGCCTATGTTTTAAAAGGAGGAAGATTTTTTCAGGACTACATTGTTGCAATCGACTGTGTAAGTTTCACAATCGACTGTCCGTTTTTGGAAGTCGACTCTCCTGAAGTCTCCGGGAGAAAATGAGTTTATTTGATCAAATTTTCATCTCCCATCATGTTTTAAATATAAGTATGCCTAAATATGTTGCTTAAAGTCATTTGGTATCCTAGTGCATCATTGTTTTATCAATTGATATAAATTAATATTATTTTTGTTTCATTGTTCTCCAACAAATAGTATCAAGAGGATATTTCTTTTATGAAACAATTGGTATCATCATTCATAAATTATTCTCAAAATGCTTATATCATTTTAAAAAAAAAAAAATTGGCATCATTTCAATCATTTGGTCTTAATGCTTCAATTGGTATCAACTTTAAATTGATATCATTTTCTTGTTTCAAATCAAAGGTATGCAAAAATAAATAAAATTCTAGCCACTTGTTTTAATTGATATCTTATTTATCTCTTGGCTAGTGTATATGCTTGGATTGCTTGGCCACTATTTCCTACTTATTTGTTATACTCTGCATGCTCTGATCCCTTGCGCTTCATTGCTTTATTATTTTCCCTATATTTCTCTCTGTACTAATTCTTTTCTCTTTTTGATGATTTCAAAAAATGGGGAGAAGTATGTAATGAGGGGGAGGTATGTCTAAGGGGGAGGTAAGTTGTAAGGGAGAGAGGAATGTCCTTTCAAATGGTTTTTCATTGTAAAACCTTGGTTCATGTTTTTCAAAAACAAATCTTTGTGTTTTTTGTTTTATTGGTATCTATTAGTACAAAACATATGGGGAGTTGTTTTGCAAAAATATTTTTATAAAATTATAATATTTTTATCTGTGAGAAAGTCGACTGTGGGTTGAGCGAGAGTCGACTGTCGACAGCAAGAGTCGACTATGGGTGTCGCGGAGTCGACTATCGGTTAGAGCAGTCTATTGCCAAACTCCAACGGTTGAATTTTTTGAGCCGTTGCAGGTCGTTTTGGGAGCTCCAATATAAATATCAAGAGGAGAAATCTGAAGGAGGCTAATGCTCTACCATTTACTATCTTCTTAAAGTACACCCAAGCTCTCAAGCACTCAATCAAAGCAATCCAAGGCCCAAAGAGCTTCAAAGATCTATCCATTGGAGCCTCAAGGCAAAGAAGAAGTTTTCTTCTTATTGGTAACTTGTATCATTTCATTTTGCCTTATATATTGTTCATGTATTGATATCTATTGTAGTCCAAGTGTGTTGGACATATGATTGATTTATTTGTATTAGATTGTGGATTGTGAGTGGCATCCTAGAGCCCAAGTAATCTAGGTGTATTATTGTATTGTATTAGTTTTCGGGGTGAGTTAAGGGGAAACCTCGGGATGAACAAGTTTGCTAGGTGCTTTTGTGTGGAAACTTAGTGGTGATTTTAGTGGAACCTCAAGTGTCGGTTTGACATTGAGAGAGTGAAGTATGTGTTGGATACAACGAACCACTATATATCTTGTATTTATATTGTGATTGTTTGTGTATTTATATTGCTATCATTTCCAAATAACATATATATTTATAACAAGTGTATTTTGTGTATAAGAAAATCTCAAGAGTTTTAAAAAAGAAAGAATCGATTCAATAAGTTTTTAATCACTCAATTCCCCCACCCCCTTGAGTGGCCATTGTGTGTGTCAAGGGACCAACAGTTAGCCCTGTTTGAGCTTTACCTAATTTTTCAAATATTTCAAATCTTTGAAACATTCCAAAAGAATTATACTTTTTAAAAAAAAAAAAATAGAGGAGTATTCCCAATATTTTTAAACCGAAGGAATTAGGAATATTTCAAATATTCCAAAAGAATGATACTTTTTTTTTTCTATGTATTAGTATTTTGAATTTTTTAAAATTATATCATAAATTATTTTATTTAGATATTAAAATAATTTAAAATTAAAATGCAAAAAAAAAACATTTTTGTATATTCAAACCGTATTAATTAAACAAACATCCTTTTTGGTAGGCTGAAACTCTGGCATTCCCAAAATGTCCTCCTTCAAAGTTTTAATTTACAGAATACATTGTCAATTATTTATTAGGTTTGTAATAAATTTAAAATTTAAATAAAAATAATATCTGAACATTAAAATTTAAACAAACACAAAAATTGCATAGTGAGAAATATTACTATAAATTTAATATTTAAATAAAAAATAATCTCCCAAAAACCTCTTTGTTTTAAAATAATTATCAAAAATATTTGTTAGGGATATTTTTAAAATATAAAAATTATAAAGGGTATTATGGAAATTAAAAAAAACTTCAATGCATTATAGGGAAATTTTATTTGCAACAACGTGTTTTGCTCTCCAGAACCACTTTCTACGCTTTTTATTTGTAGCAACACTCAATTATTCTCTATAGCTATTATTTTTCCAAAATACCTTTGAGGGTATTGCCATTGCACACACGCATTCCATAGTCACTTTTTCCCTCAAACCCTAACAACTCAATCGATGCTTTACGAGGACGACGAAGACGCGATTCAGAGCTGCAGGGGGAAGATGTTGAAACATCCAAACCCCAATGCAGCCTTGGCTACAAAACTTATTATTTATTGATTATTTACTATTGTTAGTTTGCATCAGAATTAGATACTGCCCAATCAATATGAAACATGAAAAATATATAAATATATAATGAATATTACAAAATATATATTACGAGAAACACAACTTCATTTCACTTTTGGATAAATCATGAATCTATAACATTATTCAATAATTTAATATTGAACAAGAAAAAAAAAAATACAAACTCACAAAACTTTTGAACTCTAGAGTTCGGGAGATAGAATTAAGGAGTTTTCTTTCTCCCTAACTCTAATAAGAGTTTAATTAGTAAATTTATTTTAATATTTATTAAAATATGCCTTGTCACAATCAAGATGGTTTCCAACAATTAGTCTTATCTCCCTATCCTTCATTAATACGAGTGATGATAGAATTTATAGGGGTGAACATTCAGTCAACTCAATTAGAGAATTAATCGAATTATTCGAACTAAATAAACCAAACTTATATCAAAAACTAAATCAAACCAAATCGATCAAATAAATTCTCACATCGAGCAAACAAAAAAAAAATTAAAAAAACGAACCGACTAAAAATACAAAAACTTGATGAAAAAAACACTACAAAATCAAAATAAAAAGTGCAAAAACGACGTCGTTTTTTACATTTTAATCGACTTAGTTATTTTGATTTTTTCAATATGAAAACCAAACTGAATCAAATTAGCCAAAATTGTCAAACTTAGAAACCAAGCAGAACTAACTTACAGCTTGAACTGAACTAAACCAATAATTTCGATCGGTTCAATTTAGTTATTTCAATTTAATCAAAATATTACTTACCCTTGGGAATATTATTGTCATTACCTAAAGTCCAATTGCTAATTGTTATTAATGATTGTTGTTGATAGAAAAATAAACATTGGTCATCATTAGAGAATCTGACCTTTTATTTTTATTTTTTAATAAATAATCTCATATTTCTTGAATAGAGACAAGGATTAAAATTGAAATTGAGGACTAAGTGACTTCATTAGTGCTAAAAGATAACACGAGGGTTTCAAGCAAAAAAATATAAAACCACACGTATCTTAATTTAGAGTTACTTCCAAACTATAAAAATATTTCGTGCAAATAATCCAAACTACAAGAGGTTTGGGTGCAATTTATTCTTTTAAAAATATTTTGAAGAATTTCGATCAATTAATAGTCACTTTATAATTTCTTAAATTGAAAGAATACGTATATATCTATTTATTATTATATTATATAAGCAAACACCTTATAAGGTAGAAAAATTATATTTACAATAATGTGTTTTCTTTTTCACAGCCACTTTCTATTAAAATTGAATATAACAAAAATAACCTAAAATGAATACCCATTTTTATCCTTCTAAATATGCAACCACCTTATATTACTCTATTTCCTCGCACTCTCTCACACTCTAGAAATCAGACCGAACCTTGGAATTACGAAAACATTGAATTTTCTGATTTCTAGAGTACGGGAAATAAGTAATATAAAGCAATTGCATATTTAAAAGGGTAAATAGATAGATAGCTTTTCTTTCAATTTAAAAAATTATAAAATGACTATTAATTGATTGAAAATCTTTAAAATATTTTTAAAAGAATAAATTGCCCCTAAACCTCTCGTAGTTTAGATTATTTGCATGAAAATCTTTTATAGTTTGAAAGTAACTCTGAAGATATGTGTGGTTTATATTTTTTGCTTGGAAACCCTCTTGTTAGCTTTTAGCACTAATTAAGCCACTTAGTCCTTAATTTCAATTTTAATCCTTATCTCTATTAAAGAATTATGAGATTATTCATTAAAAAATAAAAATGAAAAAAAGTCAGCATAGAGACCATCTTTTCTATTGATGACCAATGTTCATTTTTCTATCAACAAGAATCTTTAATAACAATAACAATAACAATTAATAACAACAATATTCTGAACAGCATTTCAATTAAAGTGAAATAATTAAATTAAATTGGTCGAAATTATTGGTTTGATTCAGTTCAAATTGTAAGTCACTTCTACTTGATTTTCAAGTTTGACAATTTCAACAATTTTGATTCAATTCAATCTTCATATTGAAAAAAACAAAATAACCAAGTCGATCAAAATGTCAAAAATGACATAATTTTTGTACTTTGTTATTTTTATTTTTGATTTTTTTTATTTTTTAATCAATTCAATTTTTTTATTTTTTTTTTATGTTTTGGTTTATTTAGTGTGAGAATTTATTTGATTGATTCGATTTAATTTAATTTTTTTATATAAATTTGATCTATTTAGTTCAAATAATTCGATTAGTTCTATAATCGAATTGATCGAATGTTTACCCTTGAAAATTTCAACCATTACTCGTGTTAATGAAATATAGGGAGACAAGACTAACTCTTGGAAGGGAAAATTCTTGAGAGCTACAAGGGCTTACCAAATAGGAAAAAAGACCAAAATGCTCTCGCCCACTGTAAGCACCCCCACCCGGATATCCCAACCACCCGGTCTATCCGAACGAAAGCGCTTACATAAGGGAAGAGAAACAAACATAAGACAAAAATACTCTGGCATATATACATATAAAATACAACAGCGGAAGCAAAATGATATACATGCATGCCCATGAGTACCCCGCTGGAATAGTGATCATGGAGTATATAAATATATACAGACCATGTGCCAACAAATAGGACATACAAGGAACAACCTGGCACAGTAAAAAATAAGAGACAAAAATCCTATCAAAATATCAGAGATAACGAGGACAAGCTAAATGTACACCCTACCGACACGGCTGGCTGTTAGGTGGAACGATCCTCGCCCTCGGCCTTCGCTTTACCCTTACCTGGAATGATGGAAAGCAAGGTGAGTCGCAAGACTTGGCAAATTAAAAGAAAATGAAGGTTGTAACGTGAATGGAAGAGGAGATCACCCCAAACATAGTCCCATACATACACACAAGCCATGAGACACTACAATATAATAGTGCAGCATGATAAAAGCATATACCGGCCCTTGGGGCCCACATAAGACACCTAGCACCCAAGTCTCATATCAACATGTCGCTGCCTTGAAAGGCAACATAGATCTCCAACAAACCTGTACGTGCTGTCCCAGGTCTGTACTCTCGTCACCCGTGTCCATGTCGGTACTCCCGACACTCGAGCCATGGGCTTCCTCGGAATGGTACTCTCGTCCGAGAACTAAATACTACTAATAACCATGCAATGCACATAACAATGCAATAGCGTAGTGAGCATCAACGTGATACACTGGCGCCCATACATCCAGGCATCAAGTCATGCTCCGCCCATATAGTAAACCACACGCGATGCATATGCTCGTGCTGGATGTACCATAACTAAGTTATGATGTCCGTGACCAAGCATAACTAGATCATGAAAACCCCAACATGCAGCCCGTTACCATGTGTACACCAAAACATGCAACAAGAATAAAATGATACCAGTCATGCTATAATCACGTAACGGCAGAGCTAGTCAACAGTGCTTGGCACCGATCAACAGTCAGTGAATAGGAGAGACTAGCTGACGGCCTAGAAAAGACCGTACAACAGTCACTCTGTCACCGATCGGCTGATCCTAGCCCCCACTGCACAACCGCTCTAGCCTATAAACAACCAAAATCCATAATAATACCCGAACAGCTAAGAACCTAACCCCGGGTGAGTACGGCATCATTTCCATAGGCATGGGGGTGGCACAAACCCCCGTAGACAACCAACGAATAAAATCTACGAGGCCGGTTTAATAAATTAAATTTAAAATAAACCTTTCAAAAATTCCATAATCGTTTAACGGCCGAAACAAATAAAATGAGGTTAAATAAATTGACAACGAAAGGAACGTTAAGGAGGGCGTAAAGAACTTGCATTTATGAAGATATCCTTAGACTTGATTTGACCAAACACGGTAAAATTTATACAAATTGTAACACCCAAATTATTTGACAAAATTAACAAAATTGGACCCTAAACAAAATTTCGACCGTACAAAATATTTATTATTAGCTTATCTACATACTTGACAATTTAAATCTTCGATTAAACTTGATTAAATCTGAATTTTTTCACCAAAATCCCCCAAATTTCGAGCTCGCGCACGTTGCTTCTTTTCTTCAATTTGCTGGCTGTTTTGTTGGAAGAAAAACGCTTGAAATCGGGCTTAAATAGGGGCAAAAATGAGCGGATGAGACGCGGCCACGTGGCAGCGCTGGAGCAGCCGCTGGGGAGGCCACCGCTTCATCGAAACGGCGTCGTTTCGGACGCCAGTGGCTGAAATAAATTAGCCTCGCGTGCGCAACCCCCCTGCGTCTCGAACCCGCATCTGCGCCCGCCTCCACGCGTGCCACCTGCGCTAGCTGCATCTTCATTTAATTTAGTCCATTTCTTTAATCTTGCATGATAGCTTGAGCTTGCTATTTAATTGACCACTCCAGCACCTCACGCTACTCTATTCCTATACATTCCCTTAATTTATACATTAATTATGAAGAATCCTACAGCAACCCCTTGATCCCTTTACTTTTGATAATAATTATTATACTTATGCATATTATTATTATTAATATAACTATCAATTAACAACACCTATTAATATATTTTTTAAATTAAATTACACAATAAATTATAATTAAATTAATTTACAATTTACGGGACGTTACACCCACTTTGCAAATTTGCAAAGTGGGCCACTGCCCTGTTATCTCCTCTCCCTTTCCATAGCCGCCAATGCAACCTTCGTCTTGCCATTTCTTTCATCTCACTGCCGTCGTCTCGCCACCTTGCCTTGTCAACCATCGCTGCATCTTCCATCCATCAAGAATGCAGTGACGATCAGAAAGGCAAGGCGATGATAGCGAGGTGATGAGGCAAAAGCAACGAGGAGGCAGTGGTTGCATCGGTAGCCATGAAAAATGAGAGGAGAGAGCATGACAGTGCCCCACTTTGCAAATTTACAAAGTGAACAAAGACATTTTGGTCTTTTTGCTCTCATTCAATAACACTCTTTGTCAATCTATTTGGCCATGTAGAAGAACTCCTCTTGGAAGCCATCTTAATGGTGACAAGGCACGTTTTAATTTACTTTTTGATTTTTGTTTAAATTTAGTTTAATATTATTAATCAGAGTTTAATTAGTAAATTTATTTTAATATTATTAATCAAAGTTAAATTATTAATGTTTAATTAACGATGTTTATAACAAATGGGTTGTTCGAGCAAAGAATATAAACTAGGCAACCTTCTAAAGTTGTTTCTAAACCACAAGAGTCTTCGTCAAAATGATTCAACCTATAAAGAGTTTAGGTGTAATTTACTTTTTTTAAATAATTAAAACCTAATTAAAATATTTTATTTTGATTTATCTTAGACAAATTTTCACATTTAAATATATAATTTGGATAATCAATTCATAATTCTTCTCTAACTTAATCTTTATTTTTGAAATAAAGATAATTGTTTGAATTTTTAAATAAGATAATATTTTCAAATTAAAGATAAATAGAGATATAGTATGTTTTCTTGGAATTTTATTTTTTATCAAATAAATTTTTAAAGCAAAGATAAATTTTAATTTTTTAAAGTGGAAAAACTTTATGTTATATTTGGTTGGGCGGAAATAGAATGATCCAATCCCTTAAAATGATGAAAATATATCATAAAATAGATAAAAACTCTTTCCACTATATGAAAAAATAGAAGTATTATTATATTTTCCCTCTAAACTTTGTTTCTAATTATGTAGTGTTACATATATAAGTATGTCGCGGTCTACTACTTAAGGTAAAAGAGAGAAATTCATAAATAACTTAAAAGAAATTTATAAAATTATTCTTAACCACTTTCTAATAAATTTATTTGAGCTTTTAAATAAAAAATTATTTAAAAATTAAATAAAATTTATTTTGATTTAATATTTTTACCTAAAAAAGGAAAATAAGTTTTTAATATATATTCAGTAATTATATGATTATATTTATTGAGGTAATATTTTAAAATATGCTACACTTATCTCCCATCAATAAAATATTTTATTGTTGAAAAATAAGGTGCAATAATGCATTTTCTTTTGACGAGGCACATTTATTATGCCTTATTTGTAATTTCAAAATTATTATTTCAACTGAGGAAATATTTTAAAATACAATATATTTATCACCAATTAATAAAATAGTTTATTATTGAAAATAAAGTGTGATAATTAGGGACACAAATGAATAGAGCCATTCATGAGCAGCTCGATGTTAGATTCGTTAAAAATTCATTCAAATTCTTTCGTTAAAATAAATGAGTTGAATTTGAGTATAACTTTAAACTTTAATTTGTAATTGAGCTGAGTTTAAATTCAATAAAATTCGATTCCTTAGCTCACAAACTGGTTCAAGTAGAGGCTCACGAACAATTCATGAAGTTCGTTTATAAATTCATTAATAAAGTTATTCATAATCTTATAAAACTATAATTTAATATAAAATTATCATTTTTTAAATTATTATAATAATATTATTAAATTTTGTTTAGTGTAATTTTAAGAATGTTTCGACGATGAAAAATTAAATGCAAAACTTTAATATATTTTCTCCCCATTAGAATGTGTTGATGATACGATATCATATGTTGTGATTTAAAGATTAATCAATTAGTGTATGAATTTAATAGAATAATTATCATTTTATTCGAATAAAAAAATATTTAGTTGAATAAAGTTGTACTTGACTAATTTTTTTCTTTTAATTAAGTAAGACCTAAATATTTAAAAGATTAGTCTATTATATATTTATTTTATTCAAATATATGATGAAATAACATTATTTGAATAATCAAAGAGTTGATCGACAAAGAGCATGAGTTTTTTAGTTTCTTATTCAAATAACATTATTTGAATAAGAAACTAAAAATTAGCAAATAGAGTATGAGTTTTTTAATTTAAATTATTAATTGATTAAATAAAAATTTTAATATAATAAAATTATAATTTACTTGAATATCAAAAAAAATTACTCAAGTTCTTGTCGAGTAGCTACATATCTCACTTAAACTGATATAATAATATAAAATTTATAATAATTTTATCTAAAATAAATAATAGTCCATAATAGTTATATTAAAAATCAATAATAATTCATAATAGTATTAATTGTGTAATATTAGAATTATTATTATTTTTGAATAAGATTAGTATTAATTGTGCAATATTATAATTATTATTAATTTCAAATAAAATTAGTATTAATTGTGTAATATTATATTAATATATATAAATAATGGTATTATGAAAAATAGTAATTATTTAAAAGATATAAAAATTTGTGCATATATGTAGATTAATTTTTTTTATATTATAAATTGTAAAACACACCTATAAATACTTAAGTGTTCTGGAAACGCTAACTGCGTATTGAAGCGGGAAGAACGAAGAAGCCCACAGCGGCACAACCTCTTCCCCCGCGCTTAAGTCTCTGGCTTCCTCCGGCTCTCGCCGCTGCCGTTAGGGAAGAACATCGCCGCCTCTTGCCTCCTCGCACTGCCTCAGCCTCTCGCCGCCGGCTTCAGAGAAGAAGAGAGCCGCCGCCTCTCTGAAGCCTCTCGCCGCTGCCCTTTCTGAAGCTTGCCGCTGCAGGGCCGTCGCCTACCACCGCCGTCCGCCGCTGCATCCTCCCTCTCTGCCGCCTCTAGCCGCCGCCGCACACTATTTTTAGTTCTCAAAATAATTATATCAATTATTTTTCAGAACAATATCTCTGAAAACCTAGAGGGAGAAGAAGCTCGCTGATGGTGGTGTCCGGCGCGTGTTCCGCGAGTCGGTGGACATGGACTCGGGACGAGGACAAGGTCTTCGAGCAGGCGCTACTGGTGGTGCCAGAGGGGCTGCCGGACCGGTGGCACCAGATCGCCGGCTACCTGCCGGGGAAGACGCCGGAGGCGGTGCTGGAGCATTACCAAAGGTTGATTCACGACTTGAACGACATCGAGTCGGGGCGGATCGAGCCGCCGGGGTACTCGGACTGCTTTCAGATTCCGCGTTGGACCAGGGCCAAGTGCGAGGCCGAGAAGAAGAAGGGAATTCCCTGGACTAAACGAGAACACGAGTGCGTAATACGTGTTTAATTTCTGTATCTAATTCTTGATTCTGATTTTCTTGGCTGCCGAACAGGTTTTGTTGTTTCGTTTATTTGTTGTTTCTTGAAGAGTTGTGGTCTTGTTTTGCTTTTAGTTCCTAGACTAAACAGGGAATCTAGCTAATTGTTAGGGTTTCTTGATATAAATTGGATTGGTTTCAGCTTACATTGGGCCACAATAATTGATGATGCACGTGCGCTTTTGCGTAGGGTTTTAGAAAGCAGGGAAAATATTGTTTCTCTTTCAAGTTGTTTTTTTATGTGTAATGCATGCATGTAAATGAACTTTGAACTTGGGAGTTTCTACAAATATATCCATGGAGTGTTTTCCTTTTTGAACGGGGTCGAATCAAAATTGTTAGTCATGCTTTTGTTTTCTTTCTTTTAGATAGAAGGTGAAGAAGGATCACACAGTTTATATATATAGCACGATTTTAAAGTGATCGACTGTTGGGCATCAAAATTGGCAGGGATGTTTCTTTCTGTTTCTATTGGCTATGTAGTGGGCTCTCTTTTCTGAAACAAAGATTATGAAAACAGAGCCAGATTTTTTGGAAAAGATAGTTATTTTCATATAATAATATTAATTTATATCTTAGAAATTATATACACGTTTCACAAGCCCCCCCTCTCAAAGTAACAGATTTCAGCTTATGAAACAGGGAACCAGAGTGCTATGCCCTGTGCATGTCAAATATTATTGTGCCCTGTGCATGTCAAATATTGTTGTCTCAGAACACTTGCGAGAAATCGACCTTTTCGTCATTGCTCCTCTGTGGAACCTTTTTTTTAATACTTTTAAGAAGCAGGACATTATCTTATCACATTGAACAAAATTGATCCTAGTTATGCAAGGAAGATATTGCATGACCTTCCAAGTTCAATAGGCTCTAGGCTCTTGTTTTGTCACTTTGAAAAATTAGACCTAAATTTTGGTGTCACTCCCTTCATATGTTTGTTTGATCAGATGAGTTTTATGTTGGCAATTGGCTACCTAATGCAACCATTTTCCTTTATTTGGGCTAAATATTTATTTTTTATTGTAAATTATCTCTTGCAGGTTATTTTTAATTGGTCTCCAGAGATATGGCAAGGGTGACTGGAGGAGCATCTCCAGAAATTTGGTGCAGAGCAAAACACCAACACAAGTGGCAAGTCATGCACAAAAGTACTACCTTCGCCAATCCTCCACTAAGAAGGAAAGGAAGAGGGCGAGCATCCACGATATCACTACCTCTGTGGCGGAAACCGTGCCCGTTCCAGCAGTTCAGACAGTTCCACCCCAATTTCCTAATGGAGGAGAAGGATCAATGGGATGCCAAAACTTTAACCATCCCGCATAAAACTGGATAATGCGTGAAGCTACATGCCTTTGTATATAGTAAATCAATTGTGTAATTGACATGCCAATCCGTAGAGATTATTCTTAGTTGATCTGGTGGTTAGCTAGTTAATTTGATGGGATAGGTTATCTGATTTTCAAGTGATTTTCGTGACTTAAAGAAAATGCATGGTTGGAGCTACAGTTCGATTGGATCAAATGTAAATGTTTAGGTTTAACACAATAGTAAATGAAATCGCTAATTCATATTTCAGATTGGATCTGCAGGCTGTTGTATTCACTTCTAGCTTTCTTAATAAACTGTGTGATCCTTCTTCACCTTTTATCTAAAAGAAAGAAAACAAAAGCATGACTAACAATTTTGATTTGACCACGTTCAAAAAGGAAAACACTCCATGGATATATTTGTTGAAACTCAAAGTTCAAAGTTCATTTACATGCATACATTTCTCCAGGGATATGGCATTTTTCTTGTTAATACTAATGAGGCAGGTACCTTGTTTGTGACCAATTTTTGTCTTCTTTTTCTGGTAAGGGATCTCTTCCTTTTTCTTTTTATTTTATTGCAATAGTTTTAATTCCTGTTATTCATATAACATTTTTGACTTCATTCCTTCAGAGTGAAGGATCGAGGGATGTTATTGTGTTTGGCACTATACCATTGGCAATAAAATAGTGAGTCTTCTTATTTATTTCTAAACTTACTTGGGTGGATGTGTTGCTGGATTTAAAAAATTAGTCATCATCTATGTAAGTTGTCGGGTTTTGTTTTTGGATAAGGTTGCTTCTTTAGATAATATATTTTTACCATTCAAAAGAGAAATATTTGTCACCATATATGTTGTAAAACTTGGGGATGCGATGGTAGGGAATTTGTGTAGCAACATTTAGGAATGAAATTGGGCTTCTGAGGGGCAATTTAATGAGTTTGTTTCAGAGCTTAGCTATTAAAGCTCATCAGAAATTCAGAATGTTGATAGTCTTCTTAGAGACCAGGTCAATGGGACATTTTCCATTTCTTAGATATGATATGGAGAATTTGTGGGTTGCATTCATGTAGATAGAAAGGGAAAAACTAATGGAGGTTGAGATTAACATAAGAGAGACATGGTAGTTTGTTGTTTTTAAGTATGGTATAGCTGACTAGTAGTTTGCGGAGAATGCTGAAATAAGGGACAGGATTCATTAATTGATCCTGTAAGCTCATGTTGGAAATATCACAATTTACCGAAGGATAATTTGAGTAACAACTAGATTTTTCTCCTAATCTTATGGCTGAAAATTAGGAGATAAAAGGATAAAGTGATAAGGTGATTTGGAGAATAGAAAACTCCAAAAATAAAGGGATAAAGGCAGCAGATAATTCAAGATATTTCAACAGTTTTTTTAAATTCTTGTTGTATTTTATTTTCTAAACATTCAAATATGTTCCCATAATATAAGAGATAACCTAGGTGTTGTGTATAAATACCCCATACTACCCGAGAATAGATCAAGCAAGCAATATACTGTTCTTTCAGCTTGTTTCATCTTCTTCTACAGTTCATTTAGGTTATGCCAAAGCTGCTAGGACCAATTGAACCGATCAGTTCATGTCCTTAAAGGTTCTACCCTCCATCTCTATACATTGTCACAATGAAGTAGTAAAATATAAACAAAATGATTTAAAGAAAAGGAAGGAAAAGTGCAATTCCACTCAAGTAATGCTCTCCAACTTGAACATTTGGTAATTACCATTCGAGAACATCGGGATACAACTGTTTTTGAATTTTATCCATCATGAAAATGGTTAAAAAAAATCCAAGTATGATTACTTGATGGGCCAAATCGAACAAAGAAATTCAATGTTATGCAGGAGTAACATGAATGGTAATTTTGTATAGTATTCGTCAGTTACCAATATAGTATGCCATAAGAATGTTTATGCCCCTCAGGTGATCTTTGCTAATAAATTTGAGTTCAAGGTAATGTAAGCACTCGAAGCATTGTGTCTAAGATAAAAAAACACTAATAGGGACTTCTGGCTGTAAAGCTGCTTACTCGCATTTTGGCTTTATCTTTCATCTAGATTTCCATCCATGGCATCTAATTGATTAGAGATGATGAACTCAGTTTTTGATGAAGTTTTGGAAGTGTTCAAATCTGTCTCACACGATATTCAAATGCATGACCTGTATTTGTCCATGCCTTCTTTCTTGATATCAGTTCTTCTATTTGCATCATATGGATGTCTGTTTTCAGTATATTTGAATGTTTCTTTCGAGATACCATATCTGCACTAGGTACCTAATAGTTTCCAGCCTGAAATTATGCCATATCTGCAAAAAACACCTATCACGAGAAGGATTCCATTTACCTATTTTGTATTTCCTTATTACTGTAACTTCATGTTATTTCTTTTTGCTGCTGTAATTGTTAGATTGTGTGCTGTCATTTTCTGTTAAGAAGTTGTTAGCCCTAGTCCCCACACATAGTGGCTAGGAAAAAGACAAAAAGGTTGGTTGTAACAGAATTAGGGAGTAGGATCTGCTACAACGGACCTATCTCCCACGGCTGGGTATATATTCTTCCAAAGGTTATCTTGGGGGATTATGAATGAATTGATTACGGAAACTCTCTCCCAATCTCTCTCTCTCTCTCTCTCTCTCTCTCTCTCGCTAACTATCTCTCTCTCTCTCTCTAACGTATCCTTCCCCCTTCTACCTCTCTGTTCTTGCACTGCTTTAAGCTTTCTAACCTATCGGAATTAGAAAGCCGACCATTGTCTCGAATCAGCCGTGACAATTTGGTATCAGAGCCACCATCCTCGGCCGAGCTAAGATTAAGTCAATGGCGGAGGGAACCCGGATGAAGGCCTTGGAGACGCAAGTGCAACAGTTTAGCTTAGGAGCTAATCGGAGTCACGAAGCGACTGTGACAATGGATCGGAAGGTGGAAAATTCCATGGAAGGACTGGAACGAAGACTTGAAGGCTCCATAATGCGGGTGCGCGAGGAGCTGGCTGCTCAAATGCAGCAGTTTATGTTGATGTTTGGACGACAGAACCGAGTAAGTATCTCTCCTGAATTTCCTCCTAGGGAGAGAATGGAACCGATTCTTCAAAGAAATCGAGGAGCTGATAGACAAGATGCGGTGGGAATCGAGGGCGAACCCGAGAATGAGCTGGAGGAGTTACTTCCTGGGGAAGGCAATGGCATGGGTAATATCCACCAACTCGGATTTCCCATGCCTCGAGTAAACATTCCCACATTTGACGGAGCGAATCCCAGATGGTGGCTACGAAAATGTGAGAGAATGTTCGATTGGTATAACATTCCCGATGAACAGAGGTTGCCACTAGCATCAGCTTACTTCAATCAGGTAGTTGATGCGTGGTATCAAGGATGCATAAGGCGGAGAAGAGACTGTACTTGGGCTGAATTTTCGGAGAAGTTGTGTGAAAGGTTTGGGGAAAGGAGCATGGTGGATATCATAGAAGAGTTCAACAAACTTAAACAGAATGGGAGCGTGGAATCCTATCTGTTGCGCTTTGAGGAATTAAGATCACTCATGCTCCAGCACAACCCGCATCTATCAGAAACCTACTTTGTGTCTAGTTACTTAAGTGGGCTTAACGAGGAGCTGAGACCGATGGTTAAGGTGTTGAGACTGCGCACGGTAGAACAAGCCACGGAGAGCGCTCGTTTACAAGAGCTAGCAGTAGAGGCTTTACTCAAAAAATAGAGGCAGCAAACCAGGGGAATGGTGACAGGAGCCTCTAATGTGGGAGGTAAGGGGTATGGTAGAGATCCAGCAAAGTTTAACAGTGGTAATAGGGGTGGAACGGGCTCGGCCTCGACACCGTTTGGGGATCAATTAAGGGAGCAGATGAGGTTAGCTGGCCTCTGTTTCTGCTGTGGGGATAAGTACCACGTCGGGCACCAGTGTAGAAGGCAGATTCTTCTACTGGAAGGAATGGAAGAACAGGAAGAAGGAATAGCAGAGGAAGAGGATTGTCAGATCATGGACGAAGAAGATAACGATGAGATTTCCATTCATGCCTTGAAGGGAGTAGCTAACAACAAAATCATTAAAGTGGAAGGATAAGCCCCGGAAGGAGATCTCATAATCCTAATCGACAGTGGGAGTACCCACAGCTTTCTAGATGAAGGCACGGCCAGGCGAATGAAGTGTTCACTCTCGGGAACACCTCCCTTGAGTGTGACGGTGGCCAATGGCCAAAAGGTGTTGAGTAGGTCATCCTGCAATGGGTTCTGTTGGAAGATGCAGGGAGAAAAATTCAAAGCAGATTTGAGACTGCTACAATTGGGAGGATGTGACGTGGTTCTGGGTGTAGATTGGATGAAGGGGGTAAGCCCTATCAGCTTTGATTTCAACAAAATGGAGGTATCTTTTGAGAAGGAAGGGAAGAGGATGACATTATCGGGTAACAAGGAGATCGGATCTTGCCAGATGTTCTCTGGAAAAAGGTTGCAGAAGGTATTCAAAGGGAGATGGAATCAGCTGGCACACTTCTTTTCAATGGTAGCCATCGAAGAAGGAGTAGAGGATCCAATGATGCAAGGGGAGTTCGGCCTAACCGTCAGCACACCCTAGGGGAGCCCCGACCAGGTACACTACTTAGAAATTATTAATAAATTGCTGGTTGGTTATGAGGATCTATTTGCTGAGCCTAAATCCCTGCCCCCCGCCAGGCTGTTCGACCATTCAATTCATCTAAAACCAAATGTAGAACCAATCAACAGTAGGTCCTATCATTATCCCCCAATCCAAAAGAATGAGATTGAAAAGATGGTTAGAGAAATGCTTCAACAAGCAACCATTCAACCTAGCCAAAGCCCTTTCGCTTCTCCCGTCCTACTAGTCAAAAAGAAAGATGGTTCATGGCGATTTTGTATGGACTATCGACAGCTTAATGCCATAACTATCAAAGATAAATTCCCTATACCCTTGGTGGAGGACCTCTTGGATGAATTGCACCATGCCCGCTACTTTTCTAAGTTGGATTTACGTTCCGGGTATCATCAAATTAGGATGAAACCTGAGGACATCTACAAAACGGCTTTTAGAACACACCATGGGCATTTTGAATTCTTGGTGATGCCATTTGGGCTCACCAATGCCCCAACCACTTTCCAATCCCTCATGAACAGAATTTTTGAGCCATATCTTCGAAAATTTATACTTGTATTCTTTGATGACACACTTGTCTATAGCTCTACCTTTGATCAACACTTGACTCACCTTAAAATCACCCTTGACATCCTCAAATCTAATCAGCTTTTTATTAAAAAATCTAAGTGTGCATTTGGACAAGGACAGGTAGAGTATTTGGGGCACATTATCTCCAAGGAAGGGGTGAGCACCGATCCAAAGAAGGTAGAAGCTATGATGTCTTGGCCAAAACCGACCTCGGTGAGATCCCTAAGGGGATTTCTAGGGTTAACCGGTTATTACTGCCGGTTTGTGCAAAACTACGGAACCATTAGCAAACCTCTCACCGAGCTGCTTAAGAAAGGAGGATTTAGCTGGGGAAATGCGGCAGAGGAAGCCTTCGAGAGGCTGAAAGAAGCCATGAGCAAGGTGCCGATACTAGGGTTGCCAGATTTCACTAAACCTTTTGTGCTGGAAACGGATGCAAGTGGGACTAGTATTGGGGCAGTCTTAGTGCAAAATGGGAGGCCATTGGCTTTCCTCATCCAAGCCTTGAGCCCAAAACACCAAGGGCTCAGCATATACGAGAAGGAATTCATTGCTGTTTTAATGGCGGTGGAAAGATGGAGACACTACTTAGAAGGAGGTAGATTTGTGATTAAAACCGATCGTGAAAGTTTGAAGTTCCTACTACAACAGAAACTTCAAACCCAGCTGCAAAAAAAAGGGATGGCTAAGCTGATGGGATTGGACTACTCAATCCAGTACCGGAAGGGCAAGGAAAACAAGGCCGCAGATGCCCTATCCAGATGTTATGAAGAAGGCAATAATGCAGCCATAACTGCTGTAATTCCAGATTGGTGCCTTGAGGTAATACAAAGCTATGAGGGGGACGAGAAGGTGAAGAAAGTGCTGGAAAGAGTGGTGGTGGGATCAGAAGAATGTGAAGGGTATACTTTGGTGGATGGGTTGCTAAGATATGAAGGCCGAATTATGGTAGGTGATTGTGTTGACCTCAAGAGAAAAATTTTGCACGCCCTACATGAATCCCCATTGGGAGGACATTCTGGAATTCAAAATACATACCTTCGGGTAAAACAGCTATTCCACTGGCCGAGGTTGAGGACAGAGGTAAAGGAGTTTGTGTTGGTTTGTGACATTTGCAAGAGATGCAAGTATGAAAATACCGCATACTCGGGACTATTGCAGCCTCTGCCAATTCCCAAACAGGCTTGGACGAGTGTCTCAATGGATTTTATTGAAGGGTTACCAAGATCGGAAGGGAATGATAGCATCTTGGTAGTGGTAGACCGGCTAACCAAATTTGCCCACTTTATAGGGCTAGCCCATCCTTACACTGCCAAAGAAGTGGCCCGGGTCTTTTTGGATCAAGTGATAGCCATACATGGGGTTCCTAAAACGATAATCTCTGACCGTGATAAGATTTTTACAAGCCTACTGTGGCAAGAACTTATGAAGGCACTGGGAATTAAGTTGAATATGTCCATAGCTTACCACCCTCAATCGGATGGCCAAACTGAGAGGGTGAATCAGAGCTTGAAAACCTATTTAAGGTGTGTATGTATCCTACAAACCAAGACTTGGCATAGGTGGCTGATGCTAGCCCAGTGGTGGTATAATTCAAGCCACTACTCCTCCCTCAAAATGTCACCCTTCGAGGCTCTCTTTGGGTATAAGCCACCTCTCTTACTGGCTTTAGGGAATCATACCTCTGCAGCTGCAGTGGAGGAATACTTACAGCAGAGGAGAGAGGTACTACGACAACTGAAACAAGAATTGGCATCCGCCCAAAATCGAATGAAGCAAGTAGCTAATCGGAAGAGGAGTGATCGGGAGTTTACAGTGGGAGAGAAGGTATACTTGAGGCTGAAACACTCCCATATCAAATCTATTACACGAGGGCAAGTATCAAAACTCAGCCCCCGGTATTTTGGACCCTTTACTATCGTGGCTAGGGTGGGAAAGGTGGCCTACAAATTGCAACTTCCGGAAGAATCCCAAATTCACCCAGTTTTTCACGTCTCACTCTTGAAGAAAGTAGTAGGAACTGAGCTGGTGCAGGCAGCACTACCCTCCCTTCCTAGAGAAGAAAATAGAAGAGAAGAACCAGAGGCTATATTAGATAGGAGGGTAATCTACAATCAGGGAGCCCCACTCATGCAAGTGTTAGTGAAATGGAAGGAAGGGACGGCTGAGAACAATTCATGGGAATACTTGCCCGACTTACTCAAGCAATTTCCGAGAGCTGCCAACCTCCTTATGATTTCTTGAGGACAAGAAATTTGTTAGGGGGAGAGAATTGTCACGAGAAGGATTCCATTTACCTATTATGTATTTCCTTATTACTGTAACTTCATGTTATTTCTTTTTGCTGCTGTAATTGTTAGATTGTGTGCTGTCATTTTTTGTTAAGAAGTTGTTAGCCCTAGGCCCCACACATAGTGGCTAGGAAAAAGACAAAAAGGTTGGTTGTAACAGAATTAGGGAGTAGGATCTGCTACAGCGGACCTATCTCCCACGGCTAGGTATATATTCTTCCAAAGGTTATCTTGGGGGATTATGAATGAATTGATTACAGAAACTCTCTCCCAATCTCTCTCTCTCTCTCTCGCTAACTATCTCTCTCTCTCTCTCTCTCTCTAACGTATCCTTCCCCCTTCTACCTCTCTGTTCTTGCACTGCTTTAAGCTTTCTAACCTATCAGAATTAGAAAGCCGACCATTGTCTCGGACCAGCCGTGACAACACCATGGACTATCCAGCCTCAATTCATTTGACCTGTTTTAGGTATTTGTCAATCCATTTCATTATTTCTTACCAAGGTTTTCTTTCTTGGTGTAACATCCTCAAATGCCAATGGAGCTTAAACTTCAGCTAGTGTCTTGTTCTTGGGATGACCGTCCTTGTGCGACTCTCGATGTTCGTGCTCTCGATTGTGCTAGGGGAGGTAAATC
Organism: Diospyros lotus; assembly: GCF_014633365.1. Taxonomy (NCBI): domain Eukaryota; kingdom Viridiplantae; phylum Streptophyta; class Magnoliopsida; order Ericales; family Ebenaceae; genus Diospyros; species Diospyros lotus. Next base: position 24,009,962 of record NC_068347.1, read on the forward strand.
GCAGGTTGGGCCTTTGGTCCTTGCGTAGGGCGAGGATCAAACTCACAACCCACCCGACTGACACCGGCATATTGCTCGTCCGACCGCTCAACTTGTGCCTTGGGGGTAGCTAGTGTCTTGTTCTTGGCATAGGTCACTTTGTATTATGCTTGAATTCGAAAGCTTTGTAGTTGGTGTGATTTTCCCTTGCCACTATGTTTTGCAGAAACTATCTTCATGTTTTGCTTAAAGTGTATGAATCTCTGACTGGATTTTTATTTATTTATTTTGTCTATCCTCAAAATCTCAAACCTAGAGTGAGCTGAAATGAACTAAATAAAGGTTACCAAGTATAAGGTCATGTAAATGTAGAAAGAATCGAATAGGAGAATGGAGCATGGGGCTAAGAGTACCCTTCACCATCCTAATTTCACATTTCTCTGCCTTTAAGGTGTTTCATCTCCAGCCTTTCACGTCTACCTTAAGTCTGGTACATGGTAAATATGAGACATGAGTGTAAGTTCCTCTATGATTTTCCCTGTGTTTATTTTTGGCTTATATATGTTCTGAAGCACCAAGAAAGAGGTCTTGAAGCATTGATCATGAGAATGCTTATTTTCTCAACTTGTGTGGATCTGTAACAGAAATGGAGTGAAATTTGAATTTACCACATCACAAAATTGAGTTAAAATCTTCCGTTTACTACTCTCTTGTTTTAGCTTCTGTAGACACTTGTTTCTTGCAATGACACTGCTTATGGATCAGATAGCATTTTTTGTCTTGCATTGGCTGCATATAGATCGTCTCTCCAATAACCAACTTAATGGTGTCACCATTTTCAGCAAAGTTGTTATTGAGATGAATATCCAATTTCATTCATTTTGTTAGTTTGACGAGGTTAATATCTTTGTGATTGTTGGTCTATTATTTGATTTGTCCACACCTACAGTCTTTTTGTTTGTGTTTTGTGGCAATGTAGGCTATGAAGCTTCCATCAGCACCACGACTGTCGGAGAGGACTCCTTCACTAAGGCTTCTCGAGGTCATAGGTATGTTATTCAGTAAACTACTTCGGTGATTTCTGTTTTCTTTTTTATTTTCTAAAACTTTTTGGAGACTCAAAGTTTACCATTATATTTTGATAATGTTAGGTTTGGTTTGAGTGAGATAAATTGAAATGCAAGACTGAAATGACATTTTAGAGTACAGCATCTCTTACGGATGACCATATTGATTGCTGAAATAATAGTTAAAAAGTTGGCAAGAAATTGAGGTTTGTAACAAGAACAAAAAAGTGAAAATATGATGAAAGAGGTTGTTTAGGGCATACCCTTTATTTAAAATAATTTCATTAACCAAAAAATGCCCTCTTCTCCCTTGTATTTCTATGCTTCTATGGGATACTATCTAGTCCAACTGCTTTACTATACTTCATCTTTTTTTATATTTGTGTTATTTCATTTTGGACATATATGTTTATCAAACATGCAATTCTTTTCTTCTTCAAAGTTACTAAGATGTTACAACATTGACACTTGTTTCTCCACCTTCATTGAATAACTTCAAGAAATATTTATTCCATCTCTAGTTGATTGCCCTATCATTTACTAGATACTTTTTGGTTTTCTCTGACCTTAACTAGTCATATATCTTTTCCAACTTTTGTGTCAAGTTGTTTGTATAAATTTTCATAAGCTGCTGGCTTTGCTTTTTTTTTTTTTAATTCTTTTTGGCCAAAATATACCTCTTTAGTTTTCTTCTCTGGTTTTTTATTTTTTTTCCTTTGTACCTCTTCATTCCACCACCAATGCTCTTTTTGATTTGGGACTTTTCCCTTTGACCCTCCTAGGACCGTTTCTTTTGTATTTGGAGTAGCAGTATCCACTTAAATCCATGTGATTTGCCTCTCCTGCAATCCAATCTTTTCTGGTACACATTTTTTTTCTTGAAAATAACTTGTTTCCCACCATTTAGGTCCCATCATCTGATTTTTGGCTTGTTTTCTCCACTTTTTGATATTGACATCAATGATCATAAATTTATATTGTAGTCAAGCATTCTCCTGGTATAACTTTGCAATCCTTACAACATAGATGGTCCTCTTGGCTCATAAGAAAGTAGTCTATTTGGGTGGTTGATAAGCCATTTTTATATGTGATCAAGTGTCGATCTTGTCTCTTAAACCTAATGTCAGCTAAGATGAGCTCATATGTTGTGGAAAAATCCAAAATAACTTACCCCCATTATTTCTTTCTTCAAATTCATAACCTCCATGTCCATACTCATTCTATTTATCTTTCACATGACTATTTGAATCACCTCCTATAATAATCTTCTCTTCTCTAGGCATTTCTTGTGCCAACTCCTCTAAATCTTTTTAAAATTTTGTTTTTATCTCCTCTCCTGATCTCACTTGTGATGCATATGTACTACAATATTCTTATTCTCTTCTCCCAGAACAGCTTTAGCAACAATAATTCTATTTCCTATCACATCCACTGCCTAATTTTAAAGTCTTATGCATAATCGTCCCCACTCCATTCCATGCCCAATCCTTTTCTAAGTCTTACCCATCTTGTCTCTTGGAGGTACATAATATTATTTATTATTTTTCTCCTAATCAAACTTCCTCCCCTTCCTTAGTTGTTCTTGTCAAAGCCTTGGTAATCCATTATCCAATTCGTAATTAATAATCTTGGACTAACTTCTTTACTCAGATCCATCCATGAAAATGCAAACCCTTGCAAATTTAACACTGCATCCTGGTGCTGATCCAGTGAACCCTAGCTCATTTTTCACTACACTTGGGCAATGCAAGACATTGCTAGAAGGTTATACCGCAATGATTTGCTCATTTATCTAGAATTCATGTTATTTAATCCTTTAAGCTTTATGTTGGCTATCAACCTCCTAATGCAAGCCACCTCCGTTATATGGGCCTGGAATTGACTGTAGATAGGATTCCACAAGTGGGGTGATAAGGCTAAAGGAAAAGGAGGCTCAATGGGCCTTCCACCTATTGGGCCTTGTGCCTAAGCACATGCTCGTTCGAAGGCATTTTGCCTGAGGTTAGTTGAAGGGCCAAGAATGGGCCATTGCACCTTCAAGTTTTATGGAGTCTTGAATTTATAGACAGAATTGGTGTTGTGGGTGGAGTTTTCTAGAATTAAAGGTAGTTTTAGTGGTGGTGAGCAGATTTTGAGATGGACCTTGTTTGGGTGGCAATGGACTGGTGTGAAATTGGCATTACGTGTAGGTGGAATGATGTGTTGATATTCAAAGCAATCATGCAGTGGAGGTCAATGTTGGTGAATTGGTTCTTTTCCTGGTGGGTGATGTTGTTTTACTAAGGAACCGATATTTTGCATGCATAGTCAAAAGATTAAATTGGGGCCTGATTTGTGCTGAAATTTGGAAAAAATTTCACCATTACTGTTCATTTGAGCAGAGTACATTCTCCCAAATTGGTGTTTGCCCATAAAAGGAGGTAGGGAGTTGGTTGAAAGGGACCACCTTCATACGAGGGGTGCATGAGATTGAATGCACTACTGTGCTAATCTTATTTGGTGCTTGTTAAGGGTTCCTAATTCAATGATGGTGGTATTGTCATTTGGCGATTTATACTTGATGCAGTGCTGTGTTTTCTGTCTTTTTATCTCATTTTTTCCCCACAGCTGGAGGGGGGATGGTCTCAATGTGACAGAAGCATGCAGTACTGGCTAAGACAGAGCCTTTCATGACTTCCTCTTGAATGTGTGTAGTTTTTGGGCCAGAATAGAAACAACATTTCCTTTTGGATTCACCTTCTCATCAGCACCATTTAACTTGGAGAAATGCTAAGTCCCCCACTTGAATGTGTTTATACTTGTTCGGTCTGTAATTTTTGTTTCAGAGGAAGTTACAGGAAGGAAATAATTGGTTGCAGTAGTAAATGTTTAGTATTCTAGCTGTTTAGGCAGAGGGTACAGCAATGGAGAAGGTGCACTAAAGACTTAAAGTGGTGCTGCTGTAGTACAGGAGGGTTTATGGAGGATGTGGGAGCAGCAACTGTGGTATGATAATATCAATGCCTGCTGTCTGGTGGGGAAAGAAGGCTATGATCACATGATGGAGAGAGATAGTATTGGTGTTTTTCTGTGTTGAAGGCAGTCATACTGGTTTATATAGATAATGTTTAAACTACTTGTGCTTTTATTAATTTAATGCCAGATTGTCACTCTAGTATAATCATTTGTTTTTGGATTCAGGGCAGAAGAAACTAAATGAGCGAGGCCCAATCTTGTGTTCATTATCTACCTATCTACCCATTTCAATGCACTTCATTAGCATACTAGTATGCTTTTATATGTTATGATTATATTTGTAAACTACAGTTCTTGTCATTAGCTTACTGGAAGTTCTTATGTATTCTTTAATTGCCACTTATTTATATTCTGTTAAAGTCAATCATATAGTGTGACTAAAGCTCTAGTAGATGGAGCATGTATTTCCTGGCTATTTGTACTTCTTCCCTTGCCTTTTTTCTGCATATATTGGATCTGATATGCTCTTGTTGTATGGTAAATCTGACTCCCCATTAATGGTCTTCAATCATGTAGAGCCTTTTTTTTTTTTTTTCAATAAATGTATCAGAATTCAAGTCCAAGAAAGTATGTGTATAGTCTATATGTTTGTGCATCTAATCTTCCTGTGTGAGAGCTACTAACTATAATTGTGAGACTGAGATAAGAAATAGACAGTTGTGTGATTCTTATGTTCAGTTAGGTTGGTTGGTGATATGCATTAACAAAAAAAAAAACCAGTATTCTGATTTATTATTTACTCATATTAATGGTATCAGCAATGTTATTGTTCTTGTTGTGAAGGTAGTGAGATGGACAGTGTGTCTATCACTTTTTGCAGGCAAGGATATGAGAATTATTGTCTTTGGCTTTCTGCCTCGAACAAAGCAGGTCAAGTACGATGATTGGAGTTATTTTTAATTCTTTCTCTTTCCAAGTATAGATAATGTAGGCTGCAGATGTTGATTTATGATTATTTTTGTAAAATATAAGGTGTAATGGCACAGATCCTCTATAATTAGTTCTTAATGTTTTATTTTAAATCACTTCAGTGTAAAGGAGGGGGGGTGCGTAAGGAATAAGGATGAAGCACACTAGGCTTGGATATGTTTACAAGTATAATCCAATGTGCATGATACATTCTTGTCTTCTAGCAATGCTGCAATAGAAGTTTTTGTACTGTTGATATTCACTGAATCAGTAAAACTTACATAATGCTTGAATGTATATGGTAACACACGGTTGGATTTCTATCTTTTTTGAGCCAGTGTGACCATGGTATAAAACAGCCTGGGCACATGCATCCTGTGGTCTAGTCATGTCTGCTTCTCCAAGCATGTGAACCTTTGAGATGACGCATGCCTAACACTGCATGTCTCTCTCCTAAGAACAGAAGCAGCCAAACCACAGTGTGTTTTCTCAAGTCGTTGAACTTCTGGTAGATCTCCATTGATCTCTTCATGGCCTGAGGCAGCAAACTCCCTTCCCTTGTGTATCTATTCAGTATGTATGATAAATCTCCCTTTTCTGTAGTTAACTGGTCCTCCAACCTAATATGTTTCTCCAGTTCTTTTTCCACGTGTTGTTTCTGTAGATCTGTGGTCCTGCTTTTCGTGATGCTTTTGATTATTAATGTCTTGTAGCTTGTTGGCTTAGTTGAGGATCTGAGTTGCTCAATTGGGCCTTTTTTGTTGCATCTTTCTAATGATTCCTAGGATTAATTTTTGAAAGTCTGGATGCCAAAGTTTGGATTTCTAGATGAGAAGACAAAGTACCGTTGGAGCACAATTTCCTGGAACCTGGAAGTCTATGCTAGGGCATGTAATTCTTCTAAAGATATTGTCTTTAGATGTAGTGCTTTGGTACATGTCTTCCCACAAGGTTGTGCCCTTTTGGGGGGCTTTGTCTAATAATAATACTAATAAGAAATAAAAATAAAAACCCTAATGCATAATATCTCTGTTGTTCTTGTTTCCCAAATTTTGAGAACTAGAAAAAAACATGTTTTGTTCTCAATGAGAAAGCAAAAAAGTGTTCCGTTTTGTTTCTATTTCACTTTTGTGGTTCATTGTGACCACCCCAACCTGCACCATCCACCTAATCATCAACAGCACCACTGCCACACCTTAAACGGGCCTTAGAATATGAAGTGGGTTTGAATAACCTACATGCTTCTGTGTTCATTGTTTTAGGCACAAGTCTTTGATAGAATTATTGACTCAGTCTTCTGTAAACTTGATGCATTACTGACATTCATTTTACTTCTCAACATCCTTAACTTTTACAGCATCAACTTTCATCCATGGATATTGTAATGCAATTTTGTTACTTGAAGTTAATAATATTAAAAAAATAGTATTTGTGTTTAGCAAAGAGATGGTTTGAAATTAATGCTGCAAAAATTGCGTCTTCCACATGGTAGAATTTATGTAGGTGAATATGAACTTTATAGAGACGTGTCGTACTTGATGCATTGTTGAGATCTACAAGGCCAACAAGACTCCGGGATCTCTATGCTTTCACTTCTGGCACTAGAGTTAATGACACTAACCCTAAGATGCGATTATTAGATGAGTACTCTTGGCTTCTGGGAATGGGTTTTTATCATGCATCAACTACTGCTGTTGAAGATGGATCTTTCACTATATCTAATGAGTGGTGGAGAATTAGTGGCATAAACTCGAACTACAAAATGTGCCCAACTTATCCATTTGCCTTGCTCATTCCAAAATGCATTAGGTGAGGCAATTGGTGTCCATTCTTCAAGTTTTTACTTGTAAATTGGTCTTAAGTTGTTATGCAAATACTTCTTTGTGACCAATCCATGTACCTAATAATATATAATGTGGCTACACTTGTTAGTGATGAAGATGTGCTCCAGTCCTCCACATTTCGCGCACCTTCTCGGTTTCCTGTCATCTCATGGTGTCATTCAGGTATTGCAATTGAACTTCAATATTTAGTGACCCTTGTCTGTTCTGACTCCCAAACTGGTATGTTCATTCTTGTAATGATTAACAGGAACTACTAGGGGATTGAGGTATGATTGGGTACCACTCATTTTTGTGTATTCCAGAGCTTTGAGGGTATGGACCATTAGATCATAACCATTCTCATTCTTGTTTTTTTCTTTTGGGTGGTTGAGGGAGACCCCATTTCCTTTTATACCTTCTTTTTTTTTTTTTAATTTTTTTGCCTGGATAACTTATCTTTGTAAGTACTTTTAGTTCTTTTGGCTCTTTTTACAAGCTTTACCCCCTTTTGGCACTTTTTACAAGTTAAATATTTAACTTGTCAGGGGCTGATGATCTGAAGAAACTGAAAAAACATGTACTCTCCCAATAGGCAATATTTGTGCAGCAAAAAGAAACAAAATTAGTTAACTGAGAATTTGTTTCATATTTTAAGATCTTACAATCAGGCCGTGTTGTACACTTCTAGCAAATTATACAGAGTCCAGAAAACTAGGCAATTTTGATGTGGCTCCACATGCATGCCTGCCTTAGAATGCTAACGCACCCATAACAAAAGCAAGGTGGTCTCGTTATTGCCATAAGGAGAATCCATTGGAACCGAAAAACTAGTCATCACCTGGAGATGGCTCTTCATCAGATGATCTCTTTTTGGACCTCTTATTCCATCTTGCCAACATCCACTTATAAGACAAAGAACCCTCCAATTGCATAGACCTGAAGTGGCAAAAACAGAGATGCATAGAAACTCTACCTTTAAAACACCCAGAAAAGAATCAAATGTATAATCAAAATAACAACCGAAATACAATAAAAATGAAACAGTAACGGTGAGTTTAAACAAGCAGCACATATGGCTGTGCCTGCCCATGTTCTTAGTTGAGATGATATATATGTCACTGGGCACAAGCTTTTGTTTTGGTAGTCCAGGCTCAATGACAAACAATTTCACCCAAAAATGAACCCTTCCAACAAAGATTCTGCATTGCTTGAAAAACAAATGGTTAGCATTCCAGAAATCCAGAGCATCTTCTAACGGGTTTGGGATCTGAAGTTTAGAGTTATTCTAAAACCAAATGTCTGTTGCACAAGTAATAAAATTGACCAGCAAAGCTCGATGAAATGGCTCAAATCTTCAGCAATGGAGAGCATTATCTATTCACTATAATTCTTTACAAACAATGTCTAGAAAAAGGACTTCAGTATTTTATTCTTCACAATCTATAAACCAATTAGATACCTTCAGAATTTGATCTGTCAAAGTTTAGACAGTCCACTAATCAAAAGAAAATAAATGTGGACTGTAGATGTTTTGTCTACGCACATCCACAATTTTAGTATTCCTAGTTCCTCTACTTCCAGTTAACAGCATGCCTTAACACAAAAGGGAGTATGCCATAAACTACCATGTCCAGAATAAAATACTAAATTTTGTAATTAGTTTTGATCAAGGAAATTTTACAAAATAATTTTCACCAAAATCCAACGGTGGAAAACATAACTAGATGAACAAGGGCTTCTCCTGTAGTCCATCTTCACTGAGAATTATATCAATTTATTTGGGTACAGGTCTCAGAACACTCTAAACACTCAGACTATGTTAGGAACAAGAATACTTAAAGAGGGAAAGGAAAATTAAAAGTGAGTGAAAACATTTGCTTTATGCATTATGGCACACATAAGAACATTTAGGGTCTTTTTATCTTTATTTTTCATTTCCCTTCAGAAATCCTAATTGCAAGCATGCATAAGTCTCCAGCAATAGGGGATATGTACCCAAAAAAGTTATAGTGTTCACATGGACATGTATGGAAAATTTTAAGAACCAACATAAAATTTTCACCTAAGATGACACTATTTCATGGTGTTATTGATGATAAGAATGGTTGAGACTTGAGATGAAAATGTTACGGTAGATGTGCAGGCATACAAGAAAAGATAGAATAAAAAATGTAATCATTTATGATAAGGTTGGAGTGATGTCTATGTTAGTGTTGTGTGCCCTAATACTATATTTGAATGACACATAGTGGGCTTGTAATTAATATATTTATTATATCTTTGCATATATTAATAAAATACATGATTTTCTTTATTCATATTCTCTTCAATCAATTATATGAACGAGTCTCTAGAGCTTTTGTTTGAAAATTTTATTCTCAAGATGTTGAGATTGTGTGACACGATTATCTGATAACAGAATTTCTTAAATTATTTCTAGTCCTTAGATTCTTTGGATAGAGACTCCGATTAATCGAGTATGGACAAACACAAGGGTTACTACTTCATTCAGTATAAGATATTTACGAGAGAATGGTGTGTCACCCATTATATGACATGAGATGTCACTAGTAGATCTATGGGTGGTCGTTGGAGAACGATCAGCTGAATGTGACATGAGATGTCACTAGTAGACCTGCAGTGGTGTCGTTGATCTTTGGACTTGAACTGACACAGTTGTTTTGTGTATTGGTGTACGAGATTTACTAATGAACCGAATCATTCAATTACGAGATTTGCTAATGAACCGAACCATTTAATTGAGAAGTGGGAACATTCACCTATGTGGTTCTGTATTGCTGGTATATGGAGGCAAGTGTTGAGGATATGATACATCACCCTCGTCAGTAGTTGATGGGGTGAACGTTTTATATGATCTACTGTTAGTGTGACGAGACAGTTCCTGGACAAGACAGATTGAATGTCAGGAAAAAAGTTTCTTGAGGTGTTATTTAGTCACATTGACGAGGTCAAACACATAGTTATTGAGTTTGTAAGTTTATCACTCCATGGCTCTCATTTAGTCGGGGCGTTAGGTGATGCAAAGATTATAGCACACAATAATCGTCAACTGTAATAGGTTCATTTGAAGTGAGACTTCACTTATCACTTATATTGTCTTAAAACGTTACTAGGCGCTATTCAAGAACTATCGGATCGTCATCAGGATATTGAGAGATTTCGGTGATAGGTCAAGGGGTTGTCTGGTACCGAAAGAGGTTTTGGTGCCATCTGATTGCAAGCGGATAATGAACCTAGAAAGTTACACACCATATAGTGTTGCGTTTGGTATCGACATCGTGTGCCTAAAACGTCTCAGGAGATTCTAGGTTAAAAGTCAACCTGGTGGCCTTGAAAGTTGACTCTTGCATTCAAGAGAATTGACTCTCAGGGGGCATTGAAAGTCGACTCATACTGCTTGGAGAGTCAACTCTCGGTCCCAACTGCCTGCCAGCCCAATTAAGTGCCACGTGGCGTAATAATTGAAGTGGCTGGTGGGGGTGGGCGACGGATTTAAAGGAAGATTAAATTGGAGGAGGAAGATATTAATTATTAAGGGAGAGGGTCATCTGCATTAATTCGCGCTTTTGTTTTCTTATTCCTCTGCTTCCTCTGTAAAATTTTGCAGCTGCTAGAAATTAATACTCGTTAAGATTACATTGAAAAATTGAGATACAAGTACTAGTGATACGAGAAATCTCTGTGTCTAGCACCGGAAGAGGTGATTGGAACAGTACTGAAGTACTATATATTAGGTGTGAACGGACTAAAACTACCACAGCTTGAGGGGGAGTCAGTCTCAATGTAGAAATAATTTTTGTACTCCATCCTTACATCGGATTGTAGGTACGCATTTATTTATATTTATTTGATGAATATGCTTATTGCTTAAATATCCAAACAGTGTATGGTGCGTATGTTTAATTATAGTATGTGTATTTGATACATGGTAAAATTTTATTTTTATCCATACCATATACGTGATTTCCTTTAGTTTATCAAAGATAAGACGCAAATCACAATTAAAATTATTTGGACATGCGAGAAAAAAGATTGATGGTAAGACAAGGATATGTGAGCCAAAGGGACGAAATAGAATAAGTTTGTAGCAAAAGATTGAAAGGAAAATAAAAATAAAAAAATTTGACGAGAAATCTTTAAACATGACATAAAATATAATATCTTCACAAAAAATATGTTCCTCTATACAATAGATGGATGGAGGGCTAAAATTCATACAACCAACCCCATCAGTGAGATTAAGCCTTGTAATGGTGGTAGTGATTGTGGAATTGATCACTCATCCATGTGGAGCACCAGAAAAATTTCTTTACCATCACATGTCAGCTTCTGTTTCTTTAAACATTACACAGGACCTATATATATGATGAAGAATATGGACCTAAAGCTAAAAGTAGCACCATTACTATTTTCTTTGATAAATAAAAAGGCATCAAGGAAATAACTGCTAAAAAGAGAAAGAAGTCATCAACAAAAGTTACAAAGCACAAGAATTACTGTGGGGGCAAAAAGGAATCCTCCTAAGCCACAAAATTTGTGAAAAAAAGGGGGAGGGGGGAGGGGGAGGAAAATGGTTAATTTTCCCTTATGGTGACAAAACTGACTGCTAAATCCCTAACAAAGCTATCAGAAGTAAAAGAATTTGTTGCAAAATAAGAATCCCGCAGGAATAATGCCAAGCAACAAAATGTTAAGTATAATTAACTTAGCCGGAAAAACAAAAACTAAATTATTTATAAGGCCTGCATGAGAAGCCATGTTTTGGTGATAAGCACAAGAAATGGATTGTTTTCAATGAACAAAATGGGTGATTTCAACAAGTTAGCCATACTAATTATAATCTTTAATTTTACTAGGTAAAATCGATTACATAATTTTTAAATTTCCGAATTATCTCTATATTTTTAGAATGAGATATATGTTAGCGATAAATTAATTTAACTCAATCATCGTTTATTCGGCTTAGAACTAGTTGCGTAAGAAAAACACATTTAACATCAAAATTACCCAATTTAATAGTTTCGTCATGAGTTTGATATTTTCCTTTTGATGTAAGCCAGTAAACAAAAATATCATAACTCTGGTAATTTAAAAAACATGAAGTCAGACTATTTTCTAGGAAAATAAACAATAAGTCAGACCAATTTCTAGGAAAAGAAAGAACCTGGATAGAAAATTCATCTGCTTGGTGCAATGGCCGGCCATGGCTGAACTTCACAAGGCTTCTTCCTCGTCTTTCTAGCAATGAGTCAACTTGGACAGAAAGGGTGAGGGATCATACATAGCAGAAAAAATAAAGCAAAAAAAACACTAGTCTTGATATTTTCCAGCTGATCATCATCCATGATACCAAGCAATAGAAACAGAACCAGTCCCATGGATTAGCATATTCGGATTAGAAAGCATAATTTCAATTGAAAATTGTAAATGAAATGTGTTGGCATGGATGAATTATCTATATGTTCTTCTAGTTCAAGACGAATTAGATCTCATCTCTCTACTATAAATAGCTACCCCCTATGCTAGGCCAGAGCAACAAAGGCTGAAATCGAGTTCTAAGATGGCAACCATGGCACCAAAGCACGAGTTGGTTTTGAAATTGGTGTGTGTGTTTGCCACTCTGTATGTGGCAATGGCAGGAGATCCAGACATCCTGACTGATTTCATCGTCCCGCCAAACAACCCAGTGCCTGACGGGAATCTATTCACCTTCACGGGGTTTAGGAGCCTTGTTGGGGCACCAGAGCCGCCAAACTTCAAGGTGATAAAAGCCAGCATGGCTGAATTCCCAGCCCTCAACGGCCAGAGTGTTTCATATGCAGCTCTCATATACCCGGCCGGCTCTGTCAACCCGCCCCACACCCATCCCCGGGCAGCTGAGCTTCTGTTCGTCCTTGATGGTTCTCTAGAAGTTGGCTTGGTTGACACCACCAACAAGCTCTACAACCAGACACTCCAAGTGGGTGACATTTTTGTGTTCCCCAAGGGACTTGTTCACTTCCAGTACAACAGTGATCCCAGCAAATCGGCTCTTGCCATCTCTGCCTTTGGCAGTGCAAGTGCCGGGACTGTGTCGCTTCCTGGCACAGTCTTCAACACCACCATCCCCGATGCAATCCTGGCGAAGTCTTTCAAAACTGACGTTCCTACCATTCAGAAGCTCAAGGCTGGACTAGCACAGTAGCCTCAGAAAGAATGAACATGGACTAAGGGAATAAAGTTCATTCTAACGTACTAAATAAATCATCTTCTGGCCAAATGACTCAAAAAAGTATTTGTACTGAATTATTGCATGATTTATTTTGATTTGCTATCACATTTATTGATCGTGTATTTGGAGTGATTGAACTTGGATTTTGCTTTCTGACGAGCACAATAAATAGTAAGTGAATGGTTATGCTTTAGTATTACCCATTCATGTTCATCTTCGTGTATTGTAATTGCATTTAAGATTCTGAGGAACAGAATTCTGGCAGCCAAACTTAAATATTGCTCGCTTAACTGGTCTAGGGCTTGTTTGGCTAAGGGTTCTTTTAGGGAACTTTTAAGTAATTTAAAGTAAGTTATGTAGCCCTTAAGCAGATAATGTGTTTGAATAAATATATTTTTAATCTATCAATTAATAGTTATGTGTTTGATTTGAAAGAGGTGATAAGTTATCAGACTTGACAAAAAGACGAAAATAAATATATTATTAAATAATACAAGTAAAATGCATAAAAATATTAATTTTTAATAAAATTAAATTATAAATTAATTTTACCATTAATTATTGATAAATTATATATAATTATTAAAAAATACTAATACAATATATATATATTACATATATATACATATACATATATACACCCACAGAGATGTGTTAACGGGCGATGAAGAAGGAATTGATGGACGTAAGCGATAAAGACTGGAGGCAATGGCCAACAGTGACAGCGATGGATTTGCAGAGGGCGACCAACGACAATGGTGGAGCTGGAGGCAGTGGAGAAGCTAGAGGCGACTGTCGCAACTAAAGAAAGACGACGACGATAAAGACAGTAAATTGTGTAGATGAAAAGAGATTAGTAGATTAGAATATCAAATGTTGTGTGAGGGCAAATGTGTCTTTTGTTTGGTCAACACAATAAGAGCGTTTTTGGAAAAGTTGGAAGGAAGAAAGCTTTTGTCAAACGCTAATAAATCAGTTTTTCAGTTAAATAATATTTAAGTTGTTGATGGTTATTAAATATTTTAAAAAGTACGTTACATAACTTATAAGTTATCATTTAACTTCTAAGTGGTCAAACAGCTTAGCCAAATAAGCCTAATGTTGGCCAATTCTAGATGCAAAAATATCAGTTTGCCCTCGAATTTATATTCAAAAAACTCTTAACACATTTATAACATTTATAAATAACGTTTTAAAATATATTGACCAATTTGGCTCCAAATTTCAAAATCTAGGAGTTTATTTGAGCTAAAATTTCAAAATACTATATATATATATATATATATATATAGGTGGACATGGACAAGGTCTTCGGGCAAGGGAAAATTTGCAAAAATATGACGACCGATAAAGAACTTTGTAAAAATAGGACTCTTAATTTTTTTTTGTAAAACTAGGACTTTTGAGAGTTGAATTGACTAAAATGCCCTCGATTTAAATCAGCCTACAATCCTCTTCGTCTTCTTCTTTTTCAATAGATCTTTTTCCTTCTCTCTCTATTACTCTATATTATAAGGTACATATATATATATCCATCTATCATTTTTTTGTTCTTTTACCATTCTCTGTAACTTAAATATATATGTATATATTGTTTATGATTTAAGAGATGTGGGTCTCTCTCATTCTTTTTCCATTATGTATCATATATTATACATGTACTGTGTGTATTTGCATTGATGGGAGAGGAAAAAAGACAAATGGCGGCCATGTACAAGAAAATGAGAAAAACGATTGCAGTAGGGCCATGGCATCGTTGATTGCGATCGTGACTGATATATTCACTGCGACTGTTTTAGTTTCTTGTCGTGGTCATGACAAATATATTTAAGAGATAAGTGTTAAGGATATCTGATATTTGTTAAAAATATCTGTTAAGGATATCGGTAACAGATACCGATATCAATAACCGATATCCTTAACAAATATCGATTAACAGATATCGATTAACAGATATCCTTAATAGATATCTTTAACAAATATCAGATATTCTTAAATTATCTGTAATAGCTTTGAAGGCGAAAACCAACGAAGAAGCAGCAACTTTAAATGCTTAAAACAGAGGACGAGCGAGAGAGATGTTCTGATCAGCAGCGGGGCAATTGGGGATGTGTATGTGAGAGGAAGAAGATGAAAGGGATCGCAAGCATATTTAAATCGGAGACATTTTAGTCCATTCAACTCTCAAAAGTTCTAATTTTGCATCAAAAAAAAATTAAGAATCCTATTTTTACAAAGTTCTTCGCCGCCGGCAGTCCTATTTTTGCAAATTTCCCTCGGGCAGGCGCCACTGGTGGTGCCAGAGGGGCTGCTGCCGGACCGGTGGCACTAGATCGCCGGCTATCTGCCGGGGAAGACGCCGGAGGCGGTGCTGGAGCATTACCGAAGGTTGATTCACGACTTGAACGACATCGAGACGGAGCGAATCGAGCCGCCAGGGTACTCGGACTGCTTTCAGATTCCGCCAGGGCCAAGTGCGAGGCCGAGAAGAAGAAGGGAATTCCCTGGACTAAACGAGAACACGAGTGCGTAATACTTGTATAATTTCTGTATCTAATTCTTGATTCTGATTTTCTTGGCTGCCGAACTGGTTTTGTTGTTTCGTTTATTTGTTGTTTCTTGAAGAGTTGTGGTCTTGTTTTGCTTTTAGTTCCTGGACTAAACAGGGAATCTAGCTATTTGTTAGGGTTTCTTGATTAAAATTGGATTGGTTTTAGCTTATATTGGGCCACAATAATTGATGATGCATATGCTCTTTTGCGTAGGGTTTTAGAAAGCAGGGAAAATATTTTTTCTCTTTTAAGTTGTTGTTTATTTGTAATGTATGCACGTAAATGAACTTTGAACTTGGAGTTTCTACAAATATATCCATGGAGTGTTTTCCTTTTTGAACGTGGTCGAATCAAAATTGTTAGTCATGCTTTTGTTTTCTTTCTTTTAGATAGAAGGTGAAGAAGGATCACACAGTTGATATATATATAACACGATTTTAAAGTGATCGACAGTTGGGCATCAAAATTGGCAGGGGTGTTTCTTTCTGTTTCTATATTCTCTTTTCTGAAACAAAAATTATGAAAACAGAGCCAGATTTTTTTTAGAAAAATAAAGAAAGCGGGAAAGATAGTTATTTTCATATAACAATATTCATTTATATCTTAGAAATTATATACATGTTTCACAACCCCCCCCCCCCCCTCTCAAAGTAAGTGTTGTTTTTTGTTCCCTGGCTTGAGGCTATGACAATTTTTTGAGTGGGTCTTCATAGGCTTCGGCCCGGGATTGAAGGACCCAAAACGGTCACCATTTTTCTTTTGGCAGCCCATTTTAGAAGTCGGGCCACAAGTCCACTCCCCATTTTAGAGGAGAAATGGGCTCGGCCCATTTGCTCAAATGGGTGAAGCCCACTCATCCTTAGCCCTTTTTTAGCCCTCATATAAAAGAGCCTTTTGGCTCTCCTTTTGGCGTCTCCATCCCTCTCGGTTGAACCCTAGTTCTCTCTCTCTCTCTCACGTTTCCTATCCTGGCCGATTGCTTCATCGCTTCTGTCTTGTTCATCTGATAGCGATGGAGGCATTCTTGCCTTCTGTGGATGTTGTTTCCTTTCATGTATTTAGCCGTCTTTCCTTGTGTGAAAAAGGCGGCCCCTCTGATGTCGCTGGAAGCCTTTTATATATTCAGATCCGAGTTATCTTTTGGGGTAAGCTCTTTCTCCTTGCTTTGTGCTTTGAACTCAGTGTCTTTGTGATCGATCTACCTACTTTGTGTGGCTATGATCATTTGGGTGAGAGAGGGTTTTACTTTGCTGGTTTGGCTGAGAGGTGTTGGGGCTTTTCTGGGCTTACGGTTTGAGAACTTTGTTTGTGGCTTGTGGTTCCTATTTGTTGGCGTTACCAAGAGTGGTGACTGGTCTTTCAAATCTAAGCCTTGAACGGTTAAAACAAGGAGTTTGTATTCTGTTTTCTTTACGTTCTTGATTTGATCTATATTTGATTCGTTTTATTGCACTAATCCTTTCTGTTTTGAAGAGATTTTCCGCAACAAACAGATTTCAGGTTATGAAACAGGAAACTAGAGTGCTATGCCCTATTCATGTCAAATATTGTTGTCTTAGAACACTTGCAAGCAATCGACCTTTTCATCATTGCTCCTCTGTGGAACCTTTTTTTTTTTTTAATACTTTAAGAAGCAGGACATTATCTTATCACATTGAACAAAATTGATCCTGGTTATGCAAGGAAGATATTGCATGACCTTCCAAGTTCAATAGGCTCTTGTTTTGTCACTTTGAAAAATTAGACCTAAATTTTGGTGTCACTCCCTTCATATGTTTGTTTGATCTGATGAGTTTTATGTTGGCAATTGGCTACCTAATGCAACCATTTTTCTTTATTTGGGCTAAATATTTATTTTTTATTGTAAATTATCTCTTGCATGTTATTTCTATTTGGTCTCCAAAGATATGGCAAGGGTGACTGGAGGAGCATCTCCAGAAATTTGGTGCCGAACCAAACACCAACACAAGTGGCAAGTCATACGCAAAAGTACTTGTTGCGAAAAAAACTACAAAGCAGAAAAGGGGCTAGTGCAATCAAAATTGAATCAGATTTAAACGATAGTAAAAAATGCAAGAACATAATGCAAAACTCCTTGTTAAAAATGTTCAAGGCTCAGATCTGGAAGAACCGTTCACCACTTTGATAATGCCAACAAATAGGAACCACAACCCACAATGAAGCCCCCAAACTATAAGCCTAGAAAACCCCAACACCTCTTGGCCAAACACAAACAAAACCCTATATCACCCACACGATCAAAGCCACACACAGTAGGTTACCACAAAAGGTAGATTGGTCACAAAGATGGTGGGTCAAAAGCACAAAGCCAAGAGAGAAAGCTTACCCAGAAATGATGATCAAAAACCCCTTAATAAGGCGCACGCATCATCAACAAATCGGCCAAGATCACCAAGGAAAGATGCGGCCTCTCAACATGGAAAGAGGCATTGGATCGAGATGGAAATGGATCCATGGAAGATCAACCACAAAAGGAAACCACAAAGGAAACAATTGGCCAAGCAAGGAAACAGGGGGGAGAAGCTAGGGTTCGGCCACGAGAAGGAAGCACCAAGAGAGGGCCAAAAATGCCCTTTTATATGAGGGCTTAAAAGGCTAAGAAAAGTGGGCTTCTCCCACTTGAGCAAATGGGTTGAGGCTCATTTCTCCTCCAAAGTGAGATTAGGGCTTGTGGCCCGACTTTTAAAATGGACTGCCTAAAAGTGGTGACGGACTTGTATTCTTCAATCCCGGGTCAAACCTATGAAGCTAAAACTCCACTAAGAAGGAAAGGAAGAGGGTAGCATCCACGATATCACTACCTTTGTGGCGGAAACCATGCCCGTTCTAGCAGTTCAGACAATTCCACCCCAATTCCCTAATGGAGGAGGAGGATCAATGGGATGTCAAAACTTTAACCATCCCACGTAAAACTGGAGAACATGTGCAGCTACCTACATGCCTTTGTATATAGTAAATCAATTGCATAATTGACAAGCCAATCCGTAGAGCTTATTCTTAGTTGATCTGGTGGTTAGCTAGTGAATTTGATAGGATAGGTTATCTGATTTTCAAGTGATTTTCGTGACTTAAAGAAAATGAATGGTTGGAGCTACAGTTTGATTGGATCAAATGTAAATATTTAGGTTTAACACAATAGTAAATGAAATTGCCAATTCATAATTCAGATTGGATCTGCAGGCTGTTGTATTCACTTCTAGCTTTCTTAATAAGCTGTGTCATACCGCCAGGTGATATACAGCACATTGACTATCTGGTACTATCTTCTGATTTTATAAGTGATCTCTACAAGTCATACCTTTAACCTATCGTGAATTCCTTTTTTGTTAGAGCTATGTCAGTCTTTGTGTCCTTGGTGCTTACTTTCTGAAGGTCACAAATTGCTATTGAATTTGGAGTTCTTGCTTGAACTCTTCTTGGCAATTGGTGATAGGATTGCTGTTTAATTTGATAATTACCTTGGCTGTGTTGTAGTTTATTTCATACTAATGTTTTTGTTCAACCCATGTTGTAGTGGTTTGTCTAAAGTTCTTGAACAATCGACCATTAGGGGCTGCCATTGCTGGTGCTTGGTGGAAGGGCCAGTCTTGGATATGCATGTGAACTGAGGTTTGACTGTTTCATACAACTACTTGGTCTATGTGGTTTATTTTTGCAAATTTACATCCATAATTCCAATATGTATACCAATCAATGTAAAACTTTTTTTACTTAGCAAAAAATAAAACCTATTTTAGATAATTTTATGATACAGGGAATGAAATAATTGAAGTATTTAATCACAATATTGTTAAATTTTCAACTACGGTTAAACATCCCATTGGTAGCAAATAACGGTAAAGTTCCTCTTTTGAGTTTGAACGATCATTGGTTTGAGGTGTGAAAACAGCAACCTCATTGCAAGTGGGGGTTGCGTGTGAAAACAACTTTCTTCTGACTATCTCATACTGAGTCGTCTTTACATTTGAGACACCCTTTAGGGTCAAAAATGAAAAAAATCACTAATGATTAACTTAAAAAGGGTCTCTTTTGTGCCATGTGAACAACCATGGGCATATGGTAGTAATCAAAGATTTGCATCTAGAATTGGCCAACATTAGACCATTTAAGCGAGCAATATTTAAGTTTGGCTACCAGAATTCTGTTCCTCTGAATCTTAAATGCAATTACAATACACAAAGATGAACATGAATGGGTAATACTAAAGCATAACCATTCACTTACTATTTATTGTGCTCATCAGAGAGCAAAATCCAAGTTCAATCACTTCAAATACATGATCAATAAATTAGATAGCAAATCAAAATAAATCATGCAATAATTCAATACAAATACTTTTGAGTCATTTGACCAGAAGATGATTTATTTAGTACGTTAGAAGGAAATTTATTCCCTTAGACCATGCTCATTCTTTTTGAGGCTACTGTGCTAGTCCAGCCTTGAGCTTCTGAATGGTAGGAACATCAGTTTTGAAAGACTTTGCCAGGATTGCATCAGGGATGGTGGTGTTGAAGACTGTGCCAGGAAGCGACACAGTCCCGGCACTTGCACTGCCAAAGGCAGAGATGGCAAGAGCCGATTTGCTGGGATCACTGTTGTACTGGAAGTGAACAAGTCCCTTGGGGAACACAAAAATGTCACCCACTTGGAGTGTCTGGTTGTAGAGCTTATTGGTGGTGTCAACCAATCCGACTTCAAGAGAACCATCAAGGACGAACAGAAGCTCAGCTGCCCGGGGATGGGTGTGGGGCGGGTTGACAGAGCCGGCCGGGTATATGAGAGCTGCATATGAAACACTCTGGCCGTTGAGGGCTGGGAATTCAGCCATGCTGGCTTTTATCACCTTGAAGTTTGGCGGCTCTGGTGCCCCAACAAGGCTCCTAAACCCCGTGAAGGTGAATAGATTCCCGTCAGGCACTGGGTTGTTTGGCGGGACGATGAAATCAGTCAGGATGTCTGGATCTCCTGCCATTGCCACATACAGAGTGGCAAACACACACACCAATTTCAAAACCAACTCGTGCTTTGGTGCCATGGTTGCCATCTTAGAACTAGATTTCAGCCTTTGTTGCTCTGGCCTAGCATAGGGGGTAGCTATTTATAGTAGAGAGATGAGATCTAATTCGTCTTGAACTAGAAGAACATATAGATAATTCATCCATGCCAACACATTTCATTTACAATTTTCAATTGAAATTATGCTTTCTAATTCGAATATGCTAATCCATGGGACTGGTTCTGTTTCTATTGCTTGGTATCATGGATGATGATCAACTGGAAAATATCAAGACTAGTGTTTTTTTTTTGCTTTCTTTTTTCTGCTATGTATGATCCCTCACCCTTTCTGTCCAAGTTGACTCATTGCTAGAAAGACGAGGAAGAAGCCTTGTGAAGTTCAGCCATGGCCGGCCATTGCTCCAAGCAGATGAATTTTCTATCCAGGTTGTTTACTTTCCTAGAAACTAGTCCGACTTATTGTTTCTTTTCCTAGAAAATAGTCCGACTTCATGTTTTTTAAGTCGCCAGAGTCATGATATTTTTGTTTTCTGCCTTACATCAAACGAAAAATATCAAACTCGTGACGAAACTATTAAATTGGATAATTTTGATGTTAAACGTGTTTTTCTTATACAACTAGTTTTAAGCTCGAATAAACGAGGGTTGAGTTAAATTAGTTTATAGGTTACATATACCCCATTTTAGACATATAGAGATAATTCGGGATCTAAAATTTATGCAACCGATTCTTCCTAGTAAAATTAAAGATTATAATTAGTATTGCTACCTTGTTGAAGTCACCCACTTTTGTCGTTGAAAACAATCCATTTCTTGTGCTTATCAGCCAAAACATGGGTTCTCATGCGGGCCTTATACATAATTTAGTTTTTGTTTTTTTGGCTAAGTTTATTCTTAACATTTTGTTGCTTGGCATTATTCCTGTGGGATTGTTATTGCAACAAATTCTTTTACTTCTGATGGAGAAAACAGTAAGAAGATTTGGCAATTATAGTCTGTGCTAAAAGCATCCAAATATCTCTTTCTTGAATGTCACGCCTTTTTTTAATCGAATATTTAGTTATTTTTCTATTATTATTGTGAGGTAAAGATACACTTAGGTTGAGTGGACTTTCACTTTTAAAAAAGTAAGTGCATTTTACGAGAATACGAGAATATCATGTAATTGAATTGGAGAGAATGTTATATCTTATATTATATGGAGATGAGATAAATAATTATTTTTAGAGTTAATTATGAAAATAATTTAATTTTTTTTTGCAAATTTATAATTTTATCTAATCATTTTAATTTTGACAATTGGGTTTAAATTGTTTCAATTGGGTGTAATTTTATTCAATATGTAAAATCAATTTAGGGAGAATGACTCTCTAAAAAATTAACCATTTAATCCTCCTTTACTCTCCTTTCAATGTATGAGGGTGTATGGTGGGTGATGTTAATTTTAGTGATAGGTTTTTTGGTTTCATAGGAGTTTGGCCTCATCAAATAAGAGAGAGTCTTGAGTTCGAATGACTATCTCTTTTTGAGTTATGTGTCACATTCGATAAGAGAGGAATCTGAGAGCCTTGTTAGGGATTTAGCACTCAGTTTTGTCACCATAAGGGAAAATTAACCATTTTTCTTACTCTTTTTTTTTTTTTTTACTTCAAATTTTGTGGCTTAGGAAGATTCCTTTTCCCCCCCCCCCACAGTAATTCTTGTGTTTTATAACTTTTGTTGATTGACTTCTTTTAGCATATGGCTTGTTTTGGTTCCTCGTGCAGGTTTGCCCTCTTTTAGCAGTTATTTCCTTGATGCCTTTTTATTTGTCAAAGAAAATAGTAATGGTGCTACTTTTAGCTTTAGGTCCATATTCTTCATCATATATATAGGTCCTGTGTAATGTTTAAAGAAACAGAAGCTGACATGTGATGGTAAAGAAAAATAAAACTTGTAACATAGTATTAAACATCAGAGTGCTTTATTGCATTTTTGTCTAATATTAAAAATAATTTTAATAATTATTCCAAACCTCAAAAAAACACCTCATGCAATTTTTTTCTATTTCTAATCATCTGGTACAAATATTTATGAACTTGAGAGGCCAAAACTTTAAGTCAACAGCTAGATGTCAAAGTAGAGTTAATAATGAGTAGAGACCAACATCTTATAATTAATGGAGTAATAACTTTTAAAACTTGTATAATTATTTTTTATTATCATTATAACTCTCATTAAAAATCAAATATTAAATTATAGTGATGATGATGATAATAATAATAATAAAAGAAAGTAATATATAATTTTACTAGTGACGTTAAATTCTAAAGTAGTGTTTGTTAATTAAAATATTAGTTGAAAAAAATAAGATATAAAAAGTATTACAAATAAAAATATTTTTTATTATATTTGTTAAATTTATTTGATGATTATTAAAAAAAATTATTTGATTTTTTATTTTAAATTATTTAGATAAATTTATATTGAATCTTACAGATAAAAAAAAAATAACGTACATATTTTTCAATACATTCTAAAAATTTTAATAAATAATCTGCTAAAAATATGGAAATAATTCATAATTTTATATTGACAATTTATAATCTTAATTCGAAAAGTATTATAACATTATTTTAATAGAATCTTATCTTACATTTTTTAACAAATGTTATCTAAACAAAAAACATTGATTAAAGAAAATATTATAAGTATCTAAAATACAAAAGATAAAAATCACTTAAAACCCATAAGAGTTATAATTCTTAATTTTACCATTTCATTAGTTTACGATGAAACTGAAACTGAAATTGAAAGCCAAAGGTTTTATCATTTTAAGGCTAAAGGCATACTCAATCCCTCACATTTCATCATTTAACTATTTTGTCCCCTTAATTTAAACAAGAACCTATTAGTCTCATCAACTTTCAATTTTAAACCTATTATATACACTAACTATTAATTTTGTAATAATTACATACCTTAGTGCAGTAAGCATTGGACGTTAGTTACACGCGTGGTTTGACGTAGACCCCACATAAACCAAGCCAATGAAAGTGTGCCACGTGTTTTACTCTGCTAGAGAAGAATAAGGCCGCTAGCCGACTGCCAATAGATAGTCTCCTGAAACGATTGAGGAAGAAGATAATCGCCGGTGATGAAAGAGAAAAACAGTCTCGTGTTGCTGCTCGCCCACCTCTTAGCTATTGGACCGACCTACACCGTTTCGTCGTTGCTCACCCAACACAATCGAAGCCATCACCGCCCCTTCTCGACCCCAATTGACGCCATCGCCCCCCAACCCCAATTGACGCCATCGCGACCTAGATTTGCCCACCAGCCTTTTTGACCCCAACCAACATTGTTTCAACCGCTGCCATCACCTACCTCATTGACGCCATCGCCAATCCCCCCGACCCCAGATTTGCCAGCCCACGCCATTGCCGGCCTCCCAAGCCGCCGACCCCAAATTTGTCGGCCTTATCGACGACCCCCCGACCCTCGGTCGACACCTCCCACGCCGCTGGCGACCACCGATAGAAAGTATGAGGTCTCCTGCGACAAGGAAGGCCGGGAAGAAGGAAGAAGAAGATGATGGTGATGCACGCACCTCAATCACGTGTGTAACACAAGCGCTGACTCAGGTGTCTAACATGTTCAAAATTGAAAGTTAAATGAGACTAATAGGTTCTTGTTTAAGTTAATGGGGCAAAATGGTTAAATAGTGAAAGGTGATGGGGTTGGGTATACCTTTAACCTAAAATTAAAGATCTATAGGCTACACAACACATCATAAATAACAAAAATACATTTCACGCTTCAATTGTTGTTAAAATCCCGATTTTACGCGTACGATTTTACGATTCGAAGACTCCCAAACGATTCAAATCCCATGTAAAATCCAATTTGGGATAAAATCCTATAAAATCTCGATTTTACATGTACAATTTTACGATTTTACGCTTCAGAGATTCCCAAACGATTTTACGATTCAAAGACCTCTATTGATTTAAGTTGTAATTTAGAGGATGCTTCCAACGTCTCAATGTCACATAGCATCTGACATTGGAACTTATGCAATGAATTGTTATATTTTGCCTCTAAATTGGAACTTGATTTAACATTGATTACATAAATTCCAATGTCACATAGCATCTAACATTAATTGCATAAGTTTCAATTTACTTGATTTAAATTATAATTTTTACTTGATTTAACATTGATTGCATAAGTAAATCAAGACAAACAAGTAATTAATTAATGGACCACTCAACCCCAAATTGGGATATTACTTGATTTAATCAATGTTAAATCAAGAAAAAATTACAATCTAAATCTAATGGAAGACATTGGAAGCATCCTCTAAAGAATTTTAAGTTATATTTTACCTCTAAATTACTTATATTTTGCCTCTAAATTGCCTATACCAACCTGCTAGTTTTTGAGCTATATTTGGGAAGTATCATTTTTTGAATTATAATAAGGAATAATCAAGTTATTAAATAATATTAATTCATTTTCTACAAAATTATATTATTATAAACATATATTTACAAAAATTAAAGGGTATTTTTAATTATCTCTAAAATCTTACGATTTTACGATTCGATTTTACGATCCGATTTTATGGATCCTTTGTCGATCCCACTTAAAATCCCGATTTTAACAACCTTGCACGCTTCACCGCCTTGTCTCGTGTTGTCTTATCGTCGTAAGTGAGGGATATTTTAGTCATGCGTTTCACTGTTTCACCTCGCCTTACCGTCTCATTTCATCACATTAAGTGAGAGATATTTTAAATATTTTAACTATATTATATAATCTATGACATAACTCACGGGGTATCAATAGTATATTTTTAAAATTAAAATCAAAGGGCGGGAAACTTTCAGCGACCAGAGAGAGAAGTGGAAGCTATAGAGTCTAGAGAGAAAAGCGACGCAGAGATCTCTGAAGATGAGAGCCCCCGGGGCCGGACGCCGCCGTCCAAAGGAATCCTTTGTGCCGGACTGGAAACCGCCGGCCACTCCTACCGCCGATCCTTGGCAGTTCACCGGCGCAACCGGCCGGGACTCCGACGCGAGCTTCTGCAGCAGCCGCCCTTCCTCCGCCGGCATCAACCGCTCCGGATCCGGCGGCGCCTCCGTCCCGATGACTGACCGCGGCTATCAGATCTGCGCTATCAGGACCGTCAACTCCTACCTGGCCTCCCATTCCGTCCAATTCTCCTTAAAGCCGCCTCTCCCCTCCGCGAAGGACATTACTGAAACCCTAAAGTTCGTCCTCGCTCGCCTCGAATTTCCTTCGAACAAACTCGAAGAAGACCTCTATGTTGTTCTGAAGCACCTCAATTGTCCGATCAAACTCAACAAATCGGCGCTTCGAGCCCCTGGGACGCCACACTCATGGCCTAACCTACTCGCCGTGATTCACTGGCTGGTCCAGATCGCAATGTACAATGATCATTTGAACGAATCAGAGCAAGTGCCTTCGATTTTCGAAGATAATAGTATGTTTATGTATGCTACGAATAGTTACTTGCATTTTATTCAAGGTGATGATGACTCTGTTGAAATGCTCGACCGCGAGTTCATGGAGAAGGTGCAGGCAGAGAGGGATTCAGTGGAGGAGAATGTGAAATCTGTGGTTGCAAATGTGAAGGATTTGGAGGCAAAATTGGAGAGCATGAGGTCAGAGCCGTCAGCTAGAGAGTTGCTCGAAGAGAAGAAGAGTGTCTTGGAAGAGGATGTGAAGAAGTTCCACGCTATGATTGAGCAGCTGAAGGGACACATTGTGACCATTGAGAAGGTTTTGGAAGAGAAAGAGAAGGAATTGGAGGCCAAGGTTGGGGAGGACAAAAAGATCTGTGAAGAGAATGATGACTTGAGGAAGAGAATTGAGTTACAGGGAATTAATTCGAGGGATGCAGAGAGGATGAAGAGGGAGTTGCATGCAGTGGAGAGAGATATTGCTGAGGCTGAACTTGCAAGGAATACCTGGGAGGAAAAGTCCTGGGATCTGGATGCTACAATTGGACACAAGTTTAAGGAGCTTGAGGCGCTTTCAATTGAGTGCAACCAAGCCATCAAAAGGTTATGTTTCGTGAATATAGATTGTTGGTTCAGCTCAATATATTTTTCAGCGTTGATTCGTTTTATTAGAAGAATGAACTCCAGAAATAACTAAACAAAATAACATGCCATATTTTATGGTATTTGAATTACATTTTTTTACTGATTGCTGATTGTTTTGCTATCAATTTGGGCATAGTATCAAATCTTTTGTGGTTTCTTAAAGTATTGTAAATGGATGGTTCCATTGACTTCGTTCTGGATAGAAAAAAGTAGTTGTGGTTCTAGTGGGCTAGATCTCAAGGATTAGATGCTATATTTCCTTCTCCCCCCCCCCCCCCCCCCACACACACACACACATACACACACGGGTGCAGAATAATATGAACATTTGCATTCTATCCATTAGTCAGACTAATATCTACTTTTTCAAAGAAGCCAACTCCATTTTTCACATGTGTTAAGATGTCGATGTATTCATTGCAACTGTGTAAAAGGTGTAATTGCCTTTTTCAATATTTTGTTTACTTTAAAGCGATCAGCAATCTTTAGGAATTAGGAAAAATGAGAAACTTAAACTTTCTAGCATTATCCAGGACTGTCTTGTGTTATCATTTTCAGGAACTGTTGATCATAGTAATCTCTCCTGTCATTTTGGCAGCATTATTAAGAAAGGAAACCCCATACAATAATAACAATACTAAGCCTTAATCCCACTAGATAGAGTTGGCTAATGAGATAACCCTAAAAATGCTAAAAAATTGAATATTCACCTCCACATTCCCTGGCTTTTTTTAGCCACCTTTAGAGTGTAGACTATATGATTGCATGATATGCTTTGAGTTTTTCTAGTTCTGTAGTTGTTTAATTTAAATAAAACCAATATCCATGACAGGCAACAACCCTGCCCTACCATATTTTCTTCTTATTCTTTTGTTTATGAGATGTTTCTTAGTGTGTTTTTGTGCTTAAATATATGTTGCATCTCACCAAGTACAATTCTCAATGAACTAAAATAGATTTCTGATCAAGGCTTTCCAGGTTAAAGCTTGGAAATGGTTTCCAGTATGAGTTGAATGCCAAAGGGTCCACACCAGCTGAGATACTGGGCATCAACTACAAATCAACGCTAAAGCCTGCACTTACCTCTTTTGCTGATGACATAAAGAAAAGCTCAATGGAAAAATTGGAGGAGCTGATATCCCTTCAACAAATTTCAGTTGATATTTCTGCTAAAATTGAGGCAAAAAGAAACCACATTGCAGCAGTCCAGTCCCGGGTTGATGAGGTAAGTGGAGTTCAAGCAGTTCCACAATTATATATATGGCTTTAAGTGCTGACTGCAATTTTGCTTGGTTCTAGCACTTGTACAAATAAAATAAATAACAATGTACGAGGCCTTATTCCCATTAGGTAGGGTCAGCTAGTTGTATGAAGAACATAGCTGCAAATTTTTTTTAAATAAGTGTCCTCCACATAGCTCATAACTTTCCCAAGGACACATGGACATTATACTCATGAATGGTCAGAAATGGCAAGAAAAAAATTGGGTCTGTACCCTATTATGCATGTGGTGGACTTGAAATTTGTTTCTGCCATCTTCTTTTATAATAAGAGAAGAAATACTAACTAGTAGTCTGTTTCAGCTCTTTTAAAATCATTCATTTCTTAGAGCATTAGCTGTTGCTTATATATATCATGTGATATGATTTGTATCCATTTACTATTTTAGAATCCAAAATGCATGCAAGAGACTAATATTTCAATGAGGCCTTACATGTAGCCACTGAATATATCCATCAAGTTTCCTGTGGCATGTCAGACATTAAATGGTCCATTGAAGTAAATGAAGTAGTGAAATTTTCTTTAAAAACTCTAATCTTCCTAGCTAAAAATCTTGGAACTTACTGTCAGGGAATATAAATTCGAACACCAAACTTGATCTAGAGATTCATTTGCTTTTCTCAATTGAGGTGCATGTGATTTTTCTATTATGTTTGTTTCTAAGACAGTTCTTCAGTAACACAATTCATATTACATTGGTTGTTTGTAGGATTTCCTGTTTAAGTTTTTGTATGCTACATCCTCTCTTGATATATGTTTTGATGTTACAGATAAGTTTGACTTATTTGATAGAATGGGCACTGTATTTGTGCAGCTTGCATCTTCTATTTTCTCCAGTTGATTGAATTTTCAGAAGTTCATCTCAATAAGCCTTTCCCAAAATAAGAAGCAAGAATATAACACAAGACATGGCCACAACAGAAAACAACCAGGACATGTGATAATGTAGTCATTTTTAAAAAGATTACGGCATAACATGACAGGGACACGTCTAATTATAGATTATATATTTGTATGTATTGCATGAAAATAACAGTCGACATAATAAAAAAGACAATTATGACGGTCTTACATAAGATGTTTTGGAGCTTAAAATTATTAAAATAAAAGAAAAATTAAAGGAGTGAGGCCTAAGAAATTTAAACATGTTTTCTTTTTTCTTCTGTAATCGATCTTATTTATTTGTAATTATAATTAATAGTCACCGTATTGTATAGATAATGGACAAGCAATATACCATGATGACATAGTTGTCTCCAAATTTCCATACATGATATATATTAAATCATTCAATATATAAATATATACATGTTAATAGGACATATCCGGATCAGTGTCACTCACACATTTAAGGAAGTATTCAATGTGCGTCTACGTCTGACACTAATGTTCAGTATGAATATTTGACGCTGGAGTAAAATGTGTTAGTACTTATTATTCTTCAACTGTGGCTTCTTGGTTGTTCAAGTAACAACAATAATTACAAAATTTAATGCATATGATTCCAGAGTTCAGATATTGAACTTTTTGTTGAAAACAAGTTCTGGGCGTGACCCAATTACTAGTCTTATCCTATGGTTTCCTAACAGTTGCGAAAAGGGAAAATGAGCTATGGGTAGATATCTGGATTTCAAGGGGTTGCACTGGCCAAAGTCGTAGACTTCAACTTTGTTGCTTTTGAATGGCTTGAGGGTATTGTGACTTGAATGTTGCACCTTGGACTGGATCTGGAAATACATCTCAGATGAAACCTTATGGTTTAGGTTCACAACTAAATTTTAAACTGCTCCAATGTCTTTGTCAACCTCAAATTAATGTGATTGTACTCTTTATTTATTTTCAGTGTTTTTGTAGAGGCAAGCTAGCAAACTCTTCCATTGAGCCTTGCTTCACTTCTTACTTTAAGGCACCTCACTAGATTTGGACCCTGAATTCGTGGGTCATCCATAAACAGAAATTTCTAGTTTTTCCTGGTCCTAGTTCTATTTTTAATCAGCATTTCCTGGGTTGCACATATCATATTGTTGATTTCGACTGATTCTTCCTGGTATTCATTCCTTGGATGGATATTTCAAATAAGACTGCTGGAATATCTTTCTGTAATTGACTTAACAAAGAAAAATGATTATCGGTAAGTGGAGTTTGATGTTGACTCTCAGTTGGAAGCTCAATTGAACTCGGTGAAGAGGGAAACACAGGAATATACTTCCAGATGTCTAGAAGAAGCTAAAAAGATGATAGAGGAAATTGAAGCAGATGCCCACAAATTGGATATTGTTGAAAGAGAAGCCGCAGAGTTTCTGAAGGTACATATGGCTTTGTTCTGTTTTATTTCTTCCCGCCTAGCTAATGTTCTTCCATGGATATTATTGATCAAATTGAAAACAATAGGGGTGGGTTTATATCATCACATTCATTTCTCATGAATTGTTATTTCTTGTGAAGTCCGCTGAACTGAAGTTGCAGGAAGCCACAGTGCAAGACGAGGAAGAAACTCAGTTATGCGCTCGGGAACTTTTTGCATTGGTTGATTCAGTTTCTAAATACAAAGAGTATGTGGCATCAAAAATCTCAGAGATGAAGAGTGCTCTGTCTGAAACTGCCGTCTCTGTGTCAAATTTGTACAAGGATTCTTTGACAGCACAGTTTGGTCTTATTTGACGTATTACGAGCCACTGGTCTTCAAACTGGTAAGCATTAAACTTTTAACAATCTGACTTTTTGCTTAGAGAGGACTGCCAGTCAGTAACACACTCTCTCCCAGACTTAGTTAAGGAGTCTCTTCTGCTTGCTGTTTTTATTCATTTTTATGATCAATGGTAAAAGTGATGCTGTTTATACAATGATATTAAAATTGCCACGAACAGTTGCGTCCATATCATTATAAATATTTTCATTGTGGTGTCTTCCGACTCTTTCAAGCTTTTTTTATCTTCTGACATTTAAAAATAAAATTAAAAAAAAAAATAAACAAGGCTGGCTGAACCGGACTAGTTTCACAGTTTCCGGTTCAACTGGTTGGCTCATAATTCAACAAAGCCAGTTTTTGTGCTTGTAACTGGATACGTTTATGATTTAATTGGCTGGCCGGTCATATCCAGTGCTCTCAGCATTGCGTAGGGTAGGGTTTGAGTTTGCTAATTGAAACAAAATATTATTTTCGCACTCAAATTTGATATTTTTACTAATATTCTATATTAATATAACACCTAATATAAAGTATCACCACCACAAGTTTCAAACTTAAATAAAAAGGTTAGTTTAATCCATCTAATTACGAAATTATTATTAAAATAGAGGTAATGAATAATGGAATGAAGCCAACACAAATTATGGCACAGAGAAGAGATTATTCAAATTTCCCGTTAAGAAGATTGGGGTGATACCAAGATTACATTATCTAATGGAACTCGCTAAAATCTATTTCACCTTTCTCATACATGTTGACGAATCTATATTCTATTAAATGATATATCACAATATTATATAATTAATATAAAATTAAAAATATAAATGTTACATTTATAGTTTTAACGTTTGGTGTAAAAATTGATAAATTTATCAAAGTTTTTTTTTTTTTTGGTGGTAATTTACCCTTAAAACTAATTCTCCAAATACAGAAACACCTTCGCAAACTTCTAACCTACCAAGTTGCAAAAGTTTAGGAGAGAGCATGGAGAGACAAAGCGAATAAAGGCCAATACTTAACAAGGAGCAGAATGATTATCATTCTCTAATATATATATTCTGCAGTACAGCACAGTCAATCTAACACAACCACAAACAAAAGAGTATCAAATTATCCACAAATACACAGAGAGACAAAAGAGCTGCTGCTGTCATATCATAGTTAAAATTTCATTTCATGCCAAGACAGGAGGAGAAGTTCTTGGAAACAAGCACCGAAGCTAGGATTAAGAACAACTAAACAAAGCTTTTCAATAATTAGAATCCCAAATCAGGGTGGGTATTCTGTACTTTAATCTTTGAGCCTTCTTACTTCGTAGATATGATGTTGTCTCCACACTTACGAAGCTCGAATGCCTCTTCAATGTTTGGTAATATTGGCAATCAGTTAATGTACAACATTCACCTAGTTGCTGGAGCTGCTGCTTCTCATTAGGTATGCTACAATACAACCTAACAAAGCACCTGCAACAACCTGCAATGATTTCAAGAATCCACTCTCAAGTTAACATCGGGGGTTTCTCGATTAGCCCATAGCCATAAGTATTAATTTGTACGTAAGCGGGGCTATAAATATTATCAAGTATTTGATGGACAATGGAACAAATGCAGATAATCAACCGCTTGTCTTAAAGATCTAATATGAAGTTTTCAGAACCTGTGGTTATAGAATTTTGAGAAACTTCCTCTTTCTAATGTGGAAGTGGCTCCCCAGAAAGATTATACATCAGCTACTTAGGCAGACAAAGTTAATACCAGGACTTTAGGGGAGGTGTCAGAAAGTCCTGAAAAGCAAACCAAGCTGCTTGAGGTCGCCCCAATAAAAACCTCACTCAAAACTCATCAGATATGAGAAACGAGTTGGGGCCAAACACACAAACAAAACTTGTCCATCAAATTTCTGCTTTCTTTTTTAAGGGTCATGAGCTCCAAATGGGTTATGGCTAATTTGTAACTCTAGATGATTCAATGGGTTATTCAAAATGGTTTCTTCTGAAATGTCATGTTGCTTCTCAATTTGCTGGCTATGTACTTTGTATGTCAGATTATTTTGTATTTATATGACCATAAAAGTTATAAAGGTCGTGATTGACTAATTAATGGAAGTGAGAAAACAAATCTTTGGACAAAAGACATCTCAATAAAAGTTTGAATATATATTTGTTTGCCTTGATTTAAGCAGACTTGAACCACCCAAGCGAGAACAGTTGAACCTTTTTTGTTTTGTTCTGAATTGAGAGCAAACACAACTTTCAAAATTTCTATTGACCTCAAGCAAAGCTTGACCAGAACGCCTAAGGATGTCTAGTGGAAAATCATACTTTATATTGTTGCATAAGAATATATTCTCATTGGAATAGCAGCTGATGGAGGTAATTGGGTAATTGGCACTAAGGCATCCTTACTTGAACATGATCACCAAGATTAGATGGACTTCATTGAGCGTGATGAGGAGCTATAGCAATGAATCGCAAATAATTCCAGGGAAATAAAATGCAAACAACATTTAGCAGTCATGTACAATACCTGGAGTGGAGTATGACCAAGTGAATCTCGTAAAGGTTTAACACTAGAGACAGGATGTTCGGGAGGCAGCTCACACACAATTTGATTCAGTAACTGCAATAAGCATAATTTACACTAGTATTTTCAAGAAATGAATGACAGGGAGAAATGAGCTGCATAATATTGGACTGAAAAGTCTACTATTATGAACATTGATGGTAGTACCTCGGCTTGCCGACCAGCATGAAGCCTAACACCAGTTGCATCATACATTACCTGTAAGAAAACCAAAATCAGTAGTCCAGGAAGTCGAATTCCATCTACTGCACATTTTGCTGACACAAACAAACTAAAAGCATGCAGAACACAATTAAATCTCCAAATGCTGCCATTCATCACTTCTATCAGCTAATGAAAATGAGAGATATTGCATTAACATATGTCCTCATAGGAATGGGCACTCCGAAGTTATTTTAGATTACTGCCATTGAACTAATGAACTAATTTGTCGGTTTTTAAATGTAAATTCTAATTATCTATAAAAAAGCTAGGATCAACCTGCACTGGCCCTAAGAATATCAATAAGGCTTTTTTATTTCAAGTGGTAATGCCAACAAACCAATTATAGCCAATGAGATCTAGACTTCTAGGGGGGTGTTTGGCTTACCCCTTTTTTTTAGTAGTTTTTAAGCTATTTAGCTTTTAAGTTATGTAAAGCTTAAAAATTGAGTAACGTTTAAGCTGATAATGTATTTGGATAAATGTGTTTTTAAGCTATTGTCAGATCCGGCAATTATCAATTCCGAAAAGAGAGAGATCACTTGTGAAACAAGAGAATTCTCGTAGAAGTGGGGGGGAAAGAGAATGAGAGAACAGAGAGATAGAGAGAATTGAGAGGGAAATGGAAGGGAGAATCATAGAGTTTCATTCAATCTCTAGATGCCTCCAATAAAAGGGTTGGCCTCAATTTATAGCCTTCTTGCACATGTACATAGGTTCCCGCCCAATATTCGTAACCGCCTATGTACTACATGCCTCAACTCTACTCGCGTACAACCAGGGGCGGATCCAGCAATTTGGGGAGGGGTGGGCTGGGGCTACGTTGAAATGAATTTAAGCTAGATTTTTACATTAGAATTTTAATTTTTTTGTGGGCTACCCTGGGCTTCAGCCCAGGGCAGCTCACATTTGTATCCGCCCCTGCATACAACACCTACTGCACTAACTGAATTCTGTTTTGTTACAATATTTCTACTTCTATTATCTCCCTAGTGAGTACATGACAATACCCTCCCCTTGAGACATTTCTTGTCCTCAAGAAATGGTTAGGAGGTTGGTTGCTCTAGGAAACTAATTAAGCAGGTCCGGGAGATACTCCCAAGTGTTGTGGTCCTAGTGCTTGTTGGACCACCTCACTAGTACTTGTATGATCCGAGCTCCTTGTTGATAGATCACTCGTTTATCCACAATGGCAGCTGGTTTTGGGGAAGGGCTAACGTCCATGGCTCCCTGTGGTAAGTGAGAACTGACCGGCTATGCCCCTATAATTTTCTTCAACAATGAGACATGAAACATCAGATGGATCTGGGTTCCCTCTGGTAACTATAGTCTATAGGCCATATTACCCACCTTAGCCACAATAGGGAAAGGGCCAAAATACCTAGGCCTCAACTTGGAGATTGGGCCAAGCATAGTTATTAAAGGCGCGCCTAGGCGCAAGGCGCCTTAAGGCGCCAGTTTGGCGCCTCGCCTGGGCTGAGGCGAGGCGATTTCTGCAAGGCGCGCGCCTTGCAAGGTGAGGCGCGCCTGCATCCTGCCTGCATCATTTCTTTCTCTCCTCTCCAGCATCCCCTCTTCTCAGTTTCAGCATGTATACATCACTACTTATTTACATTTCTTTAGTTTAAGTAAATGTCCACATTTTCTTTTATTTATATTTTACCTTCCATTTACTTTAATACATAAATGTAAATAAGAAAGTACCCCCCATTTGGATTCAATAAAAATATCTAAAAAATCAAAATCCATAACAATAAGAAAATAGAATTTTGATTTTAGTACAAATTGATTTAGCGATTTTACCACCCCCAAAATACATACCTACTATTTTTTGAAAAATTCATTAAAAATCATTTTAACAACAATGAATATTAACTATCAAAATACCGGGAGTTAGTTTTTCAAAATGAAAACATTTTCTTATATGTCTTCTTATAATGCCCTAATCTTCCAGACTTAGAAAAAATGCGCTAATCTTCCAAACTTAGAAAAATAGCATTTTTCAAAATGAAAGCATTTTCTTGATTGTGGACTTGTAGTGTTTATTGATTGTGGAGAATACTAAAGCTATTCCAAAATGTCCTCCATCAATAAAACAAGAGATTGGAGAGTACATGCAAAAGAAGAAAAATAACAAGGAATCAAGGATGAGCAAAATATGGCACCGTAAGATGATGATTTTCAATTTGGTGAAGGGTATGATGATGATGATGATTAAAACTTCTTTATTGATTGTGGACTTGTAGTGTTTATATGTTTGTTTAGAACTTTGCACGATGGTTGGTACTTGTTTGAGTTTGAGACTTTAAGTTTGAACTTTGATGATGTTTCTAGTTTAGAAATTGTATGATGAATGAATTAACTTTGATGTTGTTAGTTTAGAATTTGAAGATAATGAAACATTAATGATATGCATGTGTTATTATTGATAATTTGATAGTTTTTTATGATTTTACAAGATTTTTAGTTTTTTTTTCTAAAAGGTGCGCCTCGCTTCGCAAAGGCGCGCCTCGCCTCGTGCGCCTCGCGCCTCAGGCTCCAGGACCCTTTGCGCCTCGCACCTTTTAGAACTATGGGGCCAAGGGATAAAGACTTAAGATGGGGCCCTTTTAGCTTCAAATAGACTTCCTCTCCCACACTGAATTCTCTCTCACTCCTTCCCTTGTTAGCTAATTGCTTCATTCAATTTTGAGCCATGGCCAGATCCTTTTTAAGCTGTTGGAAGATCTGTTGCCTCTTTTGCAAATGTTCATCCACGACTACCACACTTGTGGGACCTGGTAGGGCTAGCAGTAGGGGTTGTTTGTAGCCGAAGAGGGCTTCAAACGGTGGCATCTTAATGGTATTGTGGTGGCTAGAGTTATACCACCATTGTGCCACAGATATTCACTTGTGCCAACTTTTTGGGTGTGCAAAACACAGGCATCTTAGGTAAGTCTCCAAGCATTGATTGACTCGCTCTGTTTGTCCATAAGTTTGGGAATGGTAGGCAAAGGATAGGTTAAGCTTAGCCCCTAAGGATGTCCTAGCCATTTCTTGTGCAGTGTAAGGATGTCCACCACTACCAATATGCAATCCTTCCCTTTAAATTTTGGTAGCCCCTCAATAAAATCCATTGATATACTCTCCCATGCCTGCCCCAGAATTGGTAAAAGTTGTAAGAGCCTTGGATAAGCCGCAATTTCATGCTTGCATCTTTACACACATCACACGCTAAAACAAACTTCATCACCTCCTCTTTGAGCTTAGGCCAGCAAAATAATTGCTTTACCTTATGATAGGTATTATGTACCCCAGAGTGACCTCCAATTGCGGATTCGTTAGGGCGTGTAATATCTTCTTCTTCAATTATGTGCAGTTCCCAACAACCAGCCTACCTTTAAACCTTATCACCCCATTTGCCAGTATATATCCTTCCTTATTTGCTAGGTCAATTATTAATTGTTCTGAGAGGGCCTTGGCCTGCTCATCTCCCTCATAACTTTTGGCCACTTCTTGACACCAGTCCGGAACTAAAGCTGAGATTGAGGCAGTTGTTCCCTCTTCATGGCATCAGGAGAGCATCTGATGTGATGTTCTCCTTTCCCCTCTTATACTAAATGACATAGTCCAAGCCCATCAATTTAGTCATTCTTTTTCTTTGCAAATGAGTGTGAAGTTTCTGTTGTAGTCGAAACTTCAAACTTTCAAGATCAGTCTTAATGATGAATCTACTACCCTGCAGGTAGTGCCTCCACTTGTCTACCGCAAAGATGACTACCAATAACTCTTTTTCATATATGATGAGGCCCATATGCCTTGGGGCTAAGGCCTGACTTATAAAGTCTAAGGGCCTGCCTTCTTGCATGAGGATAGCCCCTATACCCATCCCACTTGTATCAATCTCTACCACAAACATCTTACTAAAATCCAGTATGCCCAATACTGGGGCTTCACTCATTGCTTTCTCCAATAATTCAAGAATTGCCTCAACCTTTTATCCCACATAAAGTTGTCTTTCTTTAGCAAATCTATGAGTGGTTTGCTAATTCCCCCATACCCCTTCACAAACCTCCTATAGTAGCCAAGTCAACCC
The DNA here is from genome assembly GCF_014633365.1 of Diospyros lotus. NCBI lineage: Eukaryota > Viridiplantae > Streptophyta > Magnoliopsida > Ericales > Ebenaceae > Diospyros > Diospyros lotus. The sequence continues at coordinate 24,047,517 of NC_068347.1, forward strand.
CCAGAAAACCCATCAAGGCCTTGATGGTTGTAGGCCTCAGCCAATTGGTCATGGCTGCTACCTTCTTTGGATCCATACTCACCCCTAGGCCAAATATAATGTATCCCAAATATTCCACTTGGCCTTGAGCGAAGGCACACTTTGACCTCTTAATATACGACCAGTTGAGTTTGAGAATCTCAAATGCAGTCCTTAAATGTTTTAGATGGAGGTCAAATGTCAGGTTATTTATCAAAATATCATCAAAGAACACAAAGATAAAATCTCTGAGGTAGGGTTCAAAAATCTGATTCATTAGTGATTGGAAGATAGCTAGTGCATTTGTTAGGCCAAGGCATGACAAGGAATTCATAGTGGTCATGGTGGGTTCGAAATGCTTTTAGGTATGTCAAGGGGGTTCTTCTGAATTTGGTAATAATCGAATCTTAGGTCAAGCTTAGAAAAAATAGTAGCATGTTTTAACTCATCTAGCAAGTCTTCAATGAGTGGGATGGGAAATTTGTTCTTGATGGTTATTTCATTTAGCTGGCGGTAATCAATGCAAAACTGCCAAGAACCATCCTTTTTCTTTACCAACAGCACTGGGGATGCAAAAGGGCTATGGATGGGCCTTATGAGTGATTTGTGGAGCATCTCCTTAACCAATTTTTCTATTTCTGTCTTTTGGTTAGGAGGGTATCGATAGGCATGGATGTAAACAGAGATTGTGTTGGGTTTAAGATTGATTGTGTGGTCAATAGATCTAGTTAGGGGTAAGGAATGAGGCTCTACAAAAAGATTCTCAAATTCATCTAGTAGCATATTAAGTAGGTCAGAGTGGTATACCTCGGTGTCATCTTGTAGGGGACTGCTAATGGTCAACATAAACTCCCCCTCTGTTTCCAGCTCCTCCTCTCTTCCTTCAGTGGCTTGTATAGTGAACAACTGAGCCACTTGATTCATCTTGTGTTTAATTATTTTGCAGCCTCCTTCTCGTAATCATCTTACAAATTCCCAACTCCTTGCTCCTTGTCAGTGTCATCTTCCTTCCCTCTTTCTCGAATGTCACCTCCATTTTGTTAAAGTCCAAGCAAATTGGGTTGACATGTTTCATCTAATTAACCCCTAACACCACATCATCCCCCCCCCCCCCCCCCAACCCACCCAAAAAAACAGAGCCTCAAATCAGCTTCAAACCCTTCCCCTTGCATCTCCCAACATAACTCGGTACATGCAGATCGACTCATGACTTTATTTCCATTGGCCACTGTCACTGTCAATGGTTGAGTAGGGATTAAGGGGCATTTCAATCTTCTAGTCGTTCCCTCATCCAAAAAACTATGGGTGCTCCCACTGTCAATGAGGATCATAAGTCTATTCTCCTCCACCTTCCCCTCTACTTTGACTATCTTCTTGTTAGTTAATCCCTTCAAAGCATGTAGGGATATCTCCCCATTATCCTCCTCTTCCTCTTCTTGGGGTTGAGATGCTTCTCGTTCCTCAGTTATATCTCCTTCTTCCCCCTCCAACAACAAGAGTTGTTTCCTACATTGGTGGTCGGGGAAATATTTATCCCCGCACCTGAAATAGAGGTTAGCCTGCCTCCTCCGTTTCATAGTTTTCCCATTGTGGTTTGTGGGGGCAGGTAATGCCAAATTCTTCATTCCAGGGTATCCCCTTCCCAACTCTTTAGTGTAGCTCTTACCTTGCAGTAGATTCCCTGGGGGCACTCATTTAGTCATCACCCTCTGCTTCTTCATCAGTGCTTCCACCATTAATTCATGGAGCCTGACATTATCAATAGCATGCTTGAGAGTAAGTACAAGGCTGAAGCACCTTCACTATTGGCCTCAACTCTTCGTTCAAGCCACTTATGAAGCTTGAAATGAAGTAGGCCTTCGTCCAATAAAGATTGTGATTGAGCATTAGGGCCTTCAGCTCTTCAAACCTTAATTGGCACTCCATCACTGACCCCATCTGCCTAATTTTGTTGAACTCCTCCACCACATCTGATAAGCCCTAGTCTCTGAACCTCTCATAAAATTCTTCTGCGAAATCTTCCCATCTGCAATCCCCCTGAACCTTGGACCACCCTTGGTACCAAGCATCCCCTGTGTCATTAAGGTATGTTGCTGCTAAGTCACCTTCTATCTCTTTGCTACCCCATACCACTCAAAAAATTCGCTCACTCCTTCTGATCCACCAAAGTGGACTCACTCCATCAAATAGTAGGATCTCCAAGGGTGGCATGGGTAAACCATGTTAGTTTTGTCCCACCAGCGCCTCTAGTTGCCGTTCCCAACCATTCTCACCCAGCTCTCTATGATCTTCCCCACCTACAGAGGTCCTGGTTGTCCTCTGGTTCATTCCTCTCCCTAAGAGGGAATTTAGGCAAGAGACTCACCTGATTTTGCCTTGCAAACATCATCATGTACTGAAGCTCCTCTCGATTTTGAGTCACTACTACTTCCAACTTCTTGTTGACAGCCATGATGGCTTCATGGTTTCAATTGGATCCCAATTCCAATTGATCCACTTGCACTTGCAGATCACTTATTGTGGATACGCATTGTTGCACCTAAGTCTCCAAGTTCTTCATCCTCGTTCCTTCAGCCATCGTCGTCTCCTTCAATCACGCGGCCAAGGGTCGACTGTGATACCAAAATTGTCCAATCCGGGAGGATTTGGCAATTGTCAATTCTGATCTCTTCTGAAAGGAGAGAGATTACTTGTGAAATGAGAGAATTCTTGTGAAAGTGAGGGGGGAAAGAGAATAAGAGAATTGAGAGGGAAATGGAATGGAGAATTAGAGAGTTTTCATTCAATCTCTAGATGCCTCCAATAGAAGGGTTGGCCTCAATTTATAGCTTTCCCACACATGTACATAGGTTCATGCCCAATATTCATAAACCGCCTATGTACTATGCATCTCAACCTCTGTTCTAAAATGCGCTAGACGTTAGTCGAGCGCCAGGCTGGGGCCTAGCACCTAGACGGACTAAGGAAAACTATTGTTTTTTTTTTTTTTTTTTTAACTTTGTGATGTAACTTGATGTTATTTTCAGTTAAATTAAAATTAAAAGTGGCATGAAAATGTGTGTATATATATATGTTACATATATATATTAGATATATATCTAACATATAAATACAAATAGAAAAATATATATATCTAATATATTTAACATATAAATAGAAAAGAAAATATATATATCTAACATATAAATAAAAAAATTAAATAACATAATAAAGTTTATATATTAATAAACCCGAACATAATTAGTTCACTAGCTTAAAGGATTGCTAGTTGATTGTTAAATATATATATATATATATGTATAAAGTTATTAAATAAACCCTAACATCACCCAACGACGAGAGAGAGAGGGGTTGGAAGCAGAGATCAGCGACATCAGCGAGGATGCAGTAGCTTGACTGTGTAGAGGCGGTGAGGAGGTCGCGATGGAGCTGGAGGTAGCGAGGAGGTACCGGCAACGACCTTGGGCTGAGACGAGTATGAGAGGGCAAGACGGATGAGAGGAGTAAGAGAGGCTTCGGAATCAACAAATGGTAAGATTTAAACCCAAAAATTAGGCATCCCAAGCAGCTAGACACCTCCTGGGCGCCGTTGTCGCTTGATTAATTGGGTCAGCGTCTAGAGGGGTTGACTAGACCATATTCGCTGCGGCCAGGGGCCGCCTAGTGCCTCACTGGCGCCTAGGCCGATTTTTAGAACACTGGCCTCAGCTCTACCCACGTACAACACCTATTGCACTAACTAAATTATGTTTTATTACAATATTTCTACTTTTACTATCTCCCCCGTGAGTACATGACAACTATCAGTTAATAGTTATGTGTTTGGTTAGAAAAAATTGATAAACTATCAGAATTTGACAAAAAGACGAAAATAGATATGTTGTAGAATAATGTAAATAAAATTCATAAAAATACTAATTTTTAATAAATATGTTAAATATATTAATTCAATATACATTAAAATATATGTGTTAAATATATATGTGTATATACATTAAATCTATATATATATATATATAGTGAACGGAGAAGGTGCCGGGGGCGACGACGACGGGCTAGAGGCAATGCATTGGGGCAACGAATGACAGCGACGGAGATGGGGTCTGGCAGTGGCAACGACAGAGAAGGCAAAGAGATGAAGAAGGGTAAAGGTTGAAAATATGTGTTTTCTTTAGGGGTAAATCTATAATTTCATTGGTCAACGCAAAAAACTCCTAGGAGCTTATTTGGAAAAGCTAGGGCAGGGGGAAGATTTTTTCAAATGCTATTGAATTAGCTTAAAAGCTAGGTAGCGTTTAAGCTATTAAATATTGCCAAACGCATCAAAAAATAAGCTACGTAGCTTATAAGCAGTCAAACCGGTAAGCTAAACACCCCCTAAGTCAAGTGAGGTTCTAAAAGAATTGTTATGAATGTTTGTCTCATTGTTTGAAGATTAAAATCACAAATTTCAAATTTAAAAAATTGCACATCATCAAATCTAGTCAGAATCAATTATAAATATTATCTCTTGAGAGGTCCACCAGTAGAACGATAGTACTCTTCAAATCAACGTATTAATTCACTAGAAGGATTTCATAAAAATAAGGAATTAATTATCCAGTCACTGGAATTTTCATAATTTGCCATGCTGGAAAAATAATTATTCAGTTTTACAATTATGGATGAAGGCGGCCATTTAAGCATTTCATAGAATTCCAAAGGATTAGCAAGAGAGTGCACTGTTAGTTTGTTCCATGTATCTAAACCATATAGCATAATGCCTAAGCGTGCATGGCCATACAAAGAACGAACAAGACCTGGTTAAAAGAGTACATACAACGCATGCCAAAGCAACGGCAATGGCAAATGCTGGTCCTCCACTTCCTTCTTGTAAACCAATAGCTGTTGCAAGAGCAGTTACAGTTGCTGAATGTGAAGATGGCATACCACCTGAGCTTACCATCCTTCTAGAATCCCATCTCTTATCTTTCAACCTGCATCTATGCCCACATATTACAATACACCAACAGGTATTCACAGCTTCCAGAAAGTGATACTTTTCCAAAATAAGAGAACGTGTATTCATAAAATTGAATATACCATATCATCTAATCATTCAAACATGACAGAAGAATAAAATTAAAAAAAGGTACTTTTGACCACTTTCAAACACTGGATACTAAACTTTAGATTGATATTCTCAATTTCCCATGTTTCTTCTATTCCATCCTAATACGAGGGTTTGGCATAAATGCACTTCAATAGGATCCATCCGAACATCCCTACCCATACTTAGGATTTATGGATAGTGATCATCTTCATCTTGCCCCTTCCAAATGGATTTTTTTTTCTTTTCAGAAAGTCTTTCTTCCAATGGAATTGTTGTAAATCTTCATTCTACCAATTCATTATCCAACCATATAGAATCTACAGGTGTACAAAAATGTCTTTCTTTCCATTGCAAAACGTTAGACCTATATTTTATCTTACCCAATATCGATATTAGACCAGCACAATGATCTTATAATTCGATTCTCTCACCAGAATTGAAATATCATTTCATATGGCTAATCATACCAAAGGTTACAGAACACTAATGACTTGTAACAGGTAAAACAAGTCAATGGCAACAACAAATGCTTCAATTTGGATCACTTTGGAAGCTTGAACTCTACTTGCTTGTCATTCACAGACAAAAGAAACAAACTAGCAACATGAGAAGGAGGAGCATCAGGATTTAATTTCTATCTATTCATGAATCAAGTAATGGGAACACCTAAACACTGTAAAATTTCACTGCTGCCTTAAGAACATATTTTCCACAAACCACAATAGCATTGTATGAAGAGAACGTTCCGAATAACAATTTATGCAGATGGATACAACAAATTGCAGCTGCTTAAACAATAATAGCAACATACCAAAACATAATCCCATTAGGTGTGGAAGTCATCGCTTCTCGTTAGAGAAAAATCTCTAAATTAGTTAAGTCAAAATTCATGCCATGGGCCATGTAATCTATGTTACTCAACATGAGAGAAAGTAGGTACTGAGTTCCAACTATGGGGGATATACACATAAACCGTTGCCATTTATTTCTTGTCAGTTTTTTAAGCATGCTTTCCACGAAACATATCACGTTGCTTTTTCCTACTGGTCAGCTTTCCTTCAAAGCACATGCTCCTAGGTATATCTGTTTCCAAGGTCAAATGTATATAAAAAAATTGGCACGAGCTAGAAGGACACATAGATATATTAGTAATTGAACATAGATATATTGACAATTCAACTGGTAGCTGATATGCAAAAAAGGACTCCTCAAGAGCAGAACACCAAGCTCTGAACCAGCAGCATTACAAATTAATTGTCCCAACAGTCAAGTCAACTCAAATGTACAACAATTAACCCCTTTAATATCGATACCATCTATGTGCCACACACACACACACACTCTTAGCGTGACCTCAAAAACACATAGGGTTCTGGTTAAAAGCCTAGTCTTCCTCGTGAAAAGATATCGGTCTAATCCAACATTTGCAATTCACCTTTCGCAAGCCTTGCTGCAATCATATAAAAAAAATCAAGTCGAAAAAACGAAAGGCATAATTTGGCACCAAACCTAATATCAAATTAGGGCAAAAGAAATAGAGGAAAACCGAATAAGATGGCTACCAGGTGGTGAAGGGCTTGAGAAACTGAGCGAGAGCGCAGGCAAGGAAGGCGGAGAGGAGAGGGAGGTTCCAGGGCACAACAGACGTCTCCGATGAATACGATCGCAGGGTAGACGTCGCATCAGCGGCCGTGATTACCTCGTCCATTGAAGATAGCCGATGAAGAAATTGAGAGCGAAAGAGAGAGATGCAGAATTTATCAACAGCTGAAGAACACTTGGTTTGGCTTTGGCCGGTGAGATTTGCAGATTCTTTCCGTTAACTTGACGGCAATTGGCTCGCCGTCGTCGTCGTGAAGAGAGATAAAAGAGAAGGGGAGAGGGGGGCCAGAGCTTGATAATAAACGGTGCGTTGAAGTTATAAACTAGAGTATATAATGAAATTCAGAAAATAATTATATGACTGTATATAATATCCTAAAATTGTTTTTAAACATATTCAATATAAGTGAACGAATATAAATATATTTCACAAATTATCTATAATACAAAATTAAGCAATTCTTTTTAAAAGTATTTGTGTCTTTTTATTCATATTATTCACCTAATAACACTTTTAATAAATATTATCATGATACAAGATATATGTTTGAATCACAAAATAACTTATTTAATTATTATATTATATAAATTTAAATATATAAAGAGTAAATTTAGAACTTCAAATACCAAATTGATATTTGCTTAATAATAAAGTATATATTTCTTGTCACGTGATAGTAGACATATATAATTGTTTTTAATTTTCATATTCTATTATATTATAAAGGTTCAAATTTTCACAATTTTAAACTTTTTGTCACTCAAATACACTTATTTATTTACGAATTAATTCCTTCTTATTTTATAACTAATTAACATGGATCAATTTATGAAGTTTAGGATATATTTGTGGAAAAAATAAGTGAAATAGTGTATTTGTTAGTTAAAAGGTGCAAGTAGATAAAATAATAATTTAAGGGCTAAATTAATAAAAAAATATATATATATAGGTGTCAAATTGAACTTTAATCCTTCATTACATAAGTAAATGCCATATTTGATTTTTTTAGAAATCAATCCGGTTTTGATTTTTAAAAAAAATAAATAAATTTCACACATTACTCCTAAAATTTGACGAAATTATATTAATCACTCTTATATTTTTAAAAATAACACCTACATCCCCTGTAGTTAACTTATCATTTAAATTGACCATTTTGCCCATTTCTAAAATCAACTTGTTTCTTTTTTACATTTATTTATTCCCTACAATGTGCATTTACCCATAGTCTATTCTATTTCAGTTGCATTGTGAACTCACCACCTATCACACTTGAGTTAATAATTTAAGATTATTAGCTTGTCAACTCATTGTTTATTGTCCATGATTATTGTGATTGATGGCAATTTAATTTTTTTTTTGTCGATGATTGAGATAGTAGTTTAGGAATTCTTATTGATACTAAATTTCTCTTTTCTTTCTTTGTATTGTCGTTGATTTCTCTCGCTTTATGTTTTTTTTTCTATTTATAATTGATGGCTTTTCTTATTATTATTTTTTTACCTCATATTTATCTTTATATGGGTTATCTATAAAATCTAATATTCTCAAGGTTATTTGATTGGATTTTCTATATAATCCGTCATTATTAGTAATGGACTATTTGATTGGATTATCCAAAAAATATACTATCACCGTTATCTCGGGATTATCACCCCTTGCGTGGACTTCCATCGTTCGTGTTCTTTATTTTAGCAGAAAAAGTAAATCACAGTCGGACTTTTGGTTCTTGTCTAGTCTGAATATTGAACTCGTGACCTATTAATGTTAATCTCAGCATATTACTTACCTGTTACTTGACTTATGCCGCGTGGACTATTATCACTATTTTTTTAAATTTCCTTTTGGATTTGCATAATTGGAGAGATTTTGTGAGTTTAGTTTGGGAATTTAAATAAAAATATAAACAATTAATTATTAGAGCTTAATATTATAGAATTTAAAAAATCAATAGAGATACATGTTATTTTTAAAAACACACAGATAATCAATGCAATTTCATCAAACTTCAAGAAGAATATATGAAATTTATCCTTTTTTAAAATGTTATTTATCTATTTTATTATATAAGTAAATCCTATTTTATTTTTTGAAACTCTATCAATAAAATAAAATTTTCATTATACTATTTAAATATTTTATTTTAAAAACCAAAAGCTTATTATGTGAATCTTATTTGAACTTATATTTTTCATATCCAAAATAAAATCAGTTTAAAATCAATTATACTGTCACACCCGAACTCATCCATACATAAATGTTATTTAAAAAACTAAATTTCAAACAATAATTATACTTGCAACACTCTTACTAATTATATAAATAAATATTAAATTTGTTTTTAGGAAACTCTATCAAGTTTTTTTTAAATATTATTTATATATTTTACTTAGAAAAAAAGAACCAAAAAATTGATTTTCTAATTTGAACATATGAGCTCTAAATTACAATAAAATAAAAGTATCCTTAATGTTATGACAAAGCTCAATTTCATTTAAAATTTATCTAAAATAAATAATGCAACTACCAAACATCACTTCTTAAGGTAAATTTATTAATTGTTAAAAGATTAAATATTATATATCTATGTATATATTAAGCCTGATTTGATGTATTTTGTCGATGTAATTTTTTTTTTTTATATAACAGGACATCCCACGTGATGCATATAATGATTCCGTTTACTTAATTACAGTAAAAACTTAAATTAATAATTTATAATAAATATAATATTAAATATTAACTTTTTACATTTTAGATACTAAATGTTATATTTTTTAATTAATAAGAGCTCATAATATGTATTAAGCTAAAAACAAAATAATGGCTTAGCTGTAAAAATATATTTTAATTTTTTATTTTAAATTTAGAATCAACCATATTCCAACATTTTACGTGTTAAAAGCAAAAGAGCATTTATTTATAAAAAGTTTAAACAATATATTTCTTAATATATTTTTAGATTTTGAATTAAAGATTAAATTTAGCCTAAGGAAGGATTCAAGTTACAAGCATTGCCTTTTGCCCTTTAACCCTTATTATTTTGAAGGGTGAGCACACAGTACTGTACATCGAACTAATCAAATTGAATTAATCGAACAAATTTAGTACTTCGGTTCGGTTTTTTATTAGTAGTGGTTGGATTCGGTTATTTTTCTCAAGATTTTTAATTATTCAATTCAATTTAGTTATTAGTTTCAATTTGATTATTTTTCTCAATAATTTCAATTATTTAGTTATATTTTTTTAATATTATTAATTAAAAAACTGAACTCAACTAAGAATCCAACCCTCTCTTATTAAGTTAGGTTCAATTCGATTTTTTGATAAAAATTTCAATTCGATTTTCGATTCGATTATAATTACTCAAAATTTGATTAACGTAGATGACTTGATCGATTTGATTCGATGATATGCTTTGATTTAGTTCAATTCAGTTAGAAATTTTTATCAGTTGAAGCACACTCTTACCTGTTTCAACCCTCAGCCTTTCCAAACCTAATTAATTCTTCATCACGAACGAAGAACAGCGCCATTGCCGCCGTGAGTGGCCATTCCGCTTTGACAAGGAGTAATGAGTTTCAAAGCTATTTGTTCTCCACAAGATTATTCATTTTACCCCCTCAATTTTCTTACGCTATTCAATGTATTTTCTTTTGACTCGTGAACAAAGCTAAGCTATGCCATGCCACAGATCAAAGTAATTTGGAGATTGTTAGTTGTATTATGATTGGCAGGGTCCGTTAAATGGATTTGGAGTTCTAGGTCATATTTTTTATTTGGGGATCCTTTAAAATATAATATTTTTTTATTTTTAATTTTTTATAACAGACTGACTGACTTTTAAAAATATTTTGGGATCTCTCTTTTTGGGGGCCCTAAGCATAGGTCTTAGTGGCCTTGCCCTTCAGATAGCCCGGATGATTGGTTGTTATTTCATTGAATAAAACTATTTGTATAATACCTCATTTCGACACAAAGTTGTCACTTAATTTAAATGAGTTTAAAATATCAAAAAATTAACTTGATAGTAAAAATAAGTCGCCGAATTGATCGCAGGGAGCACCCTATAACCTTGATATCTAAGGAAAATGATATGATATTGACAATAGGATTTATGATATTAAAATAAATCGAAATCGAGACTGTTTTTCGGTACAACTAATTTCAACATGGAAAATCGAATGATCATAAAGGAGATAATACTCGAGATTTTTAGATTCGGATACTTGAGGAAATATGATATTTCAAGAGATTGTGGAAGTTTGGAGACAAAAATTCAGTTTTTGAGCCAGGGACAAAATCGTAATTATTGAGGTTCAGGTAATAGTATAATTTACCTAAAAATCAGGAGTATTAGCGTAATTAATCCTTTCTCTAAGGACTAAAATACAATTAAAAATTGGCCTAGGACCAAGTTAAAAAGGGTCTATGTGCAATTATTCCAAAAGTTCGGACTAAAGTGTAATTCTTTAAACTTTTTTTCCTAGGGGCATATGGGAGATTAAGGATAAAGCCTCATGATGATTCTTTTTTTTTTAATAAGATTTGATTTGGATTTGGAATTATCAGATAATATCTTAGAAAATTTGGAATTAGTAGAGAATATTTGAAATGATTTGAATATTTTGGAAGATTTGAAATGATTGTGGTTTACTTTGTGGCCAAGTTTCCATAGCTTATAAATAGAGTGTTCATGGCCAAAGATTTTCTCATTTAAAGTTGTGATAAATTTGTGCTAGACGAGAGTGCTTCGGGTTTAGTTAAGGGTTTTTAAAGCATACGCAGGCATCACAAGCGCAAAGCACTTGGGCAACGCGTGAGGGTGTGTAAGGAGGTGGTTTGGTCAAAAGACTTTAGGATTTGCATGAAGATCAAGGTTTGATATAAGATTTGAGGTCTTCTGAGTTTCATTCAAGGTGAGTATTCGCCCCAAAACTTGTTTTATTGTGAGTAGTTTACTACCAAACTTAATTTGTTTCTACAAATGATTTGACCTGTGATAGGTTGTTTGCATATGGATGGTTCATCCAAAGTGGCTACTTACATGTGCATTGAATTTCGTACTTTAAAATTATGTGTATGGAAATGTTGAGTTTATATGATGCATGTTTTGTGCTGTGCCATTAACATGTTTACGTGTGGTCTATGTGGGATATGGGTTGTCAACCTGTGTGTGGCACTTGAGTGATAGCACTCGAGATGCGTGCCAAAAATTAATGCTATGTGACCCACTTGAGATAGGACTGAGACAGATTTCACCCTATAATACTCAAGTGGAGGGGGCTGAGAGTGAACACCACCCCGGTTGTTGGCTTAAGTGGCAGAGGGCTGAGAGTGGACACCACCCTAGGTGCCTTTGAGAAATAACATTATTGCCTAGGTGGACATTGATTCCGGAGATAGTGTTGATCAATTTGTGGCCAGGGTTGTGTTAAAATTTAGAATACTTTTGAGTGAGAGCATAATACCTAACATGATATAGGGGTGATACTCGGATTCATGAATTGAGGTTATCCTTCTTAAGCAGGATTATGTTATGCCAATGTGTCGATGAGGTTATGTTGGCTTTAGAGAGATTGCATTTTCCTTGATTATGGTTAAGTGCTATGTGGGATTCTCTTGGGTTAGGACATGTCGAGATATGTCGGTTTTATTCATGGTCTACATATATTCATAAAAATGTTTTTGAACTCTCACTTATATAATTTAATATCTAATTTGGACTATGTTCTTGGAATATTCAAATGTTTCGAGTGAAAGTAACGGCGCTAGAGAAAAATGGATTATCGAGATGTAGTTGTCATTTACGTTGGTGATCTTTAACGTATATTTTGTGTATGTTGAGGTGTTTAGTAGCTGTTATTGAGAGATGAGTCTTTATGTATTTGTTTGGAAGATGTCATATCAAATGATGGTTTGAATTCTATATTATAAATAAAAGAATTATGATTTTGTATTATCGAGGTTTCGATTCTGCTTCCGCTGATGTGATGATATTACTAGTCTTAACTTATTCTTTTAAGTTAATATATTGAGATGGTAGATCGAGATTGTATGGATTTGATTTATGTTGAATGATTGTTAAAAAAAAAAAAGATATCCCCTAAATTTCGAGTTAACGCACGTTTTGGGAAAAAGTGGAGCGTTACAATTTGTATAAATAAGGTTTTTACATATGGGTTTAAAAGGGTTTAAATGATCATTTTGTCCTTTCATTTTCTCTCTTTATGACCTTTTTACCCATTTCTCCTTTAACACTGCCTTTTTCTCTTTGTCACCTTGACTTCGTCGCCCACTGCATCTTTTCCTGGCCAACCGTCGCCACCTCGCCTATCGTTGCGAGACGTAAGGTGGCAAGGGGGAGGATGTCACCTACGAGAAGCAAGGCGAAGACGAGGTAACGAGGTGGAAGATGCCATCGCCTGGCCAACCGTTGCCGTCTTCTCGTTATCTCATCGCAACCAGTACATCATTTCTTTCTTCTTTCTCATTCTCCTCCAAAGACTGCATCTTGTTGCTACCTTGCATCTGGTTGCTACATCCTCGTCAACTGCCGTTGAGAGGAAGGTTGCAACGGTGACGTGGTGCGATGCCATTATTGTAGGGAATGAGAGATAAATGAGATGAGATAATATAGCCAATTTATCACGATAAGTCTTTCAATTTATTGTGAGAACATCCACGTGTAAACACCTTTATAAAACCCCTCCTTACGAATAGCATGACTCTATGTCATGATGCTAGCTTAAGAATTGGTGAGGCCCTAGGCGATAATTAATTTAATGGCCTTTTAAAAAATAATAAAAAATATTTTTCTTATTTTTTGAAATGTAAAATCACTAATTAAAATTTTGTATTTTAGTTTAAAAAGTAAATATTTTACAATTGACAATATGAACAAGAGAAAAATATATAAAAACGTAAAAATTGAATAAGTAAAAAATGTGAAGAGTTTACGGATAGATCTATAAGTTAAAAATTCACTGATTTAATTTAATTTTTTTTCTTTTAATGCCTAGATAGGTGCAGGTTACTCGATCAAAATTTTCGTAGTCTAAAAAATTACTTTATTAAATTGTAATTATAAAATAATATTAGGTCTAGTTTTTTTTTTCGTTGCATTATTAGTTTACACTATATTATTTATTATCTAATATTAAAAAATGATCCATAAACTTAAGAAGTTGGGGGCCTCATTATTTAAATGACATCTCACTATATATTGTCTAATATTAAAAAATAATATATAGATTTGAAAACTTAAGAAATCTCTTCATTTAAATGAAATAACAAATAAATGGTATATAAATTAAAAAAATATTATAAAATAAAATTAGTAATTTTGGGACCATCCTCCTTGTGCCTTTGCGAGGCCTGAATATAAAGGAGGGGACCTTCTTGTTATTAGTGCCATGTTAACGTTATTATCACTCAAAATTGAAAAATAAAAATATATTAAGATGTTTTATATTTATAAATTAAGATGTTTTATATAAGCGTTTAGTATGTAAGATTAGATAATATAACGAGTAATGTTATTTATCCATTTTTAGTTTAATTGACATGTTTTTATTAAAAAATAAGAAGATGTAAATATTAATTTTTTAATAAAAAATATAATTTATTTTTAATTTAAATAAATAACATTACTTTTAGTGAACCGTGTATGCAACACTTTCTCATTGTGACATACACCGACGACGTGTGAAGACTAGTACTTGGCATCCTTTCGCAATATCAATTATAATAATCTTATTAATAATCAAAGCAGGGCGGGCACGCCCGCCCTGCAAATTGCAATTAAACTTCATCCCTTTAGTTTGATGAAAATGTAGTTGTGCCCCCTATGGTTACAGGACATTTCAATTACGCCACCTGTATATACGATTTATGCTGTGCCGTCCAAATAACTAACATAGGAGCTCCACTGCATGGCCAAAGAATGTGACAAATAGATTAACAAAAAGATAGCAAAAAAAAGAAATTACCCCTCCCCACTTTGCAAATTTGCAAAGTGGGCTACTATTGCAGCTCGCTCGTTTCCCTTTCATGGTCGCCGCGTCGCCTCGCCGACATGCCTCGTCGTCTTGCTGATTGTCAGTGTCGGACTTGAGTTTTTGGGGCCCTGATGAGAGACGTGAAAATAGGCCCCAAATTGTATAATAAAATATAAAAAATAAATAAATATTTATATTATAAGAATAATTTTTTTTAAATTATCAATTAAAAATTACCATAAACGAAACGAAACAAAGGATACTACCATAAATGAAATGAAATGAAAAAACAACTAACCGCTAAAAGTTGAAGCAGATCTAGAGTTAGAGCATTTGAGAAGCAAATCTAATCTGATGACCCAATCGGCAATCAAGAGGCAGCTAGCCACCGGCCACAACCCACAAGGGCGAGCGACGGAAGGCGATGGTGAACTAGCGATCGAGCAAAGCAGCGAGAGGCGATGCTTGCTGGGCGAGCGCCCGAATAGCGAGCCACCGACCACGAGAGTGAGGCAAGTCGCTGAGGACGAGCCATCGTCGATCGAGTAGCGAGAGGCGAGAAAGCGAGGGCGATGAGTAGCAAGAAGAGAGAGAGGCAGCGAGCTACCGGCGACGAAGCAGCAGCAAGAGGCGTGAGCGAGGGTGAGGGCGAAGCGCGACGGAGCGAAAGAAGTAAGGCTAGGGCAAGTGAGCAAAAGAGAGAGAGGGATAAGGGTCGCGAGAAGGGGGGCGATGGCGAGGCGCAACAGAGCCAAAGATGTAGGGCTACTAGGGCAGCGAGCGAAAGAGATAGAGGGAGAAGGGTCGCGAGAAGAGGGTGGGCGGGCGGGCGGGCAAAAAAAACATGGGGCCTGGAGCTGTGAAATTTCCATGGGGCTCTAGTTGTGAAATTTGCATGGGCCATATTCAATTTATGGACCCTTAAATTGTGAAATTTCCATGGGCCTCAGGCAGCTGCCTCATGGAAGGTCCGGTCCTGCCGACCGTCAATGCGCAGCGGTGGTCATGAAAGGATGACAAGCGAGCAACAACAATAGCCCATTTTGCAATTTTGCAAAGTAGACGAGGACAATTTCGTCTTTTTATCCCCTTTTGATAAGTTTATCTAGTGACTTTTTCCTAACATAAAATCAAAGTGGACTTAAAAACAAAGCCTATTAATTAAACTTTTTTATTTTTTATTAAATTATTAAAAAAACAAACATAATATACATTAATACATACGTCAGAATTACTTTGATTATAAGGTTTATGTTAACTTTAATATTAAGTAATTTTTAAATTTATATTATTATACATTACGTCATATTTCATTAATAGAATTTGATCAAAAATAAAAAATAATTATTTAAATGTAACAAAAAAATCAAAAAATTTATGGTATGATAACAAAAATATGGATTTATAGTGTAATTTACCCTATTTTTATTATTAAAGTGAATTCTCAACTTTTAAACTGTAATTAACTTAATTTTGTCACTACAAAAAATGTTTTCTTCATTAAAATATTGCTTAAAGAAAGTAAAAATTGAACTATGACTAAGAATTGACACCTAGTGAAAATTTGAAATATTTTAATTTTTTATTTATATGTAATAGTTCTAGTATATAAAAACATATACATACATAAACATACACATAAATAATCATATATATATATATGCGTCGAAAATTTGTTGTTATCCGAATTTGTTCGACGTGGATAAATTGAGAAGGGGTGAAACCCACACACCCACCATATGTAATCTCACATCAAGTAACATAATAGTCTTCATACACACGCATATACATACATACATATACATATTTTTATATACATATTAACTATTTTTTAGGAAATATTTTTAATGCAAATAAATATCAGAATATAAGATAAAAATTAATTTGTTTAATATAAAAAAATTTATATAACACAAATAGAGCCTAAACTAAACCTTGATCTACTTCTTAATAATATCTATATAATAAAACAGGATGGTTTTTGAAAATATATAAGAGAAAGACATTTTAATGACTTTGATCAATTTTTAATAACATTTTAATGACATTTTAAAGACATTATTAAATGGGGGTCTGTGGGGGGCAAAGCATTGCGAGGGATGGCAGGGGGCGATGGAGGTCCGAGATGACCCACGGGCCCCAAATCGGCCGCTGTTGGGGGCTCCAAGGGTCCCTGATGACGATTGGTATCTATTGTTTGATATTTAATTTTTAATTAAATATATTTAAATTTTAGAACACTTACTAATGTGCTTTATTATATAGATTTAATAAAAACAATTATTATAAAATGTTAACAACTCTATAATTGCTTTAATTTATATTTTTTATTCAGTATTTATAATATTTTTTGCAATATTAATGAACATTATTACATTTTAATCTTAATATTAATTACACCGTGTCTTCGGGCACAGGTATACCCTAGTTTGATAACAAAATAGGGCGAGATTTATTTTTTTTTTTTATAAGAGGGCCTGAATTTTGGTTTGTGATCAGGACAGGACACATGGGGAGGAAAATTTTGGTATATATTCAAATTATGAGGGAAAATGTGATATTGGAGCAAGTTAAGAGGGCAAAAGAGAAGTTCTGTAAAAGAAATTAAAGCGAAAAGGAAAGGAGGAAGAAGCAATCGAGTCTAGTCGGTTTGTGGGGGCGAGTAAAGGGTAGAGAAATCGAGGAAGGAAACTCGAGCACAAAGCCAGTCAGCCAGAGAGAGAGAGAGAGAGTGAAAGAGAGAGAGAGATAGAGAGAGAACGAATGCTAGAGGGATAAATCGAGAGAGAGAGAGGAGGGTTATCTTTGCAAGTGTTGAAGAAACTTTCTCCTCTTCAATCTTCATCGCCATGCGGAGGGCTAGAGGCACCGCGGCGGCGAAAGCGGCGCAACCGGCCGCTGCGGCCGGAGAAGCCGCTGGATCTGAACCGAGGAGGTTTCGTGGAGTGAGAAAGAGGCCGTGGGGAAAGTTCGCGGCGGAGATCAGAGATCCATGGAAGAAGACGCGAGTTTGGCTCGGGACGTTCGACTCGGCCGAGGACGCGGCTCGGGCCTACGATGAGGCGGCGCGGTCTCTCCGGGGACCGAAGGCCAGGACGAATTTCCCTCTCTCTCCGTACTCTCATTTCGATCAAAACGCCAACCACCGTTTTGTTGACCGATGGATGTATTCTCCGCAGCACCACCAGATTATTGCCCAGCGACCGACGTCGAGCAGTTTGAGCAGCACCGTGGAGTCTGCCAGCGGTCCCAAGCCGCCTCAGGCTGTGGTGATTCCCAGGCGGAGGCGCCGTACACCGCCGATTTTTCCCTACGAGTGTCACAGCGACTGCGACTCCTCGTCTTCTGTCGTCGATGATCCGATCTCTTCCCGGAAGCCCTTGGCTTTCGATCTGAACCTTCCTCCGCCGTCGGATGAGGCCGATTTCGGTTGCACAGATACAGACCTCCGACTCTGATGATGATCCGTCGGTTTAAACTTCAAAACAGTCTAATTAAAGTCTTTAGTATTTTTGGTCTCTTGTTTTATGCGGAAGAGATTGGGAAGAGAAAAGAAGATGATGGATAAAAGTTGAAGAACGAAATGATCAAATCGTCTTCTTTGATTATGAGTTGATGAGAATTTACCTTTACATATATTGTTAATCATCTTTAGTTTATAGATCATATTAGGGGATTTGGATTGTCTTATTCCGAGACGATGGTCTAGACTCTAGGGTTCCATCAACCATATATAGGCTTTAGACCTTTAAGTCTGTTGTTGTTTAAGTCATATTACTTGTAAAATGGAGGGATCGGTTCAGATCTGTTGTGGAGTTTTCCATAACTCGATCTTTGATGCCTCTAACCCATCATTTCCTGTATAAAGATTTATCTGATTCAATGCTAGTCAAAGAAACTTATAATCTTTTATTATGTTCTCATCTTATTTTCTTGGTCATTGCAATACATTGAGATTTGATACCTACATGCACGATTTGTTTATGTTATGTATATTTCCATATTTCTAATGTGTATCTTGATTTGTTATGGCTGCTAGTGATCTTCTGACGATATTATAGCTGTCAAATTACTACAGTTCTGGGTTTCATTACTATATTGCTTGCTTTTTGCATATTTATACAAGTGTGTCTCATTACTATATTTGCTTGTTTTTTGCGTATACATATGAGTAACATTGTGGTTTTTCTGTGGTACTCATGGTATGAAAAGAAGAGGGAAAAGAAAAGGGTTGGGGAGGGGGGGGAAGGGAAGCAAAGGAAGGTATGTGTAATCATGGAAGTCTCTTGGCACGGGCAAATCATTTTTTCATATGAAACTCTCCTGTATTTGTATTGTTTATATTTAATAAATTGTCATTGCATTTTAACTTTTCCCTTCAAGAACACATTAGATACAATTATTTTCTTACTGCATTGGTTGGATCCAACAAATGAATCAGCTAGTTGATAACCCTATTGCTTTACTTTTATCACCATCTGCGTTCTTGGAACATTCATTCAATGTTTCCTCCTGGTCTGTTGATGGAAATGCAAGTGCATCAGTAGATCATTTATTTGTATATAAGTTTCTTATATTCCTACAGTATATTTTGGTTACTGAGAGTTTCTGTTAGAGCTTTTTTGGTAATTAGACAGTTAGCATGCATGCTAGGATATATTCTTGTTGCACTGGTCTGAAGCCGACAGAATGATTCGTTAAACTAATTACCGACAAAATGACCGTTTATGCTTGCAAGGATATACCCCATTCTGCTTTTAGGTCAAGGTGTTGAAACTTTTACTCCCATCTTTTCTGCTGTTAAGTTATGCATTTGGACGATTGTCCGCCTTTTTTCCCCTGGTATGGCATCTCTGCCTTTGGACGTGTTTATGCATATAAATTCTTTTGAACTGACATTAATTAATTGACAGTGAAACAATTAATTTTTGGATCTTAGGACAGAATATTGCTGGCATTATCATAATTTACTTTGAACTCCAGGACTTTTTGCATGATGAATGAACTTATTTCATGAGGATGTTGCTTTTGAGATAATTGGCATTTCATGGAAAACTTAGCAAGCAAATTCATTTTTGGAATCCACCCAATAAGGCGGAAACTACTTGTGGATTAATTCTCAAGTTTATGGTCCCATATTCAGTCATCTTAGTCATTGGCATGCATCTTGTTTGAAGCGTAGAGTTTCCTCCCTTCAGATAGGATTACTGAAATCCTCGTGCTTTGGTGACAAGTGTCATCACTTTGAGCATTGCTGTTCAAGGTTTTGGTTAATTTTTTAGCAATCTTGATCATCGTCATGCAATTGTTTGAACCCTAGAGTTGCACCACTTTGGCTAAGATCATAGGTTCCATTTTGCAAAGGATTAGTATCTATGGAGTATCACGTCCAAGCAGTCATTTTTGGCCTATCAGAGCAATGGGTTAGAAGGTGGAAAGCCTAGACAACAGAGTTCTTTTTGGACCTTGTGCATCCGTCTCAAGGTTCCATTTTGAACTTCATCATACCAGATTGACTGCATGCGGTCTTATTTGGAGAAGGATTGAGGGGTATTGGAGTGGCTGGCATAGTTTGAGGAGAAGAACCTGCTGATGAATGTCTTCTGCAGGTAAAGCTGAACACCAAACCCTTCTTACCGCTCAAAACAATGCTGGTTTCTGGATTACTCTCAATTTTGCTTGTGGCAGTCTGATTCTGTTGCTGCATATGGGCATCGTACAGTAGCTCAGGTATTCTCATTTTTGAGTTTTTCTTAAAACTAATGTTAGTGCCAAATATATTTGGCAAACTAGTGATCTCCTAGAACTATTTGGGAATTTAAGGTTTTTTGTCCATGTCAGCAAGCTGTGTTGGCAGGTGACTTGAGGTGGCAGCAGGTCCTTGCTGAAATTGAAATTTGGTGTCTCCTCCGCCGCCTCGCCATATGGCTTGCTGACTTGGAAAAAAACCGATACCCAGATAATTTTGGGGGAACACTAATTTGCCGAATATTTTTGCCATTAAACTTATTTTTATGAAAAACTGCCCATTTTCTGCTGCAATTAAGAAGGTTTACAGAGCTGTTCGGAGTCCTGAATGATGTTTTCTTGCAACTTGTATTGATGTGGACCTGGCATTATCCTGTTGTGGCTGACACTGAAGTTTTAGTCGATAGCTTCACCTTAAGGTATCAATTCTACCATATTTGCATTGATGAAGTTCTTTTTATTTTTTTTTTGGGGGGGGGGGGGGGGGGGTTGTCTTTCCTGTGTTGGAATGTCATAGTTCTGAGTCACGTGAAGAGACTTTGCAAAATGAGGGTAATGCGGCACATAGTACTTTTTGCGTTTTAATGCCATAGTAGTTTGATGTCAAATGGTGCCGCGTAACCTGGCTAGTCTTGTGCCGGAGATTGCTTGGCGTGACTGACTAAATTGATATGAGAATGTTCGAAACAAGTGGCCAAGGCTTTGGGCTTTCTGTGTACATGCATTTGAAGCTGTAGCATTTTAGTTGGATCCCTTGAATGTCTCGTATCAGTTACCCTTTTGGATTTTGATTGTCTTCTTCACAGAGGGCTCTTCTCTTTCAACTGCACGAAAAGTATAGTCTGTGGACTGTGGTCTACCGCATAGTTTGCTCTAGGCCACACCCACCCAAGGACTCATGTTTTACCGAGTGATGGATTTTTCTTTTAATGAAAACTGACAGCCTCCACCCCAATGCACGAATTGCACAACTCGAGTCACGTGCATTCCCATTGATGTTGCCAAGGCTAATGCTGGGGTAACTTGAGCCATTGGTGACTTTCTGAACATTTACGTTTTATTGGTTGGTTGGTGTTAAGATAAATACAATCAGTGGGAAGTTGCATTAATACGGGGCATTTGAAATGTCAAATTTATTGTTTGGGTACATGATTGTTGGGAACGAATCATTTGGATTTAGAGTCTAAATTTAACTTGGATTCGGATCTAAGAAATAAAAAAGGAGGTGTTTTATTTGAAATGAACGTTTTATCCAAACGGAATAGTAATTCTGAACTTTGTGCTTGGAGACAAATATGATGCTGCATCGATGAATACAACGATCAAAATGAGCAGCGATGACAAGGATTAGGAAACCAGTGTAATAGGGCGCCTTTTTTGCCCAAATGTAATAGAGTGCCTTTACGAGCCAAAATCCCAGCATCAGCACTGGAAAACCATATATTCCCTTCTCACGATTCAAAATCTTTTGATTATCAGTGTTGCTAAGTATCTTAAATTTTGTCAAAACTTAAATATGTGAATACATTATTAGCCGTAAAAGGATTCTTCTTTCAAAAGATAAAGCCCATTTTACTGTTTATGCTTAATTTCTTTAGGAGGAAAGATTTACGCAAATAAAAAAAAAATGAAGGTTATTTTGTGTTTGTTTGGGGGGTGGGGCTCCGTAGGTGGTATGGATTGCCCTCGAGTGTCTTTTGGATGAGGAGGACCTTTAGTGGGATCGCCCCCTCCTTGATGATCTATTTCTCTTTTGTGGCCCTTCAACCACATGTTAATAGCTTCCTCTCCGGAGCAAGTTATTGATCTCTTTCTATAGTTCTCGGCATTTATTCGTATGATGCCTTACCATGCGATGATACTCACAATATTGACTGGGATCTAGCCTTGGCATTAACATGCTTCCTTTAGCAGGTCTCTATGCTCGAAATTGACGATCACCACTTTTGTAAGAACCTAAAGAATATTCTCTGTGGGCTAACGTCTCCCTTTTCAATTTGAAGGGTTTTCCTCTCTTCTTTCATTGGTATTTCGGGTAAGAGACTTACCCCCCTTTCTTTTTGATTTTCTATTGTCAATTTGGGCTCATTTATCAAAGCGTTGTTCTTCGATATTAATGTACTATAGGGAGTGGGTATATAGTTCGTTTAATTTTGTAGGGGGATTCTTTAGTAAAGAGAAATTGAAGGTAGTAGTATCCTTTAGATCACTAGTTATTGCTGCGACAACTAGTAGGTCATCTACTTTGTCTACTTCAAAAACAACAATTTGGAATTTCTCCATGTACTGCTTTAGCTCTCCCCCTGGCTAGTGCTTAACTTGAAGGAACACCGAATTGGTTTTCAAGGGTCGCTAGTTTCCTTGAAATCTTTCAACAAATTGACATTCTAACTATGAAAACGCCTCAATACTTCCCTTGGTGAGGATATTGTACCAATCTCGTGCCCTCTTATGCAAAGTTTGGGTAAAACCTCGACAAAGCATGGCATTCAAGGCTCTTTTGCCTTTCACGTCATCTTGATAAAAACAGACATATGTTTGGTTGGGTCTTCTGTTACTTAAAACTGATTGATGCGAGGATATTCAAAATGATATTTGGGCACGAGTTGACCAAGGACTTGGTGAGACAAGGGAATCATGGCTGATTGTATGACCTGATGTCCTTGCCTTCCTTGAAGACTTCATTCAAGGTTGGAGATGACATTGCAAACTTCTTGATCACCTAGGCTCCAACTTTGGGGTTGCAATCAACTTTGCTGACGATGGCGATCTCTATTTTTTTTTTTTTTTTTGTATTTGTCACTCTTGTTTCGAGAACAAGTTCTTTGGCTTCTATGGTCTTGGTGATTCAACCGCTGATATTCATGATTTCGCAATGGGGACTGATGGGGTGGCAAAGTACCAAGAACAATTTCTTTTTTCTTTTTGTTGTTAGCCTGGTGATCAACGATATAATTCTAGAGGCTACTATTGGCCCTGATCCTTTGGTTGGTCTAGGGTTGATTGTTGTTCCTAGTAGTGTTTTTTTCTTCTTATAATTATTGACAAAAATTTGGACTTGCCTCCTCATCTTGTCTAGTTGTATGAGAAAAGCAAAAGGGTCCATGCTTGCAAAGGGTTTGGTTGCCTTCATGTTGAGTTTCTGAATCAGACGGATTGCCATCTATGATGGGATGATCAATTGGGAGGCTTGTCATCTCATTGAGTCAAGAGAAAACCTTCTTTCCCACTAATAATGCGTAGATGGCATGATCAATTGGGAGGCTTGTCATCTCATTGAGTCAAAGAGAAAACCTTCTTTCCCACTAATAATGCCAAATTGATAATAATTTGAAAAACTTCCATTAGATTCGAACCTTGTCTCGATCTAACCTACGCTTAAGTTTGCTACACACGTGAGACAAGAATGATTATTTTGGGGTTTAATTAAGAAAATACTACTCTAATGCTTGAGTCAATAAAAATTTCTAACGATAGTTTAAAAAGTGTCAGAGAATAATATATAATTTTTTTTAGCTCACTTCTTGAGGCTTTTTTTTTTTTATAATTTTTGAGTTAAGATTTGTAATAAAGATCACAATAAGAATTAATTGGCCCAACTTATGCTGCGGATGATTAGTTGATTTTTCTTAATTTTACAAGTTTGGAAGTTATTTGGATATAGATTATTGGATAAGTGTGACTTACCTTATTTTGGGTGCAGGACAATTAAGGCGCACGCGCACGGCATCAAGAGGATTTGGAATGTGTATCTTGGTTTCATATTAGGCTTAGGTTTATTTATTCAGCTAGTGTTTGTTAATTAAGATATAGATTAAAAAATATAAGATATAAAAAATATTTTAATATTTTAATTTTTAATTATTTATTAAACTTATCTAATGACTCTTGAAAAAAAAATTACGTGGCATTTTCTAGATATGTTTATGTCTCTTAATCTCTAAATAAGTATATTTTGGATCTTATAGATAAGAAAAAATAACGCATATGTCTTTCAGTGCATTTCAAAAAATTTAACAAACAGTTTGATGAAAATTTTGAAATATTCTTCAATCATATCTTGATCATTTTATATTTTGATTTAAAAAATATTTTAATATAAAATTATCTTATCCATTTTAACAAATGATAACTCGGATTGGCTCATGGTGAGGGAGTTATTGTTTGAGAACTGCTAATGAGTAGGGCTTATCAAATCAATGTTTTGAGACCTTGTTTAGCTTAGACTTATTCTGTGAAAATGATCTTTATTTAGCTTAGAGGATATTTCAATGTCTAATCTTTTACTTGAATTAAGGTCTTTCAGTTTACTTTATCTCTGGTGGTCTGGGGTTTGGATTCCTTGGTGCAGCAGCAGCAGCACGGTTTTAGCGATGAGACTCCTGATCCTAGGGGGATTTTATTTTATTTATTTATTTTCTGAGACGTCATGATAAGGATATTAATATTTTTTAAACATGAAGGGTGATTTTTGTAATATGTGAAATCTGAGAGTGGGTATTGCAATTTTTTCTTCAATATTTAACTAAGTAGGTGCCTTTTTCACCGGTTGTAAGTTCCCCGTCATTTATCATTTAAAAAAAAAAAAGAATAATATAAAAAGCTTTTCTATATTTTTTTCAAAGATCAACAACATAAGAATAGTAATAAATTTGTGTTTATTTCTTAAATAAACACAGCAGCTAATTTCTTAACCATGCGTTACAACCATAGAATCATGAAAATTATAAAGTTTTTGCTTTACCTGTTTTATTAAATTTAATTATTTAAGAATTATTAGCATTCATTTATTTTAATTTAAAATATAAAGATAATATATCTCTTGTTAGAATTAGTGATATTTTTACGATAATTAAAATTTAAGAATAATATTATGAGTTATGACTCATTACATCTCATTTGAAGATATATTAGACTGATAAGATAATAAGAGATAATTTTTTTTAGTTTTGAGATGTCCTTTCTTGCGGAGGATCTTGTCGCTCGGTCTCATGATTTTCGATAAAATAGGTAAATTTGAATCTAATCCATAATGATTACCCAAAGAATGAATTGGAACTCGAGAATCTAAATTATCCATCAACACTAGATAATTCCAAGAAATTATAATTCCTTTAGTTTTTTTTTTTTTTTTTTTAGTGAAGAGGGTGTCAATATGTGAAGGTTGAATGATAATTAAACCTTATAATATGTCTCACTGGCCGGATCTCAAAACGATGATTTAGGAATCCACATGCACTGTGTATTTCCTAATTCACCGCTGCACCTGCACCCACCGAAACCATTGACCGGTGGCCGCCAAAGAGACAACTATCTGTCTATCTATCTATCTAGCTATCAGTGAGTAACTCTTGCAATGATTCTGCCTTAAAAAAAAAAAAAAATCCTATTTAATTTAATTTGTATACTGTGTGGCAAAGAAAGGGACAACATATGATTATTATTATGAGAATATATATTTGGCTCAAATGACGGGTTCAGGGGACACGTAGCAGGAGCACGATGGGGGCTTTGACTGCTCTTTTATTTGTTTATTATTATTATTATTTTCTAAATGTTTTGTTAGGGAGGACAGCTGTGAGCTGCGTGATGAGCTCGCTCGTGTGGAACCAAGACATTGGTACGGTGGAACCCCCCCCGACCAAACTAACTGCTCTCTCCAATTTCATGTGCCCCGAACCCGAACCCTCCTTTAATCTCTGCCACTAAAACGTTACTTGTCCAATTATACTACGATTTAAATTTATTTGTAATTGGACATATAAATAGTAGTATAATTGGACATATAAATGGTACCACGAGAGGCACACGCACCGTTGCGAGTAAAGAGCCTCCCCTGTCCCGCCACGTTGCGGGCTATCATTGGTTAGATTTAACCACGCGCCACCACAGCGTGTCTGAACACTCCGTTTTCCGGCAACAAACACTAGCCAAATTTGTCCCGGTGATGACGCCCCATTTCGCCTCGTTCCCCCCCTCTCATTTAGATTTAGATATATGCTACGCCTATTTTCACGCGCAAGACGTTTCCAAAACGCCCTCCCTCTCTCTCTCTCTGGAAGCCTAAAACCCATCAATCTCTCTCTCTCTCTCGTGTTAAGTAATCGATCGCCATGGGAGACGAGAGGGAGCCGTTGGTCGACCGGAAGAAGGCGTACTCGAGGTGTGCGTCGCACGCTCACGACGAGCTTCACTCGTTCCGGACGTGGCTCCGGTGGATGTGCGTGGACCAGTCGACGACGTGGACGGCGTGCCTCTCGTGGATCGTCTTCTTCATCTTCGCGATCGCCGTGCCCTGCCTCTCGCACTTCTTCCTCGCCTGCGCCGACTGCGACGCCCGCCACGCCCGCCCCTACGACGGCGTCGTCCAGCTCTCCCTCTCCGCCGTGGCCACCCTGTCCTTCGTCTGCCTCTCCAGCTTCGTCCGCAAGTACGGCCTCCGCCGCTTCTTGTTCTTGGACAAGCTCGTGGACCACAGCGAGACCGTCCGCAAGGGATACACCGGCCAGCTCAGTGTACGTTCTTTTCCTCTCGAAATCATCGATTCGTTTCAGTTTTTCGCTTCGGATTTGCAATCTAGATGATGAATTGTTTTTGAGTTTGAACGTAATTGAGATCCGTCGGAATATTTGGTACTGTTTCGTAATTTTGACCCTATTTTTTATCAAATTTCGTTTAGATGGATGACATGGAGCTGTCTGTCTCGATCGATTTTTCTATATTTGGTACTGTCCGATGATTTCTTTACATTCTTCTGTCTATTTATTACCACCATTGCAGTGTGAAGGAAGCAGAGAGCTCTCAAGGGCTGGGCCGCCAGCCATTGAAACGTAGCCGGCCATGAGCTACCTTTTCCGCCCGTTTGTTAACTTTGTTATTACTTTGGTAAACACAATTATTTAATAAATGTCTGTTTGTTTGTTTTCTAAAATCAGCTGAAGCTGTTTCTATTGTTTTTCAAAATAATTAAAATGTGACACTGAATAGTTATTTCAATTAATTTAATTTAATTAATTAATTAATTTGCACTGGTGGAGTGTACTTCACTGGACTTTTATCTTTTTAGTTTTGAAGTTGAGATGGAATACAAAAAAAAAGAGGAAAAATTCGCTAATTTTAGGGATTTAATTAATTAATATTATTAATTTAAATAACTTGTGCTCTTTTTTTATTTTTTTAAAACAATTTATCTTTTTCCATTAATGATTTTTCCATAATCTTAATTGTTATTAATGCAGAGGTCACTTAAGATTCTCTTCTTCTTCGTGATGCCATGTTTCGCTGCGGAGAGTGCCTACAAGATATGGTGGTATGCCTCCGGCGCCAGCCGGATTCCCTTCTTGGGAAATGTTTACGTCAGTGACACAGTGGCATGCGTCCTGGAGCTCTGCTCGTGGCTCTACCGCACCGTCGTCTTCTTCCTGGTCTGCGTTCTCTTCCGCTTGATCTGTTACCTTCAGATCCTGCGCTTTCAGGACTTCGCTGTCGTGTTCCAGACCGAATCCGACGTCGAGTCGGTGCTGGCCGAGCACCTCCGAATCCGACGGTATCTACGAATCATCAGCCACCGCTACCGCGTGTTCATTCTCTGGGCCCTCATCTTCGTCACCATCAGCCAGTTCGCTTCGCTTCTCATGACCACTCGATCCACCGCCGAGGTCAACATTTACAAGGCCGGCGAACTTGCGGTATGCCATCACTTTGTTCCGGACTTCCGGTTTTATGTTAACTAGATCCCCGACATTATTCATCAGGTCAAAATCAGACCCAGAACTTAATTAAATTTCAAAATTCCTGAATCAAATCGATCTAATCATAGTTGTGAACACTTGTACGAGGAAATCTCGCATTCAATTATTCAGTAAATAACAAAATAATGACATTTTGGGAGAATTATTAATCAGTATAGCATGTTGAATTCTGTTTGAATGCAGCTTTGCTCGGTGAGCCTTTTAACGGGGCTGATGATTTTGCTGCGGAGTGCTACAAGGATCACGCACAAGGCCCAGTCAGTAACTAGCCTAGCTGCCAAATGGCACGTGTACGCCACGGTAGAGTCGTTCGACAGTACGGGCGACACTGAGACTCCAGTGGCCCACGCTGTGGCTAACCAGGTTTTTCCGGTGACCCCCGATGCCCCCTCATCCGACGGTGAAGATGTCAGCGATGAAGAGGACGAACTCGACAACACCAAATTGGTGCGGGCTTACGCTTATAGCACCATCTCCTTTCAGAAACGACAAGCTCTAGGTGACTCTCTCTCTCTCTCTCCCTCCCTTACACCTGTTTTGGCTGATTTACGCGTAAGGAGGTATGTCCGTTTGTTTTTCTTGAATCGGACTGATGATATCTTAATTGATTTTTCAATCACAACTCGTCTAATTTTAATAACATTTTCTTTTGGCCCTGTTTGGATGGAAAAAGTGACGTACTTCGAGAACAACAGAGCGGGGATCACAATATACGGGTTTATGCTGGACAGAGCATCACTAAACACCATATTCGGGATAGAGATGTCTCTGGTGCTCTGGTTGCTGGGCAAGACCATCGTCAGTCTCTAAGCCCCTCTCTCATCCTCCAGTCAATGCGTTATGCGGTATTATTCTTGCTTTTGCTACCCATTTGGGCATTCTTTTTGTATAATTACGTCATTGTTGTATTAATTTATGGGTATCGGGTTTGGGTACAGAATGAGTACAGTTATCGTATCACAATGACTTGGACTTGTGTTTGAGATCAATTCCGAAACTGGCATATTAATTAATTAATTATCGTATCACAATGACTTGGACTTGTGTTTGAGATCAATTCCGAAACTGGCATATTAATTAATTAATTATCGTATCACAATGACTTGGACTTGTGTTTGAGATCAATTCTGAAATTGGCATATTAATTAATTAATTAATTTCACGTATATGTGCGGAGTTTTTCTATATGGTCAAACAGATTGACAAGAAGATTTACAAAATGAGAGCTAAAAGATTAAAATGTCTTCACTCACATTGTATTGAAAAAAGTGCAATACAATGTACGCTAGAACATTTTAGTCTCCATTCTATAAGCTTGCCTGAGTCTGAAAATTTTTTCATATGTGTGTGTAGCTTATCGTATATTATTAGGTAATAAGTTAGAGAAGCACTCGGCATGATTTTGAGAAACTTGAGGAATTATTACTGAAAGCCACTGTGTTTGGTTCGTTCTTTGGGTGGTGTTGGGAATTTGTAGGACGGATTTGAGCCGGAATGGAATGGGCGATGGAGAAGTTGCCCTTGGTTTTTACCATCAAGCCAGAAGTGATACTCAAAGCCAAAATTTTTTGTTACTCGAAATTTGTCTGAGGCGGGTAAATTGAGGGAAAGGTGCGCGTCGAGTAACATAACAATCTCTGATACTCAAACAACAAATAATTCTATGGATATAGTGATTCATGAATCATTAAATTTTTGTTTATACATCGTACAGATAATCCTTGAGACGGGATGATTTTGATATTCAAGCATTTGGCTTTTTTCTTAATTGATTTTTAGACTTTAATTTTATTAAGAGTAAATTGTATTTGAGTCCTCTTGTAGTTTAAACTATTTAGCTGAAGGCTTTTTTTGGGTTAAAAATGTCTAAGTTGATTCACTTGTTTTAATTTTTTTTTTCCACGGCCAAACACACCTTTAGTCAAACCTTAATTAAGGTCAATTATATTAATAAATAGATAATTAAATTAAATTTAATCAAAATAAAAAGTAAAGCTGCAAGAACCGTCACCCACATCTTTTTCTTCTGGTTTTGTATTATTCAAAAATTTTAGATGTTTAAAAAATTAATTTTGAATTAATTAAAATTAGACCAAAATGGGGGCTTAGTGATGAAAATTTGACAAATTATCAGACCTTGGGAGGAATTTAAGAGAGTCAAAACATGAATTTATGAAGAATTGAGACTTCAGTGTAATTTGTTGAAAATTGTGAAATAAACCAATTTTGCTAGGTGAAAGAGTGATTTTGAGCACAAAATTTGACAAAATTGAATCAAATTGGCATGTAAACATCAAATTTCCATTAGGAACGAGTAAGATATTGAAATTGAAAATTGACAAAATAAACCAATATAAAAGCTAAATGAAATTACCAACAAACCATCTAGATATTGCAATAATTGATCGAATATGCGCTTTAATAACTCAAACTTGATCACAAACGGCTTTATCTTTTATCTTGTGGAATGATAAAAAAGTCTGTGTGGCCCCTCGAGCATAGATTAATTGGCAAATGAAGAATCGCTGAGGTGTTGCTTTTTAGACTCTTAAATTCTGTGTTCGAGTCCTGATCAGGGAAGAAAACTTAATAGAGAGTTATTATCATAAAAATTGAAAAAACGTTAGATCGTCCTCATATCAGGGAGAGAAGTTAGGGATAAAAATTGGCTGTTGGGTTCTCGAAATTATATCTCCTGCTAGAATCGTGAGGCCGAATAACATGGAGCGTTTATAATAATACGTTAATAAAAAAAAAAATGTGAAATCAAATCAGGCAAAAATGGCAAAGTTGGCAATGAGAGTGTTTGACATATTTGAGTCACCAATACCAAAAATTGGCTATAAGCTAATGGGAACATTATTGTATGAAAAAAAATAAATTAAAAAATTTTTAGCATCATTTTTAAATTAAAAAATTCTATCCCTAGCCCACATAATTACTTTTCATAGTCCACGCCAACCCAATTTACATTTTTATTATTTGAAATACTATTAATTACTTATTGCAACCCATATATCTTAAATTTGCCTTCTTTTTTCTTCTACGTGTTCTTCTGACACTTTTAACAAATTCAATTGACAACAATGAGGGTTGAAGG
Organism: Diospyros lotus; assembly: GCF_014633365.1. Lineage (NCBI taxonomy): Eukaryota > Viridiplantae > Streptophyta > Magnoliopsida > Ericales > Ebenaceae > Diospyros > Diospyros lotus. The sequence goes on from NC_068347.1 coordinate 24,078,829, forward strand.
TTATTGGGTGATGGGGGTTCGAGGAACCTCTACTACCAATCGAGGGTTACAAAACCCCTAACCGCTTGCTATCACCCCCAATAAGCGGTGGTTGGGGGTTCTGCAACCCCCTGACCGCCCAAGGCTGTCGGGGGCACCATCAGTGACCACTTTCATGGCTGTTGCGATGGTGGCAGGGTTGCCACCTGTTATTTATTTTTTAAATTTTTTAAAATATTTAGTGTGGGTTGTGGAGAAATGTATTAGGAAAGAAGGAAAAGTAGGTGTGAGAAGGACAATAAATGATTTTTGATAGAGGGTAATTCAAGAATATTAAGTGTGGACTCTAAAGAGTAATAAGGTGAGGAATATTAAATTACTAAATATTTGAGTACAATTTTTTTTTTTAATTCACCTCTCAATCCTTAAATATTTTGTAATATTATATTATATCCTATTAATATCATTTCTAGCGATTAACTCGAAGTTAGTGAGCGGACCCAACCCATGGGCAGGGTGGGCTGGAGCCCCCCAATTTTTTTTTCTAAGCCCACCCCAATCAACCAACGCAAATATTTTTTTTTTCCAACTTGCCAATCAACCTACCCAAATATATTTCAGCCCAAGCCCAAATATATTATCAACCCAAATCTAGAATAAATCCCTAAAATCTTTTAACTCTCCAATTTGAAAATTAAACCTAAGCTATTATTTCAAATTGGCTTTTTTTGCGGCGATCTTCTTCTTCAATATTGCCTCAACAATCAGCTTTCTGCTTTCTCATCTTCCAGAATCAAGATCTATTTAATAAATTGAAAGGGGGGTTTCAGGGATGGCTGGGGTATTTCTATTCAATTTATGTGGGTAGAATAGCATTTTTGGTCGTAGTCCATCTTTACTTTGAGTTTATCCTTAGGGCCCCTTTAACAGCTGATTTCCATTCAATCTTTCTAGTTTGGAGACCACAAAACTAATTTCCATATTCGTTTAGATCCGTTCATGAGCCAAGATCGAGCTCGGCTCGTTTAAAATGGAATACTACCGACGAGTAACCAAGAACATAACTTTCATTCCATATGTTCAAAATATTTACAAGAGATCCAAACCATGAGATAGTACCAACAAAAAAAAAATCAAAATCAAACCATGGAACTAATAATGTTGTCGATACTCAGTGATGGCGATGGTTGCCAAACACGATGGGTCATACCTCATTGATGTCATCTCGAAGTGGTATCTGACTACTGCTAGTGTCATCAAGGTAAGGTAAAGAAGTGGCCTCGGGGAAACTAGGGAGCGATGCATTTTTTTGGAATGATGGGAAGATCAGGACTCCAATTTGGGTTTGGATCAGGTTGAGGAACAAGTTGGGGATGTGAAGAATAGTGTGCGAATAGTGAATCCTGCAATAGAGCTTGATAAGCTTGCAGATCACTAACTTGCTGTTAAATGACAAGAATCTGAGATACACAACCATAGACAAGGTCTTGAAGTCTGGCTTGAGCGTTAAATAAGAGTGTCATAGCAACTCTAAGCCGATCACTTTCTGGAAGATGGGCCAGGAGGATGGAGGCATTTTTGGCACAAAAAATGCGGTGGATGGCAGCAAAATAAGTGGATCATTCCTCATGACGAAAATAAGGAGCAAAGATGCACAGTGGGGTACACTGTATTCTCAAAACTCTACATGCACCGCATTGAAACGGGTTAAACCTTGGTATGATAGATCTGAGTTCTGGCTAAATTTAAGCAAATCAGGTATGAGTCAGATTTGATTGGATGGGTTGAATTAGATCTAATTGGATGAGTTGAATTAGATATAAGTCAGATCTAATTGGATGAGTTGAATAAGATCTAATTGGATTGGTCAAACTTGAATCAGGTCGGGTCGGGTCCGATAGCAGTAGGTAGCGACGTTGATGGCCAATGGAGGTAGGGATGGACGCGGTGCATATTTGAAAGATGCGCAGTGTAGATCAGGAGTGATTGGTGGATTTGGACGGTGCGTTGTGCAGATCGGTGGTTGTCGGTCTAGATCTAGGATACGACAATAACGTACCTGGGTGCAGATCTGGAGGTGCGTGGCTACTGGTGCATCTGGAATGCAGTGCAGATCTGGAAGGTGTTCATGTGTGCAGGAGAAGTTTAGAGAAGAAGAAAGGAGGAAGAAGGAAAAAGAAAGGAGAATGAGAAGAACAAAATTAAGAAAAAGAAATAAAAATAAAATATTAAATAAATATTTTAAATAATTATTATTATATAATTAAAATTATTATTAATTATTAATTATTATATTATATTATTTATATATATGTATATTCTTATATATTATATATAATACATATTGTTGGCAATAATAATAGGTCTAAGGTCCTGCAATGCCGCGATTACATTGTTGTGCTCATTTTTTTAATTTTTATTTCTTTTATTTATTGTGAGGATTGCAATTAATTGATAAAATAAAAAAATAAAATGATATCAATTGATAAATTATTATCAATTAAATAAAAATAATATAATTAAATTTTAGATTGATTAATAACATGACCATTTTTTTGTATTTTTTATTTTCTCTCTTTAAATTAATAAATTATGTTAAATATGCATATAAAATTCATTAAACTTTTATTTTTATCTTTTTATTTGAAAAAATTTGAAACCCCCAAGTAAAAAATCCTAGGACCGCACCTCAAGTTAGATCAATTATAACAAAATCGAGCACAATATAGAGAACTCAACCACAATATATTTTATTTTAAGTTACGTTTAATGAGAATTGAGAGATTTGACTTGTATGTAATCGCCCAATCTAGAGGTGTCAAAAGGGCCGAGCGGCCCAGCCCGTGACGGGCCGGGCTTTGGCCCGGCCCGTTACTGTTCAAACCAGCTCGGCCCCCATTGGGGGGCCGAGCTGGGCCAAAGAAATTAGGCCCACGGCCCGGCTCGTGGCCCGTTGGGCCCTTATGGGCTAGTAAGGTCCTTATTCATTTTTTTTTTAATTTTGTTATTTTTTAGTACTTATTGATATTGAATACTAAAAAATTTAATTTCACAATATATATAAATAATAACCATCAATTTATTTAAAATTTTTGAGTTAAATTTTTTATATATTTAAATTATAAATAAATATTATCCTTTTTATATGTACATTATTTTTCATATCAATTCACAAGAAAAATTATAAGGCATATAGAATTTTGAAATATAAAATAATGAAATAATATTTAAAACTTAAGAATTAAGATAGAAAATATTTTAAAAAGAATAAAATTAATTTTTATATATGTATTGTTTTGATATTTATATATATATATATATATATTAGATGTATTATTTTTTAATAAATTATTTAAAAAAAAGAAAAAAAAATGGCTAGGCCCACTAGGCCTTGTGGGCTAAGGGCCCGGTCTGGCCCCTTTGTAGGGGGGCCGTGGGTCGGGCCGAGCCCTATCCATGGCAAAAGGGTCCAGGCCAGGCACGGCCCTTTTAAAAAGCCCGTGGGCCGACTCAGACCGGCCCTTTTGACACCTATAGCCCAATCCAACTTTAAGAGAGGCAGCTATTTTAGGATATTATAAAACTATTCAAGGCATGTCCATACACACTTGCTTAAAAAGAATAATTTCATATATAATATGAGTGAAAAAGACTTGTGATTTATGAGTAAAGAGTTTTTTTATTTTTTGATAAAAGTTTTTTTTAGCTCAAAGCCTTAGACCATGTTTATCCGAATTTAACTAATCACTAAAAAGTAACCAATAAAACAACATGATAATAATAATTTGAGATATTTAGGAGTTAATCTCACCTATTTGAATATTATCTATAAATTTGTTAATGGAAATGATTTTTTTACGAATATTTGTTGATGTATAACTTAAATACTTCATCATTAATTTGATTTTTATCATAAATTTATGTTTATATTGATATATATATATATATAGAAACTTTTATGGCATTACTTGATATATTTTTAAAATTTATTGTCTAATTATTGTCTTGTATTTATTGATCTAACAAAAATAAATTTCAACTCCCACCTTAATAAACCAATGAACCATATTAGTAAGATACATGTAAGATGTCCCTACAAATATAATGCACTGATAGAGTACTTAGAATTTTATATAAAATATTAAGATTTGAATTAATACAGTGACTTGAAAGACATAATTAGTGTTGAAAGTCAAGTCCCGTATGAACTCCATCGAATGTTTAATTATGAGTGTATATAAATTATATTTATATTCAAATTTATTCAAAAATACATCAGAAAAAAATGTCACTCACCATTCGAAATTAGTTAGGGGAAGCTTGGATATGGATAAATTAAAAAAAAAAAAAAAAAAGAAAGAAAGGAAGAGACACCTGTAAGTTAGAAGAGATGCCGTCTGTGCGGCAACGGAACTATTTTGTTGGGTAAATAGAAAACAGCCTAACTTTATATGGTGTTTACTTACCGGAAAAATAAATATAGACTATATTGTTGACGTAATTGTGGTGGCAACGCTGCTCAAACTGTTAAATAATTCCGTCGGCAGCACGCGCGGGCACTCTCTCTCTCTCTCTCTCTCCCCAGAGGCAAAACCAAATGACAAACCAGAAATCGAAGATCTCCTCCTCGCCGTTATTATCATTTTGCAAAATTCTCCGAATTTTCGAAATTCAAAGCACCTGAAACCAAGCCGCCCGATTCGATATCTCCTCTGATTGCTGGATTTCCGTATTCGCCTCCGATGGAAATAGATTCGTCTCCGATTGGTAAATGCTCCAAGGAGCACGAGAAGATCTACCAGGAATGGTTCAACTTCGCTGATTCAGGTTCCTCTTAATGCTTCGCTATTCCTCCTCTTAATGCACATATATATATTTATATATACATGCGTATTTGCATGTTGATTGGTGATTTAAGCTGTTGATTTCAGATTCCGACGGGCGCATTACGGGAAACGACGCCATCAAGTTCTTTGCTATGTCCAACTTGCCTAAACATGATCTCAAGCAGGTAGGTCGCCGGTTCTTTTACCGTTTTCAGTTTGGTTGTAGTTCCCTGCTTGGTTTGCTGAGAGAAAGGGTGGAATATGCAGAAAATAGAGATATTCTGATTCGTTTTGGCGGCCTAGCTTTGATGTTCTTAAATTACTTCCAATTTGTCTTCAACCGGAAATAGTTAGGGTTTTATTCCTTGTTCGTTTAACTAATTCTTCTACGCTGCATTTGTCTCACGGAAATATTACTTTGCAGTAACGTTGCCCCTCCGCCCCAAACCAACCAATAGTTTGCTAATTCTGTTCTCATTTTTTAGAACCAAATCAAAAGGAATATAGTATGGACCCATGACTCCCCAGCAGGGCAACGATGCACATTCTAGAGCCAATAGGTTTAATCATGAAAATCCTCCAGTTTAACCCTTTTACAGAATTGATTTTCTGTTGGTCTTACTGGAGTTGCTTCTTTAAAATTTTATGAGCCAGATACACACACACATACATATATGGAATGTGGATTAATTGGATGATTCCAAATGGGGTCAGAGGGTACAATCTATTTAATTGAATAAGTTTTATGTAACTGATTCTGATATCATCATATTGGCTGTAAAATTTCTACCAGTTATTCCCGTTTTCTTTTATAATACAATATTATTCAAAAGTTTGAGCCCTTATTGAGTCATTTCTTCTACTTTCTTCATTTTTTTTGACTTCTCATTACTGATTTTTACATCGATGTTAAAGTTTTCATTTTAATTTTCATGCCTTTTTTTTGGGGGGGGGGGGGGGGGGGGGGGTTGGTTAGGTTCGGGCTAGGTTTTCTTTTTCTTTTTTTTTCTGTGGTTTTTGAGGTGGCCTAGTATAGGCATTTATTGCTTGAGAAGTAGGAGAGTGGCTTTATCAACCAAAGTGTACATTTTATAAAAATTCACTGATATGTATGTATATGCACGCTTCATCCTGTATTTGATTACTTACATGCAATCAGCTGCATCTGTGAATGGAGTTTGATTTCTTTTGTTGTTTGAACAATTTTCAACCTGTAGCATCCCAAAATTTGGAGACAAGTAAAAATAATTAATTTGGGTGTTTGAGGATATTTTGGAGTATTTGAAAATTGTGGAGAAAATATTTATTTGTGGTATGTTTGAGGAATTAAGAGAAAATGTTTAATTATGTTATTTTGAAGAAATAGAAAATTAAGGTAATTAATTAAATTAATTGAAAGTCTTTATAAAATAATAATAATAATAAAAGAGTTAACCAAATCAAATTAAATTAAACTAATTAGTTAATATATATATATATATATACTTGTTTGTGTGTGCTGTGCGTGGCCGTTTCTTAGCCTTATCTTTGTATGGCTTAAAAGCCACTCAAATGTGATAAAATTGGTGGAGACTTGGGCAGCAAGCATGGGGGGCCTTTAAAGGCCTTAAACGAGGAGCTCTGGAGCCATTTGCAGAAGGAAAAAATAGGATGAAAAAGATGTAGCTCGGCGGCAGTAAAGAAAACGAGGAAAAATTGGAGGAAAAATCAAGGGATTTTGGTGGTTATTTGATGTTTAAAATTTTCAGGTAAGTGGGTAAAATTTATATAAGTGTTATATGTTTAAATCATGAATTTTATACGGTTAGATTATACAGTTTACGCGTTAGAATTAACCGATTTAAGTCACGGTTGTATTATTTGATAGGAAACGTTTTAATTCGCATCGGGAGCACAAGAGAGGCTGAAATCAACCATTTTCAGGCAAGCTCTTAACCCTCTTCTCACGCTATTTATTTCCCGTGAAAGTCTTTGAGGTTTCTTGTACTCTAAACCCTCCCTCACCATGACTCAGTTCTACGCATAAATAATAATAATCCGCGTAGTAACCATTTTATGACTTTTATTTTATTAATAAGTTTATTGTTAATGGGATAAGTTTAGTAAGGATGTCATGGCGTCTTTTATTTCAACCGTCATGGAGCTTCGTATCGCTCCGCTTTCCTTGGGAATGATGCCGGACCCATTGGGGTTAAGTTCTTAGAGAAATTGGTTATGGTCTGAATTAGGAAAATGTGTTAAAGAGTCTATTATGTATGTTGAGATGGTTTTCTATGAATGAGGAAGAATGAGAATGATGTCATGATGCTATGTGATTATGTACATGAAAAGTTATGGAGAAATGTTGTGTAATGTTAAGTTTAGAGAATCTAAAGTTAATAGGGTCAGTAAGTGTGTCTAAGGGTATGGATACAAAGCCACTGACTGTTGACCGTGGGTCGTGGCAGTTGATGGCTGGATGTATGGGCGCCAGTCATCGGTTGTTACGATAAGCGCTAGACGGCCAGAAGAGCTGGTACTCCAGATTCCCGCCTTGGCTTGTGCATTTCATGATGTGTGTGCTACAAAGGGCTGGGTTGCATTCACATGGGGACATGCTTTGTGTGTGATGGGATGTATGAGCATTTGCATGACCCGGTTGGTCCAAGAGCCAATTTGGGTACCCTAGATGAGCATATGCATTTAGAGCATGTCGCATGTGTGAATTCTTATGTGTGGGCGTAGCAGGGCCTGATGTTTGGTTTATGGGGGCCTTGTCATCACGTTTATGCTACGGAAGCCCTTGCATTTCTTATGTGTTGCATCGCATGGTTCTAACGTTACTGTTATTCTGGACGGGAGTACCGTGCCAGGTGTCGGGAGTACCGACTCATGTGAGCTTCGGCTCGGCTTAGATATTAGCTCGGGGTTGGCCCGAGGGAAGACCAAGATCGCGGAAGTATATGATTATGTGATGTATGACATGATGAACACATGAGAATATGATGGGAATCAGGAAAAGTATGTAACAAGTATCAGGAAAAGACAAAAGTTGAATGTCAGGAAAAGCCGACCATGTCAGGAAAAGGCTGGTCTAAGAGAATGATGATATGGTAGCCTATGTTAGGCTACAACAGGTTTGTATGTGGGACCCGGGTGCCAATGTTTGACTTATGTGGGCCCCTGGTTCCTTATGTGCAGTTTATTTTATGTTATGCATGTAGAAGTAAGGTACGTATAGCTCATGACATGGCGTGATTTCACTAACATGAATTGCATGGGGTGTCATGGGAAGAGTCCTATCCTAAACCCGTAACCTTTCTTTCTAGAGCTTGCTGAGTCTCGCGACTCATGTTGTTTTACATCATTCCAGGTCAGCATATCCTGAGATCGCAGGTGTGTTCATCGGGGTTTGGGTCCAGACCGTCAAGTCATGGTAGCCAGTGCAGAGCTCTCCCAAAACTAGATCCTGGGTGTCATCGTGTCTTAATAAGGTTAATGTTTATGTTTTCAGAGTTTGTCGCATGTTATGTAAGCCCAGGTGGGGCCCAAGTGATGAATGGTTGTAAAGATTATGATGAGATGTTATAATAAAAAAAAAATTATGATTTCAAAAAGGGTTATGTGTGTGTTGTAGGTGCGTCATTGTTCGATATCATTTTTATAATGACCCTCTCACGGATCCTCTGTCCGCGGTAGGGGCTCCGGGAGGCGGGCCGTTACAGTTTGGTATCAGAGCAAGTTAAGTTTAAGGGAGGTGACTCTGCACACATAGGACGATCGGGTAGAGTTAGGCGTGTGTCATGGGTCGTATGGCTAGAATGGTATTCGAGGTGCGATTAGTTATAATCTGGACTTCTGAATATGGTTGCTATATAAGGAAGTGAATGTTAGGCTTGAGGGCCAGAGGTACTAGAAATGAAAGGAATAGATTCCAGTTGCCATCGTTGGGAGTTTGGCGATTCGTGGGTGTTTAGGAATTAAATGTTGCAACGCGTGATGGAAGGCTAGTGACTCGGGTCAAGATTCTGTAGATGTTGAGGTTAGCCAAGAGTAAATGGTAGGAATAAACCCCACTCAAGGTACGTGCCCGATGTCTAGGTTGATCAAGGTGTTTGTGTCTCTATCGGTGTTTGCTTGCGGCCTTGATGGAAGATAGGATATAAGTGAGAGGCTAGGTGCATGATAAATGATTACAGGATGTTAAGGATGTGCTTGGGTAGTTTCATGGTAGCAAAAGTGATTGCCTGTAGAAAGCTATAATAGGAAGTGTTATGTAAGCCAATAAGCAAAAGTTGGATATTAGAACCCACCTAAGGGAATTTGCGGTAAATAAGGACTCCCAAATGGGAATTCGGTGGGCAAGGTGTATAATGGTGCTAGCCAAATTAGGGTCAACCTTATAGTTGAAGTGAGTAATAAGACGATTTGGAAGTCATTAGTGCTATAAGAAAATTGAGGTTGATAGTTGACTCGGTACAAAAAAAAATGAGACCTCGAGGATGATTTAGTGACGCAAGATGCCCAGTGAGATATTGGAAAATGATGATATGGAATGTCCCAAAAGTGATGTTGAGTAAATTCATGAAGAGTTGCGAGTATGTCTTGAGAAGCTGGATTGAGCGTGAATTTCGAGGACGAAATTCCAATAAGGAGGGGAGAAATGTAGCATCCCAAAATTTGGAGACAAGTAAAAATAATTAATTTGGGTGTTTGAGGATATTTTGGAGTATTTGAAAATTGTGGAGAAAATATTTATTTGTGGTATGTTTGAGGAATTAAGAGAAAATGTTTAATTATGTTATTTTGAAGAAATAGAAAATTAAGGTAATTAATTAAATTAATTGAAAGTCTTTATAAAATAATAATAATAATAAAAGAGTTAACCAAATCAAATTAAATTAAACTAATTAGTTAATATATATATATATATATATACTTGTTTGTGTGTGCTGTGCGTGGCCGTTTCTTAGCCTTATCTTTGTATGGCTTAAAAGCCACTCAAATGTGATAAAATTGGTGGAGACTTGGGCAGCAAGCATGGGGGGCCTTTAAAGGCCTTAAACGAGGAGCTCTGGAGCCATTTGCAGAAGGAAAAAATAGGATGAAAAAGATGTAGCTCGGCGGCAGTAAAGAAAACGAGGAAAAATTGGAGGAAAAATCAAGGGATTTTGGTGGTTATTTGATGTTTAAAATTTTCAGGTAAGTGGGTAAAATTTATATAAGTGTTATATGTTTAAATCATGAATTTTATACGGTTAGATTATACAGTTTACGCGTTAGAATTAACCGATTTAAGTCACGGTTGTATTATTTGATAGGAAACGTTTTAATTCGCATCGGGAGCACAAGAGAGGCTGAAATCAACCATTTTCAGGCAAGCTCTTAACCCTCTTCTCACGCTATTTATTTCCCGTGAAAGTCTTTGAGGTTTCTTGTACTCTAAACCCTCCCTCACCATGACTCAGTTCTACGCATAAATAATAATAATCCGCGTAGTAACCATTTTATGACTTTTATTTTATTAATAAGTTTATTGTTAATGGGATAAGTTTAGTAAGGATGTCATGGCGTCTTTTATTTCAACCGTCATGGAGCTTCGTATCGCTCCGCTTTCCTTGGGAATGATGCCGGACCCATTGGGGTTAAGTTCTTAGAGAAATTGGTTATGGTCTGAATTAGGAAAATGTGTTAAAGAGTCTATTATGTATGTTGAGATGGTTTTCTATGAATGAGGAAGAATGAGAATGATGTCATGATGCTATGTGATTATGTACATGAAAAGTTATGGAGAAATGTTGTGTAATGTTAAGTTTAGAGAATCTAAAGTTAATAGGGTCAGTAAGTGTGTCTAAGGGTATGGATACAAAGCCACTGACTGTTGACCGTGGGTCGTGGCAGTTGATGGCTGGATGTATGGGCGCCAGTCATCGGTTGTTACGATAAGCGCTAGACGGCCAGAAGAGCTGGTACTCCAGATTCCCGCCTTGGCTTGTGCATTTCATGATGTGTGTGCTACAAAGGGCTGGGTTGCATTCACATGGGGACATGCTTTGTGTGTGATGGGATGTATGAGCATTTGCATGACCCGGTTGGTCCAAGAGCCAATTTGGGTACCCTAGATGAGCATATGCATTTAGAGCATGTCGCATGTGTGAATTCTTATGTGTGGGCGTAGCAGGGCCTGATGTTTGGTTTATGGGGGCCTTGTCATCACGTTTATGCTACGGAAGCCCTTGCATTTCTTATGTGTTGCATCGCATGGTTCTAACGTTACTGTTATTCTGGACGGGAGTACCGTGCCAGGTGTCGGGAGTACCGACTCATGTGAGCTTCGGCTCGGCTTAGATATTAGCTCGGGGTTGGCCCGAGGGAAGACCAAGATCGCGGAAGTATATGATTATGTGATGTATGACATGATGAACACATGAGAATATGATGGGAATCAGGAAAAGTATGTAACAAGTATCAGGAAAAGACAAAAGTTGAATGTCAGGAAAAGCCGACCATGTCAGGAAAAGGCTGGTCTAAGAGAATGATGATATGGTAGCCTATGTTAGGCTACAACAGGTTTGTATGTGGGACCCGGGTGCCAATGTTTGACTTATGTGGGCCCCTGGTTCCTTATGTGCAGTTTATTTTATGTTATGCATGTAGAAGTAAGGTACGTATAGCTCATGACATGGCGTGATTTCACTAACATGAATTGCATGGGGTGTCATGGGAAGAGTCCTATCCTAAACCCGTAACCTTTCTTTCTAGAGCTTGCTGAGTCTCGCGACTCATGTTGTTTTACATCATTCCAGGTCAGCATATCCTGAGATCGCAGGTGTGTTCATCGGGGTTTGGGTCCAGACCGTCAAGTCATGGTAGCCAGTGCAGAGCTCTCCCAAAACTAGATCCTGGGTGTCATCGTGTCTTAATAAGGTTAATGTTTATGTTTTCAGAGTTTGTCGCATGTTATGTAAGCCCAGGTGGGGCCCAAGTGATGAATGGTTGTAAAGATTATGATGAGATGTTATAATAAAAAAAAAATTATGATTTCAAAAAGGGTTATGTGTGTGTTGTAGGTGCGTCATTGTTCGATATCATTTTTATAATGACCCTCTCACGGATCCTCTGTCCGCGGTAGGGGCTCCGGGAGGCGGGCCGTTACACAACCTGTCTAGGGATGTATATGGGTCCCTGATTAGACCCATTTACATACTTGGTTCAGTAGATTTTCTATTAAAGCTCTTGCATATATCCCCCAATTATGAATTTTTGCACTTGTTTTAATTTTAAATGGATTTAATTGGGACCCATTTACATCTCTAATCATGACTAATCTTTTCTGTTTTTCTTATTTACAAGATATGGGCAATTGCAGATTCCAAACGACAAGGTTTTCTTGGTTTTAAAGAGTTCATTGCAGCCATGCAGGTTCAGATTTATTTGTATCCTTTGGTTTCTTTTTCTTTCTGTTATTTATATATTCTTGGTAGAAGGTAACACCTCTGGAATTTGCAGTTAGTTTCTTTGACTCAAAGTGGACATGTGCTGACTAATGAAATCTTACATGGCGATGGTAAGTTTGCAAATCACTTATCGAAAAAAGTATTGCAAATCAGCAGTTTGTCATTTGGATTTACGGGTGGTTTGACTGTAAGGTCAAGTTGACAACCTGAGCAGTAGATAAAGTATTTGAGCCACAGATGATTGTAGTCCTTTTGAATTAATATATTGTAATCTCTTGCAGTTGACTTGGAAAATTTAAATCCCCCAACTATGGAAGGTTTGGATGCATTACTTGCTGTAAGCACACTAATGTCCTTTTTACTTTTCTTGTTCTTGAAATTCATCTTGTAGAAGTTGTAACAGATTGTTTTAACATGTTAATTGATGATGTACAGAAGAAAAAGCATACACCCAAGTCAAGCGAGGCTGAACTAAATGGTAGGAGCTTGTTTTTCCCCTCTTTAACTGTGAGAAAGCCATTTTATGTTTTAAAGTTAACTAATAACAACAATACAGGTAGTTCTGTATTGCAACAATCTCCATCAGCTCAATGGTTTACTTCTTTGAAGTCTGCAAAGAAGGTAACCCTGTTTAAGCTTCTTGCTGTTGTTGTTCCCTTTTCTTTTTTTTCTCTGTATTTATTCAATTGAAGTTTCTGGTAGAGCCATGGTACTGTTGTTTGTTCATAAGATCTCAAGTAGTTCATTCTTCTTCCGAGTCAAAATTAAAGGTTCTTTGAAATTCTGATGCTGCACATATTCTCCACTCGTTTATGACTCACTGGAGCTCTCAAACAATAAGATGGTTGGCTGGGTGTCCATACCTGTGATTAGAACTGGAAGAGGTTGACTAATTAACTATTGGTGTTCTTTTATGAGAACTTAAGAATTATATAAATATTCTTTAAAGCTTTGATAATAGCCTTCTCATTGCACAAGTATTGTTTATGATCTTTCTTTTATTCTCACTTTCCGCTTAAAATGACTTTGTTTAGTGCTAAATTGTTGGGTTCTTTTGGTTATGTTGTATCCTGTCTTGTTCTAGAAATGGCATTATTGGCTGGGACTTTTTTCCAGCGGTACCACCTAGAAATCCATATGGTGGATGCTAAACAGAATTGACATGTCTCAATTATGTGGGCAAAAAGAATCAAGTAGTTTTAGATTTTGAATTGCTATGGGGTGAATATCACTAAAAAAGGCTATTAAATTGTCATTTTTATTATTACTAGTATGTGATTATCTTTGGTTCTCTAAAGTGCAGATTTATAACCTAGTTCAATTTTCAAGCCAATATAAAGGTTCTGCATTTTTTTTTTTAATGTCTATGATCTTTTTTTTTTTTTTAATGTCTAGGGTCTTTTTTTTTTCTCTGTCTTCTAGAAGGCTTTCCATTTTCCTTTGCAATTTGCATTCTTTCCCCTGTTTTGTGAAGATTAAAATATTAATTCATTATCTTCTTTTATAGAACTGAAGGTTGACAAAAGATTTGGGATATTGTAATGTTCCTCTACAAAACAAAACACCAAACCTTTCCACTTAAAGTACCCTGCAAATGTTTTCATAAGAGCATGGTTGTCTGCAAATGTTTTCTGCCTGCAGTTATATTGGTCAATGTTTACAATTTGTACAATTGACAAGAAATTTTGTTGTAATACAATACATTTATTGTCCTTGTATAGGGTAATGCATGGCCTATCTATCTTCATATTTTTTCATTGCCTGACGTAAAATATTATTTTTGGTTGCATTTGAAGTATGAAAAGATGCAGTTATATGAGAGGGATCAATTTTTGTTCTTGTTCCAAGTGTAATGCTCTCATATGAAAAATGCTAAGTGTAATGTAAATTGTTGATTATGTGTACCATTAATGAAAGTTCAACATTAGTGATTATGTTTGAGCAGCTAGAGTGAAAAACATTTCGAAATTGCTACAAGTTTTCTAGGCATAGGTGGAAGAGAAGGATATCAAAATTTCTACTGCTTCTGTTTTCATATTTTGGATCCTTATGGTTTTCCCAAACCAAATTAGGATCATGGTACTTCTCATAGACCTTAAAATTGAACCTGGTTGTGAGATATATGGATCTTATTGCTAGTGACTTGCATATGTTGCCCCTACTTCTGTCTGTACAATGTACTATGGGAATAAGGATTCTATGACCAGCATCAAAGCCAGTTTGTTTTGTGGAAAAGGTTGCATTAATGATGTAACAGATCATATATTATGAAATACAATTTTACACGATTTATGTTCCAGAATTTTTGGTGATGGTTCAAGATATTAATTATTTCTGAAAGATACTGCAAAGCTAAAATGATATATTCTTGATGAGTATGTTCTGGATCCTTAATCTTTTGATATATCGAGCATTCATTCATGCATCCCTAGATTGATGCTCTTCTTTATGCAAAGTGAATCTTACAATTATTTTAGATCTGATTTTAGTTAAGCAACTTATACATTCATTTGTACATTCAATTGACTTATTCTTTGTTAATCATTCATTTCATACATGTTTATGGGGTAATGTGACCCCACATCATGTTTGGATTGAGCAGCACATTTCTGTGTGTGTGGAAAATCCTGAGTGGGCTTCTTAAGAGAACCTTAAGACGATTCCTTTTGTAGGTCAAGTCAACACTTGAAAATTCAAGATCAGTATTAAAAGAATGATTGATTTAACATAAAAGTGCAAGATTTGCATGAGCTGAGCAAAACATAATGCCAAGACTGCAAATGAGAAATCTTCACAGAAGTTTTGTAGGGAGTGATTCTAGATGGACTGAACCGGAGGGAGAGGTCCATGTATTCATATGTGGGGATTTTTTACTTTGAGCTGAGTTTACTATATGAGCACTAGATTGTAGCCAGCCACCATAATTGGCTTGATTTGTGGTTTATATTGTAAGCCCCTGACTGTTGTCATCCCCTATGACTGTTGTCAACTTTTCATCTTTATCTTTGTTGCAAAATCCTAAATGTTACATGTAATTCCCCAATTTGAGTTTCTCGGTTAATTTGTTAAGTTTCATTTCATGTCTTAGTTCTTATCATGGTGTTTTCTTTCTTCTCGTGTATATTATCAGGTACCGTTGTCCTCTGTGACATCAATTGTTGATGGCTTGAAGAAGTTGTATGTACAGAAATTGAAGCCATTGGAGGTTACATATCATTTCAATGATTTTGTGTCCCCTTTACTGGTGAGTGATTGGAATGTGGCCTCCATTACTTAAGATGGTTAAAATGCTTAAAAATGCTCTTGATTCGATTTTTTCTTTTCTTTTCTATTTTATTAATATTTGCTCAAATATCTAAGTACATATGTAATTTGGTGCTCTATTTTTGTAGACAAACAGTGATTTTGATGCCAAACCTATGGTTATGCTGCTGGGTCAATACTCCACTGGGAAAACAACATTTATTCAACATTTACTTAAGAGTAGTTACCCAGGCAAGTTATTCTCCCTAGCTCTCTCTAGTGATTGGGAAAATTCATATTATCTGTCATATATTTTTTTTGTGGTCAACAGGAGCTCATATTGGACCTGAGCCTACGACAGATCGATTTGTCGTTGTCATGGTATGTATAAATTATTATTTTTTATATTGCTTATTCAAATATAAAAGATATGACAATGGATGGAGATGGTTAGACTGCTAGAATTCATGTTAGTTGATCCCATCTAGTGGTAGTGGTTGTTGTAAGTTGTCTCCTCAAAATCACTTATAAAAACTACAATACGGCGTTATTCTATTCCCTGAAGCCAATTGAAGTTTTAAGCTGGGAATCTGCAGCCAGAATTTAACAATAGAAAAAAAAAAAATTGGGATTAAGGCTTGTGATTGTTGTTGTTATATATTGCTTCTCCACAATCACTTTAAAAGGCGCGATATGGTATTATTTTATTGGCTGAAAGCAATTGAAGTTTTAAGCTGAGAATCTGCAGTCTGAATTTAACTCTAGAAACAGAGTTATTCCAAAAGCCAATGGAAACTCAGTGGAAGCTCTTAGTTGTGACATTGGATATAATCACTTCGCAAGATATATCATCATTGATAAAGATGATTGGAGACTTAGAATTCATGTAGCTGATCCAACTTGTTGGGATTAAGTCTTGTGATGATGACGATGTAGCATTGCTGAAATAATTGTCAATGCAGTACATTCGGGTAGAAAATGCAGTACATTCTGATATGGCTGCGGTGAGATGTATTCCCTTACTTTCATGAGCTAAGATATTCTTGCGTTGAATGCGTCAATTCAGGTATTCAAACAAATTTATCTAAACTAATTGAGCTAAGCTTGGGGTTTAGTGTTTCAAGAGTTCAAGTAGCAGAATTGTTTATTGAGCTTGCCACAATTCATTATTCATGAGAGATATTTTTGTCTTTTTTTTTTTACTCATAATATTAGAGTGTGGGAAACTAAACAAAGAGCAATAATTAAGGAAAATTAATGAATACAGAAAGAAAAACTATAAAAAATTAATCCTTTTGAGAGGGGCAATTTAAAAAGTTAAATTCTTGTTCATGATGTTAACCAAGATATGGATAAGCAGTTAGATTATGAAAATCCACTTCTAGGATCAGCTGGGTGGTGGTTTTTGCTTGAAGGTTATAATTTTAGACTTCTTGTTGGCTTACATTTTCAAGAAATAGTGCCTGAAATTGGATTGCCTGAAGTATTTATTTATTTGTTTGTTTATTTCATGAGAGATGACTGATAGGCATCCCATGCACTTCCGCTACCAAAGACTCAAGAAGCAAGGGCAGAATAGGGATACTGAAATTGGAAGGGGCCACTTGGTGCATGTGCAAGCAACAGATTCAGTTAAGGGGTAGAATGGGAAGAGCAAACAAGGGGGCATGTGCGGGCAACAGATTTCGTTGGGGAGAATGGGGAGAGCTAACAACCTATAAATAGGGGGAACAAATAGAGTAGAAGGGGAGAATATTTTGGGTGAAGCTTGAGGGAGAGTGTGGACCTCTCGAATGTCCATTTTTCTTTCATTTCGTTAATTCTCCAGCCTTGTAATTCCCTTTGATTATAATTTATAAGTAATACAATCTAGACTATTATTCAGTAGCTTATCAATGACTTAGTTGGGCATAGCTTATGTCTTTTTAATGAGAATGTAGGCTATGCTGCTGGGATATCCCCTAAGAGATGAATTACCTTATTTCTTGGTCTTATAGTTTTTCATTTTGTTGGAATAACTTTTCTATTCAGTCAGTCTAGTCTGGTACTTCATTCAATTTCACTGAGGTTCTCTCTGAATTCTTTTTCCCAAACCTCTCTCAGTCTCAGCTCCATTCACTAGTGAATTTTGTGCTTGAGCTTTTATATAATTTTTTCTTTTATTCAATAGCTTCACTACTTAATTTTGCTTCTGCACAGAATGGACCTGATGAAAGAAGTATTCCAGGGAATACTATTGCTGTTCAAGCAGATATGCCATTCAGTGGTCTGACAACTTTTGGAACTGCATTTCTGTCAAAATTTGAGTGTTCCCAGATGCCACACCCAGTTAATTATTTTTAGGATTTCAATTAAAATTTTCATAATTAGTTTTTTATATGATTCTGAAAACTTTTTCTGGTTTTGAATATCTGAAGCTGCTGGAGCACATCTCATTGGTTGATACTCCTGGAGTTTTATCCGGTGAGAAGCAACGGACACAGAGGAGCTATGATTTTACTGGTGTGACATCTTGGTTTGCTGCAAAGTGCGACCTCATTCTACTTCTTTTTGATCCACATAAACTTGATATCAGTGATGAATTCAGACGTGTGATTTATTCTTTACGGGGTCATGATGACAAGATCCGTGTAGTTTTGAACAAGGCAGATCAAATTGATACTCAACAAGTAAGATAGTGTATTGCTATTTGAATGTCATAGTGATCTCTAACTTGTTTTGTGACTGGTGGTGGCAATTTAATCTGTTTAATGATGGCAACGTAGCTGATGAGGGTCTATGGAGCACTGATGTGGTCACTTGGGAAAGTACTCAATACTCCTGAGGTTGTGCGTGTTTATATTGGGTAAGTTCTTAATCTTATGTAAGGATTTCACATTTTTTCTTTTTTCCATTTAAGTAGATTGAATTTGGCTCGATATGAAAGCAACAACTAGTCTACCTACCACTTACAAACTCTAAATTAATTTCTACGTTCAGCAAAATTAATTTGTTTGTTTGCTAGATGAAAATTTAATTTGTTATTTTGGGTTCTGGCAGCTCATTCAATGACAAACCTGTAAATGAGGCTGCTGTGGGTCCAATTGGCAAAGACCTTTTCGAGAAAGAACAGGATGATCTTCTGTCGGATCTGAAGGACATACCAAAGAAGGCCTGTGATTCTCGTGTGAGTTCACTAATTTGGAGTTCTCTGTCACTTATATTTCTGATTTTGCACCAACAAATAAGTCAAAACCAATGACCTGCAATGATTCTGATTACATATCTTATGCACAGATCAATGAATTTGTGAAACGGGCTAGAGCTGCCAAGATCCATGCTTACATCATCAGTCATCTCAAGAAAGAGATGCCTGCCATGATTGGCAAAGCTAAAACTCAACAGAGACTCATTGATAATTTAGCAGATGAGTTTGTAAAGGTCTGTCCTATTCTCACACTCACGCAATCTTTTTTTTTTTGGCTTTTAATTCTTTTTAGTTGTCTTGAATTCATTTTATTTGATCAGATGAGCTTTATTTTGGTCATCGGTTATCTAACATATCCCTCCTCCATCTGGAGTTCCGCCAACTATAGATAGGAATCACAAGCAATAAACTCATTCAGCCCTACTTTAGTCTTACCTAGGAAGTTGAAAATACATTCCCTAGTTTACTACCTGAATATTGGATGCCTATTTTGTTAAGAGGGGACCGGTACCAGCTCGTTTTCACAGATAATTTCTTTTATGGTTGAGTTAGCCGACTCCACCTAATGAGATAAAATATTATGTTATTATTCTACAATAGGTCCAAAGGGAGTTCCATTTACCGGCGGGAGACTTCCCGAACATCGAGCAATTCAAGGAGACCTTGAACGGCTACAACATCGACAAGTTTGAGAAGCTGAAGCCTAAAATGATACAAGCTGTTGATGATATGCTGGGTTATGACATCCCAGAACTACTGAAGAGTTTCCGAAATCCCTACGACTAAGGGCTTCAGCTGCCTCATAGATGACACCTGTCTATAGAGAAGAAGTTGAAATTGGTGCAATAGTACTGTTCATGCATCAATCAGTGTATTCTAAACTTGTGCTTTCATTTTCTTTAAATATTTCAATAATTTATGGAATGCATAGCTTAGGGCATCTCTCGGTGTATCAAGAGTCAATAGTCAAATAGATATCACATATTTGTGGAAACAGCAGCAGCCATTCTCATTTGTATATATATATATATATATGGCAACAGTCGTACTAGTATTATTATGATTTAGTTTTTCTTCTGCCGAATAAAATGAAATTAGGAGATTAGTTTTTTTTTTTTTCCATATGATATTAGCTTTTTTATAAGCTTACAGTTAGCGTTCAAATTTTTGCGATTTTAAGGTTAATTTGGTCTCTCTATTCAAAAAAGAATTATGGTGAAGTGTTTGTTAATTGGTTAAAAAGATAGTTTGCTTCTAACCATTTTTATAAGTGGGTGATTTAGAATATATAATTATGTGGATTTGGAGTCACCCACAAAGAGTTTTGTCTTTTGATGAGCAAAGTGATGAATTTTTCTTTAATTTTTATAGGAAAATGTTAATAGTACAGGGGTTAGGATTTAGATTACATAATATAGTTAAAATATTTAAAATATCCTTTACTTTAAAGTGGTGAGGCGACACGAGATGATGAGGTGTGAGAATTATTTTTATTATTTATAATGTATTGTGTAATTTAAGGTATAGTCCTAAGAAATACTAATAGTATGGTCTATTTTTATATGATTTGAAAGTGTTTTGATTATATTTTCTATGATTATGAATTTAATGAATGGAGACTATAAAAAAAAGCTTTAATATATGAGATTATATTCAAAAAATAATTAACAATCATTTGTTCAAATTAAATTCCTATATAAATAGGACTTGCTCTAAAAAAGTCTAAATCTTTGTACAAATATAACTTAAATTTATTTGCACAAAAACATATTCTATTTTGTATATTACGTTTAGGATACCCCCGCACCTCCAGGACTACACTTCCCTTTGAATTGCATCGTTTCTCAACCAGCTGAGATTCTGCCCTAACTTTGTTTAATGTGCCATTCATTTGTGACGCCCGCGTCGTTTGCTATTTTGCGTCATTGCTTGCGGTTGGGATTATTGAGTCAACACTCTTTTCCTTCTCTTGCACTTCGGTAAGGGAAGTTCAGAAGATGTGACTGCATCCATATAAACGTCTCCACTCGCCACACTGAAATCTTTTCCCCAATATCCAGGTACGAGTTTTCTCTCACATAGATATCATTTTGCAATAGCCGCAATTGACACAGTTTATCACGAGGGTTTCGCCTCAGAAGTGTTTGATTCTTTATCCGTGAAAAGCTGATTTGGGGGCTTTGAATAATTTTTTATCGGACGGTGAACGGGGTGGTTTTTGATGTTTGGTATGGAAGACAAGCTGTTTGATGAAATTCCTCTTCCAAGTCACTGGCTTGACGTTTTCAATTTTCGAAAGAGATAGCTTGCGTGTCGATAACTATTGGCTGCTCTGATAAATCAGTGCAAAATTGTGGGTACCAATGTGGCAACTTTCTTTTTCTTTGTGGTAAAGAGGAGGAATTTCATTTCTTGCGGATCTATGTGCGCGCTGCCTTGGGCTGCCAGGGCAGCCCACAACCAAAATAAAATGTGTAGAGTAAATTTTTTAATTATTTAGTATTAGCCCACCCAAAATCAGCCCAGCCCACCCTAATTTTTCCCAGCCCACCCACTTGCCTGCAAGCCACGGCCTGGCTCGACTTCTCTTCTCCTTCCTCTCTCGACCTCGCTCTCGCTCTCGCTCACGGCTCACCCTCTCTGCCTCCTCCTCTTGTTCGTCCGCTCGTGCTTGCCCTCGCTCTCTGCCTCTCTCTTGCTCTCGCTCGCCCTCGCTGGCTCTCTTTTGCTGTCGCTCGCCCTCGCTCTCCGCCTCTCTTGCTGCCTCTCGCCCTCGCTCTCTGCCTCTTTTGCTCTCGCTGCCTTTCTCTCGCTCTCGCTCTCGCTCGCCCTCACTGCCTCTCGCCCTCGCTCTCTGCCTGATTGCCTCTCTCTTGCTTTCGCTCGCCCTCGCCCTCGCCCCCACGCTCGCTCGGCCAGTCGGCTTCGCCCTCTTGCTCGCTGCCCTGCCTCTGATTCAGGTCTTCGTTTTACCCCCCCCCCCAAGCTTCCAGATTTGCTTCATTCGCCAGGTATGTTTTCTATTCTTTCAGTTGTTTGATTCTCTCGATTGATAGCTAAATGTAGATAGTTTTTTTATTTTTCGGCCATATTTTTTTTTCTTGTTTATGCTTGATTTGTTGTTGAAATCGCTGCCTTTTTTCAAGTTTTAAGTAAGTGATTTTCTGCTAACTTTGTGTCTGCTTACCTATTTGACTACTGCATTTAGTTAGGAACTTAGAAATTGGCTTGGCTGGAAATCTGAAATTTGTTATTGGAAGCCTAAAATTTGTTATTGTGAATCTGTTATTGAATATTTGAATCGATCATACTTTTGCCTTCTCTTGTTTAAACTCTAGAAATAGAGTTGTTGTATTAGACTTTCATTTGCCTCAAATTTTGAATTAAATATTTTAATTGTTGGATTATTAAATTATGTTATTTTTTGTTTGTGTATCCTTAGAATTTAGAATGAAACAATAAGAAAGGAAAATTATTATTATCTTTTTTCAGAAAGAGAGATGATCACACTAGTAAAAATATTTCAATTCATAGTGAGCAAAATCAATTTAACATAAGTTTAATGAATTTTTTGTTTTAAAACCTCGTCGAGCACAAGTTTAATGTTGTACTGACTTTTTGATTACATAAAAATTTTATTACATTAATTTTTAAATTTCAGCCCCCCTAACCTAAATTCCTGGATCCGCCCCTGTTTCCATCCATGTGGCAGGTTATGGTAATAAGTTGGATAGAGGTTTTCTGGTGTCTACCTGGTCGATGCAAACTTTGTATAACTTTATGTTGCACTTGAATACGTTCATTTGACCATGTCATTTGAATTTTGGAATTCTAAATTCATTGTTTGGATACAATTTTGTTCAAAGCATTTTGATCCCCAAAAAAGGAAAATGTGTCATTTCAAATGAGAGATTTTGCGATGCAAATATTTTAAATTACAAACTCAAATGACATCATTTGAATTTCGTTTATCCAAAAGCAACCATGGTGATATGGTTTGCGTTACTTTTGTTGTCATTGATATTTTTTGTATAGGTGACTAGGCTATCATCTATGGTATCTAGGCTATTTTTTTCGCTTAAAATGGGTATCTCTTACCACTATTTCAGGAGTTTTTACATGTGAAATTAGGCCCCAGTGGAAAGGAAAATGAAATAGAAGGATTAAAGGGAATGCCTTAGTGAGAGAGGTATATGTGGTGGAAAGAGCACTCCTCGTCTATGTTTCTTCCTTTCAGCTTTCTTTACTTGGCTTTCTTTGAAGAAACTAAAAGTTCAATCTTTTGAAGTTAGTTTTGAGTTCAATAATTACTTGTGGCACAGTGAGACCTTGTCTAGTTTGTAGAAGGCTGCCTGTTGGTAGTAGATTATTAATGATATTACCAACCAGACCAATTTGTCAGTGGTTGCCTATATTAGTTTATTGTGAATAAATTGTAGATCATTTTCCATCTCTTCTGTATTCCGGATTACCTAAAGGAGAAGTCAGTTTTTCTCCTATTATACTAACAACTTTATTGTATTTCAGGACTTAGAAAGCAAAGTATATTTAAGAACAATGCTGTCACAGCGGATGAAGAAGACCATTGCTGAGAACCCAAAGAAACTCGCCAATTTGATTGACCTTGTAAATCTTCCCTCAACACTTAAAGAATTTTTGGGCCAATCTCAGGCTTCTCGTCTAGGCTGTTTTATTCACGTCTGGACGTATATCAAGGCCAACAATCTCCAGGTCTCTCTCTCTCAGCTTTAATATATTAAATTTTGTAATTGAGAAAGGAATTTTTTATAATTATTCCATTAAATAACTATATTTACTGTTGTATAATCAATTAATGATCTGTGATACAGATACTTACACATCTTTCATTCCATAAAGTGGAGCTCTGATGTATTAGGCTTTGTAATTTCATCTATGAGAATGAAATATACTATTTTTCTGCTGATATGATAGATATAGTGATATTTAGTTCAAAATGTTCTATTACTGCATGTGTTACCTTCTCCCTATATGAAGATGTTGTCACTTGATTTTGTTCCCTTTTTGGGGTGTAATTTGCTTCTTAAAGAATTTGATGGGAAAGTTTTCAGGCTTTTATAGGCTAATTCCCTTGTACTTAGTATCTCTCATTTGCTGCACTATTTTGGAAGGTTCTTTTGGTATTTATTGGTGAAAGCAATTTAGTATTCATCAAGTAAATGAAACTTTCATTGGGGGTCATACACTCTGTCATGATAAGATGCCTTCTAGAGGATGAGTTCATTAGATTGGCAAGATCCATAAAGAAAAAACAAAAAAGAAGGTAATTTCAACATATTATGTTCTGAAACCAGTGCATGCTTGTGAACAATTTGTTGTTAAATCCTATTAAAACATAGAATGCTTCAAAATAACATCCTAAGGAAGAGGAGATGTGGCCATCGATTGAGATGATTGGAGAATTAGAATTCTTATAGTTGCGTCCTGCTGGGAAGTAAGGTTGCAAAGCCATATGTTCATTTATGTATTATGGTTATAGCACTGTACCACTATCAAGTAATGAAACTCTTATATGTAAACTCATTAGAATTTAGTAGATTACTGCCTCCAACATGATGCTATCAGTTCAAAGAACTTGTGTTTTAACTCTTGACAAGGAAAAGAACCTAGTATACTATCTGAGAGTGACTACTAGGATGCTACTATTTTGTTTGTTATTTATTTATAAGGCGACTCATCCTCTGTTCTGAACTCTGATAATCATATCCATCTTCAACCTTGTGACCCTTGCTTCAGTCTTGTGGCAAGTATTACTAATTCCTTTCTTAGGAACCACACAACTGAAGACTTCTCTGTTTCCTCGGGGTTCAGCAAAGCAAATGTGCTACTGCTTATTGCAGTGTCTCTGCATTGGATTCATAAGTTGGCAATATTTTATATATATATATATATATATGCACACGTACTTGTGGGTGTGGGTGTGTATTTTTCTTCCGCTGAGGGCAGGAGGGTATGCCAGAGTGTTACGATTGCATCTGAGTTGAAACTTACCCTGAACCCTGAATAGGTGTATGAAATATTTACCCCTTGCACCTAAATGAAAAGCTAATTTCTCTTGCTCAGGACCCGAATAACAAGAATGTGGTGAACTGCGATGAAAAGTTGAGGAGTATTCTATTGGGTAAGCCTCAAGTTGAGCTCGTTGAACTTCCAACCTTGATCAAGCTGCATTTCCCGAAAGAGCCCAAATGATTTGGCCGTTTGAGTTAAGGTGCCTGCTGCTTACCCTCTTACACTTTGCCTTAGCCATTCGATGGATCTGTTGCTGAATGAACAGAATTTAGAATTTAAACTTCTGTTCAAGCCGGTTTATATTTAGCTGTTGCTGGAATTTTAGTAATGGTAGTGAAATTAATACCAATTGTTTCCACGTGGAATTCCCCAAGTTGTGAGGGGGAATTGTTTGTTTTCGTTGTCAATGCCAAGATAATGAAAACTGAAAACTGAAAACAAAAATGCTATTCTGAATCAGCCCCTATGGCTAATCGTTTTTACCTTACCGTATTATTATCAGGCACAAATCATTTTTTCCAAGGAGGAAGGAGCTGTCAGCTGTGGCAAAAAGAATTTACTATAACAAGTTGGCATGAGTTGACACAGTTGATTGCTTTCTTTGGGGTATATGATTTCCTATTCCTGATCAGCTGGAAATTGGAATGGAATGGAATAGCAGGACTACTCTTGATGGTTTCCTATACTTCTACTATTGTCACAAATCCCCCTAAACTATTTACTTTCTGTCATTTAACTCACTCCATCTATGAAATGAAATGTTGCAGCTATGTCATTTAACTCACTTGAGTCTCATTATGAGTTGAGACTCATAATAACATTCATTTTGTCTTTTTGTTAGTATTTTGTTTAAAAAAGTTAGGTAAGTTTTGTTAAAATGAACAAAATAAGGGAGTATCAAGATAATGTTAGAATATTTTTTAGATCAGGATATAAAATGATCAAGATAAATTTATGAAGCATTTTAAGATTTTTATTAGATTGTTTGTTAAATGTATTTTTTTTTTCATATGTTTTTTAAATATACATGATAAGTATCGAGATAAGAATTTTTTTTATCAAAATATCTTTATTACCAAATTTATTTAAAATTATATGTTAACATTAATAATAAATTTATGATTAAAATAATATTTTGTGATTAATGTGAATTTTTAAAAATAAATTAATATGATTAATGTAAATTTTAAAAAAACTAAAAAAGTAAAAATAATTATGGATGGAATTACAATAAATTTATTTAGATAATTAAAAATTACTAAAATATATTTTTATATTAGAAAATAAAATATAAAATTAAATAAAATAATTTAAAAAAATAAGATTGAAGGGAAAATGGAGATTTGGTAAATCGAATGATGGGGAAAATTTAAAAGATTCAATTTTCAAATAAAGTTGATCAATCAAAAGTTTTTTTTTATATGACCTAAGTGTTCGACCTTCATTTGAATGATATTGGGGGAAGTGGCTTTTTCCCTCTTTGCTCTCTAGACAAATTCAGATGCAGCATAGTTTATACATATTTGGAGTGAATTTTCAAAAAATGACTATTCTCTCTGTGGATCATATCTTTACGTCATGTGAACGAGACCCTAAAAGATAGCACACCATGACCCTGTCTTTATGTGGACAACTTGTCTTCTAGTCTTATTGCTGTCTTTTAGCAATAATTATGTCTTTCAAGACGTCACAATGATTCAAACTTTCGATGTCCTTGTGTATTCTCTTTGTACTTTATCGCTGTGCCATGTTTATGGGGGGCAAAAAAAAAAAATTTGGGTCATGATAAAAAAAATTCATGCGCGAGAATGAGAAAATATGCATGATGATTTAAAAATTTTGAAGGAAAAAAAAACTCAACTTTATAATATATATATATATGTATATAAATCCATTGATAAAAGGATTGAGAAGTTATCCACATATTTATGCATAAAGCCACACCTCCCTCAAGTAGGGTTACGGGTTAACCCATGGTGGAGACAAAAGAAGATGAAATGTGAAGAAGATCGGTGGCCAGATGAATGGTAGCGAGGAATAATATGAATAATAATCGCGAGGAATAATAAGAAGTTATGTGAAATTTTTTTCGAAAATTGTCATATAAGTTTAATAAACATATTGAAAAATTAAAAAATTTGGAATGTTTTTCATATCTTATCTGTTCTACATCATATATTGATTAATAAATACTATATTAATAAATAATTTAATAATGTGAGAAGTCACCAAGTTGACAATGCAATTACTAAAATACCCTTTATGTGTGTATATATATGTTGGAGCAATATCTAAGACTCCTTAGTTAAATATTTAACTATGTTCGTGTAGGCATACATTCAAGTTTGACACTTATATTGATATCTTGTATTTTGTGTCATATTAATTTATAAATGTACAAAGACATTAACATAAAAAACTAATTAAAGTGTCAAAGATAAGTAATAGTATTTAAATAAATAGCATTTGTGATATAATAGAACTGTGGTTTTAGTGAAAATTGAAGGAAAGATTGATGCGAACCCCATGAAGGAAGGAAGGTGAGACTCGATTCTCAAAATGGTTCATTTGTCAATGATCGTTCTAAAATAGATTGTAATGAGCAAAACAAAAGAATCTTGACTCGTTATCTATAAAGAAATAAGAACCAAAGGTATAAGAAGGTTGGATAGACGCCACACTCAAGTTATAAGATAATGATTGTGAGTGATAAGTTAAGAATGAACGTCATAAGATAAAATTTTAATAAATTTGGAATAGTTCGTCGAAAAACTAAAAAGAAAACTCTCACTATTAGTATTGATCAAAAGTGCATTCCCTATAGGATTACTTTGGCTTATACAACCACAAATAAAAAAATAAAAATAAAAACACAAGACAAAGAAAGTGGTCAAACATTCTCTCAATCAATCAATCATCCATTAATTAGGCCAATCAATCAATTAGCCACCAATTATTGTAAATTGATAATACTTTGTTTGTTTTTTCATAAAATCTCTCCAAATTACATTAAAAAGTTTGGATAACATTGATAAAACATGGACCTCTTGAATACTCAATTCAAGCAAATTATGGTCTTGAACAAAGTCTAAATTTGAGGTGTGTTCAATTAGCTCATTTAATATTTCTTTCAATTTCTTAGTTATTGACTTTGTCATTGGACCTTCATGGATGCTTAACAGATCTTGTGAAACTTTAGTAACTTGATTTGTATCAAATATGTTTCTATATTTTATTTTCCATTATTTTGACTATTAGCTAAAAACAGATCTTGAAGACTCGCATTTTTGACCTTATTACTTCAGCATGCGTCATTCATCCAAATTAAATTAGAGTTATTAAGAGGCCTAGCTTGGTCAATTCAAAGATTACAAATATTGATTGGAATTATAACACTGATAATTATGGTTTTAGCATAATATCACAAGACAAGAGGTTAAAGATGCTAGTTTTTTTATATAGAATTTGACTGCTGGGGTTTATGGGTAATTTTTGATAAATAAAAAATAAATACAAAGATCATCTTATATATTGAATTTTGATATACTAAATAACGTTATTTAATTTATATTAAGTAATATTGATGTAACAATCCAAATATAATGATATGAAATCCATTTTATCATATTGTTGCGATAAAAGAATTAAATGAGTGCATCTTATCACGTAATTATATTTGAGTTATTATATCAATGTTACTTAAGAGATCAAAACTCGTTATATATTAACTTCGATGCAATATTATATTATGACCATGACTTTATATTATAATTTAATAATAAATCATAAATATTGGATTGATGGTGATTTTTGATAAATTTTAAAATCTATTAAACAACCACTGCACTGTTATACATAATAACATAGTTATCATCATATTAAATATTTTCTTATATACATAATAAGTTAATAGTTATGGACTGATAATATCATACCAACGAAATTAACATGATAATGTTAGAATAATAATTATATTATTATTAAATATTTCCTTACATTTTGATATATCAGCGTGTGGTAGGATCTTCTCGTATTTTCGTCTCTCCAAACACGTACTTATTTTCCCACCGTCCGCTCGCTCCATCGTCCGAAACCCTTCAAACCAGTCGCCGTTTCTTCATCCCTCTCTCTCTCTCTCTCTCAATTGATTTCTGCGGCCTCTCCCAATAAGCCCCTCCTCACAATGTCTTTCTATAGGATTTCATCTCGTCTTTCAAGGGCCCTGTTTGCTCAGCACCGAAACTCATTGATAATCTCTACTCGTCAACACCAGAACCAGCACCAGACCTTTCAAACCCTCTGCAGTCAATTTCATTCATTTCCCGAATCCCAAAATAAGGTGCGTCATTAATCAGATATCTAGGATTTCAGTTTTTGTACTGGCTAGGGTTTTGGTGGGGTTTAAGGCCACTCCAGAATTGATTGTATTTGAGCCCTTCGAACTTTGGAATTAGACTGGTTAACATTTTTTATTCGTTAGATATTAGTTTTAATCTATTTCATCCTATTTCTGGACCTCAAAATACTGATGCCATCAATCGGAAATCTGGGATTTCAGTCTTTATATAAGCTAGGGTTTTGGCAGGGTTTAAGTCAGCCTTGAATTGGTTGTGTAGGATTAGAAGAATTTCGGCTTACTAAAGCTTTTCCTTGCTCGTAAAATTTAGTTTTTTTCTAATTTTGGTAAAGTAGTACTTTTATTTAGTTTGTGGGGCATAAAAGTTCGTATCTGGGTTTCTCAATTTTGATATTCGAAAATCTCCCTTTCTCGTTAAATAAAAATAAATGAAGGAATGCAAGATAGATTTGTCTGCTTTTTAGTTTGGTTGGGTCAGAAGAAAATAAACTAATGTTTGTTAGAGAAATTTGTTATTTTTGCTCTCTATTTTTGATGCATACTTTATAAAATGGCATCCCCACCTTGAGGAATCCTCCTCTCAAAACATATTATGGGTGTAGTTTTTATTTTAATTTGATTTGCTCTTCTACTGTCTTTCCTTGTTAGGTTTTTGAACTGTCCGTGGCTTTAGTTTCACTGATTTTGGAGCTTTATTTAGTTTGCCTTCCACCCATAAGATATCTCTACCCTTCTGATTTTATAAATTTGCAACCCCCGTGCGTGGTCTTGTTGCTCTATGATGAAGCTGGTTGCTTTTGTTTCATACGCCTCACAATGCTTGTCGTCAAAATAGTTTGATACATTTTGCCTTTTAAGCAAGTTTGTTTTTATTTCATTGAGCATTTTAAGTAAGTTTGTTGATGTTAAAGATTTAGAAGATCTTTTTCACTAATATTTTTGCACAAGTTTTTTATAAAGTTGCTTTAAGGATCTTGTTTGTTGCAATATTTCCATTCATAATGATCCATCCTGCAAATTTGAGGAGTACAAAAATTCTTTGAAAGTGAAATATGGAGGGATTTTGTTAGTTATCTTATTTAATCTTTTGTAGGAAGAAGTTTAGAAATATGCATCAGTTGTCACTATGGTAACCTATGTTGGGTTAGATATTAAACCCATGTTTATTTAGTTATACTGAATATTTCTCATTTGTTCCTTTCTTTTTCTATTGCTCTCAAGTGTAGACACCTTTGTGCTTCTAAAGGGGTAAGATGTTGGTACATGTTGATGTTGTTAATTCTGACTTGAATTGGACACTGTAATAGGTAATAGTTATTTTGGCACAAGTTGAAGTTGAAATCCAAGATGGGATTTCTTTGGATATACTATTAGAGTTTTTCAAATGGTACTTCTCATAATTAATAGTAGATCGATCATTTTTAGGAGGTTTGCATTTTTGCGCTAACTCATGGTAGAGAAGGTCACTTTAAGCTTCCATAAGTTGTAAAGAGTATTAAGTTATTACTTTACTATTAGAATATTCCCTAGAACATCAAAAATACTAAAGCAATGTCTTAAAATTTATAAACTGGAAAGGAACTACAAATTGTTATAAAGTTAGCGCAAAAATGCAAACCTCCTAAAGAAGACCATTGCTGAGAACCCATCCATCTCCACTACGCTCGTCTTTTGCTCATGCTGATATTTGACTGCTCAACATTCTGAGCTATACAACAGGGCTGGTCTTATAGCTGTCTTATAGAATTTTCCTTTCAGTTTTAATGGAATTTTACTATCACATAACACCCTTGATGCATTTCTCCATTTTAGCCAACCTGCCTTAATTTTATGTGTGACATCCTCGTGAATTTTTTTATTTTTTTGAATCACTGATCCCAAATATCGAAAATGGTATTTTCTTTGTAAGATTTGGTTTTCCCATTTTATTATAACATCCTTCGCTCCTATATTCTTACTAAATTTATATTCCATATATTCTGCGCATGCTAACTAAAAAAAAGAAAAATATATATCCTAGTTGAAGAATAATGTATAAAATAGGTCTTAACTCTTAATAACATATTCACAAACATGTTATCAAGGAAATTAAAAAAATCAACATATATACTAATGAAAAGATAAATAAAAAATTCCAAAAGATGCAATCTAAAAGTTTTTAAGTCAACTTAAATTAAATCTTAAAATAATTTTTAGGTCTTAAATTTTAATCAAAATTAACTAATTATGTATTTTAAATAATCTAAAAATCATCTCCATCATCAAGATCAAACATTTCCATATTTTCATCATTAGAAGTATCATCTCTAATATCTTCTTCCACATCATCTCCCTCTCCATCTTCATCTAATTCAAATTCAATTGGAGCATTTGAAGTACTAGCCCTTTTATTCATTGTTAAATTTATAGTTGAAGCAATAAATTTAAAACATAAACGGTAAAAAATTAAATAAAGTAATAAATAGTAAAATAAAAAACTAAAAAACAGTTTAAAAAACCCAAGGCGTGCCTAAGCCCAAGGCTCCTTGTGCCTAGGTGCGCCTTGATGGTGTGCGCCTACTTGAAGGCATTTCAAGGGCCCAAGGTGTGCCTAGGCCTGCCTTTAATAACACTAGTTACATTGAACTAGTTTTTCGATTTTCCATTTCTCATTGGTGCTTGTTTTACCCTTACCTGTCATCTCGTCACCATCATGAACTACGATTGTCCTTTATCCTAACCAAGTAGTGCCGATAACACAATATTCATAATGTCAATTGATTTCTAAAAGACACATTAACAATACAAATCCATGCAAAAGAACAATGTGACAAAATTTTACACCTGATACTCTTCTTGACACAGCCCTCTAGTGATGGAATGATGAGATAAAGTTCCCAACACCATCTTCACAACAAAAAGTTTTATAAAAGGTTAATGAAAATAATTGATACACTAGTGTGTTCCATCACAGTTGATACTGTGAACCAGCCTATACAGCATTGAAGTACAACAATTGTCCCTCACCCATATAAACTCATATATATGCTTTTAAACCAAATTATGTTATGCTGTATGTGGTATTTGTTACTATAATATGACATGGTAGGAAAGAGTGAATTTAATGCCTAAGACTTTTCTTTTAGATTTGACTTTGTAGATATGGCAATGCCAAAACTTAAAGTTTTTGATGGTGGTTGTATCTTCTCTGCTATTTTACATCTTATTATATGTCCATAGTTCTGAAAGGTGTTAGGCATATCAAGGCGCAAAGGGTCCTAGAGTCTGAGGCGCACGAGGCGAGGCACACCTTTTAGAAAAAAAAAACTCAAAATATTGTAAAATCATAAACAACTATCAAATTATCAATAATAACACATGCATATTATTCATGATTCATCATACTCAAATTCTAAACTAACAACATCAAAGTTGAGTCATTCATCATGCAAATTCTAAACTAGAAACATCATCAAAGTTCAAATTCAAAGTCTCAAACTCAAACAAGTACCAATCATTATGCAAAGTTCTAAACAAACACATAAACACTTCAAGTCCACAATCAATAAAGAAGTTGTTGAAGTATGTCTTGATTTCCAGAATGAAGCCCATTATTTGACCCGACCTGGATAATTTGGGACAAGACCCAAATGTGGATTTTTTATGAGAGCTGTGGTGGTGGCGGAGGGCTTGGGCCGTTAGGTGAAAAGGGATTAAGAGTGTGAGGTGAAAAGGGATTAAGGGTGTAATCAGGGTTCCTCCTCCTCTTCAATCTCCGGAGTTACTCGTCGCTTTGAAGTCGAAGCTGAAGTTGAACCCAATTGTGATCGAGTTTGTTTTAATTTTAATTCTAATCAAATAAAACAAGTAAAAAAGCTCATGAGAGCAGGCTGGAAACGAGAAAAGGGGAGGCTGGAATCGAGAATGGCAACTGGTTTCGGTGGGTAGTGGGCTGCTTGACAGCTGGTTTCATGAGGCGCGCCTAGGCTCGCCTCACGCCCCGGCGCCTCGCTGTGCAAGGCGCACGCCTCTTCGGAAAATGCCTCGTCTTGGCCTAGTCGAGGCGCCAAACTGGCACCTTAAGGCACCTTGCACCTAGGCGTGCCTTTAACATCTATAATGTAAGCAATAATTTTCATCTTTATTCTCACTTCATAGGCGTGCTTAAAACATTACAACTTGCACTTTAATTGTGTTTTTTTTATACTTAACCCAAAAACTTATCGTATTTGTACATTTTAACTCAAAAAAGATTAGTAGGACTCTACTAAAAGCAGTGCTGCATCCTGAAGCCTGGTCTGTGTTGTGTCTAAATTGTGCAAATGCATTGCGTATATGTGTGTGCAAAAATGAAAGTGATAATAACAAGTTGGGACACTCCAATTGACGTGTATAGCATCTCAAATATTTGCGCCCAAAATATTTTCGATATGGATACAAGTCCCAAAATGAAGTGTCCATGTAAGAGTCTCCGGGAGTGTTGGGAGGATCAAATCTTATGTGGGGCCATTATATCTGCAGCCCTGCATTGTCTGTACTGGGAGCAGAGCTTCTCATCATTATAGGAGTGCCTTGTCTCTCCTTGACAAGGTGGTTTGATCGCTCTTTTACTTTGGTTTACACAAAGAGGCAAGCCATATGACTGCTCATAGCATGAAAATCCACCTTGGTTAGCTCCTAACCCTGTAGTCATACTAAAAATTGCACTGCAGTAGCATTGGATGGTGATGTATGGTTGATGCCACCGTGAGAAGGGCATGGCAAATGCTTTTTGGTCCGATTCATGTTTGAGTAATACTCTTTAACACAAAAAGGAAGTGTCTTAAATATCAAGCAAAAAAAAAAATCTAACAGGAGAACTAAAATGCACCTATTTATCTGTACCAGGTTGTTGCTGGCCAAGTGTTTCAATTGAATAGTTTAGCCCTCTTCACATCTGCTTCTCAACAACGATTTGGATTTTCATCATCTGCCTCTCCTGAAAGTAGAGAAACAGAGACTGTGCAGTCTGGAAATGGAATGTCTGCGGGAAACAGCAGCAGTGCCTCTTCAAAAACCAATGGAGATGCCAAAATCCCTGAGCAACAAGAGGCTTCTAGTTCTGAAAATACAAAAGTTGCTGATCAGAAAGATGAATCAGGTTCCGAATTCAGAATCTCTATCTAACTATTTGCCCTCTCTCAAAGGGAGTCAAGTTATAAATGAACTTTTTCTGATTCAGCAGATGAGGAGGAAGAGCTTTCCATGGAGGATCTGGTGAAACTTGTGGCAGAGAAGGAAGAACTTCTCAAGGTGAAGAACAAAGAGATTGAGAAAATGCAAGATAAGGTTCTCCGTTCTTATGCAGAAATGGAGAACGTGATGGAAAGAACAAGACGTGAGTCTGAGAACTCAAAAAAGTTTGCCATACAGGTTTGTTGTCTCACTTCACATAGTGATATGCACTCTTGGTATCAGGCTGACATTTTGAGGTATCTCATGCATTTGGAATCTGAATCTGCCCTTTCTTCGGAACTCTGCTGCAGAATTTTGCAAAGAGTTTATTGGATGTTGCAGATAATCTAGGTAGAGCTTCTTCTGTTGTAAAAGTCAGCTTTTCAAAGATTGATGGGTCTAAAGACACTGCAGGAGCTGTGCCCCTTCTCAAAACACTTTTGGAAGGTGTTGAAATGACTGAGAAACAGCTTTCAGAGGTATTACACTATCTGGCAAACAGTCGAGTACCTTCTCTGAATACTCTCATATCAGTATTAGAAAATTAATTAGAAGCAAATACAATTTAGATATCATGTGTTTGTTACACAATTATCAGAGTCAGTCCTCGGTGTATTTTTATTGCTTGTCTTGGCAAATTGTAGTTGCTGTCCTTGTGGCATATTGACTGGATTTGTGAGATCTCATGGGTGACTTTGAGTTGAGGTTCTTTATTGGTTTGTTGAATGTTTATTTTTTAGGTATTCAAAAAGTTTGGAGTGGAAAAGTATGATCCTACAAATGAGCAATTTGATCCGAACAGGCATAATGCAGTATTCCAAGTACCAGATGCTTCTAAACCCCCTGGCACTGTTGCAATTGTTTTGAAGGTAAATAAACTTCTTGAACTTTTCTTCTTTGTGGCATATTGTGCTTGACGCGTCATTTGTATCCGCTGTGCATTCTGTTGTTCTTCTCCATCTCTCGCTTTAAGTCGTCAAGTTCGTCCTTAAAAGCTATAGAAGAAGAACATGCATTCTGAAGCGCGGTTCAAGTGGCAGTAACGAACAAAAATTGCTTCACTGCAGGCTGGATATGTGCTGCACGACCGAGTAATTCGACCAGCTGAAGTTGGCGTGACCGATTCCCCGGATACTCCAGAGACGGATGGAGTCGGAGGCTCCTCCTCCTCCTCCTGAAGCTTGAAGGAAGAATGACTGTAAAATCCCAACAGAGAAATATCTGAAAAAGAAAAGAAAAAGAATCATCTGCACGTTCTCCCTATGTTGCATTAGCTTTTAGGCTGCTGTTCGTAGCTTAGTTCAAAAGATGTCACATTTTTGGTTTGTTTCGAATCAAGATAAGATTTTTATGTATTGTTACTTATAGAAGGAGGAGACAGAGAGGGCTTTTGGGTAGCATTTCTATTGTTTTAGTTTTTGTTTTAGTTTAGTTTTGTTCTGTTTGCAGTTGGGTTTATAATGCTTTGCTGATTTATTTATCTTTTGTAAGTATTATTTAGAGGTTAATTTTGAAAAAGGAACTCTGGATATATGGGTGGGTTCAATCCTTAGATTTATGAATTCAAATTGACCCAATGACAATGTTATGTCAAATAGAGTAACAGTGGTCATCCAACTTATATTCGATTTATTATTCCAAACTTAACTTATATTTCCCTTCCCCCCTATTAATGAGCAAGTGCAACTAACTGCAACTGATTTTATTGCAATAGAGTTAATTTGATTTTAATTTTACAATTGGGGACTGAAATTTAAAATCATCATACAAAAATAAACCAACCTAACTCTACTGTCAAAACCAATATGAGAATTTAAAATAGGAAAACAAAAATGTGACAGTGTAGTCCATTCAGGATGAGCCCATCAGGGCATGTTGGGAAAGGATTGAGGGGCCCATACTTCTCAGGCCCACACAATCGGAGCCACGCCCTTGCCCTGTCACAACACGATATGGTCCCCACTCAACTCATCCGGTGAGCTCTTGCTTCTTCTTCGCAGTGAACGTATAAAATGGAATGGATTCTTTGTAGTTGTAGATGTGGGATTACTCATGCTGTGTAAAAGATTGTGGCTCCATAGTTTTCAATTCCATTATCCATACGGCATTGGTCGGTATTTGGTTGATATATATATATCATACCACTCACAAAATAGTATTAGATATTTTTTACATTATTTCGGCCTAGATGTTAATTAATATCGAATAATATTAACTAGTAGTGGACAAAATCTTAAGATATTGGCAATTGCCAAGTACCAATCCCTAAGCATTTTTATTGGCCTCTTATTCTCTCGGCCTCTTTGATTGGCCTCATTTTGAGGTATTTGACTAAAGTTTTCAAGTAAATTAAATTCTAACTTTGGTTCACGTGATGGTCTTTTCTCAATTTTACTGGAAAACAAATTCTTAAAGGGAGGATTGGAACAAATTTTACAGGGAATTGGAAAGCCCAAGTCTCTATCCTCTTTTTGCAAATCGTTCAAAAACTCACAAAGCTGAGGGAAAGAGCGAAGAAAAAGAAGAGCAGCTGGCAGCCGACAAAGCTGAGGGGAAGCTCGACCGGCGATCGCAAGGAACGAGAGGCAATGAAGGACTGAGAGAGAAAAAAGGGCGAGCGAGAGACAGCAAGCAAGAGTGATGGTGAGCAGCCAAGGAGTGAACAACGATGGTGGCGATGGCGACGGCGGCCAGTGACGGTGATTCCTTCATCCTTTGGGTGTATGTATATCTGTTTTATTTTTTGAATATTTTGTGTATGTATATTTAAATTATTTTTAGACAATTTCCTATAATTTAATGACAATCAAACACCAAAAGTTGAAAAAATATTACAAGTTCTAAGTAGAAAATTAAATTAATCAAACACTTTCAATTAATATTTTCCCTGAAATTTAATTTTAGACAATTCAATACTTAAAAAATATTTTATTTCCGTACAAATTCTATACTTGCAATCAAAATTCTAAGCCTTTCATTGGTCTCAAAATATTACAAACAAATAAAAATTCTAAGCCTTTCATCTTTTTGTATATGTATATTTGTTTTATTTTTTGAATATTTTGTGTATGTATATTTGATTTATTTTTAGACAATTCTCTAGAATTCAATGACAATCAAACACCAAAAGTGAAAAAAATATTACAATTTCTAGGTAGAAAATTAAGTTAATCAAACACTTTCAATTTATATTTTCCCTTAAATTTAATTTTAGATAATTCAATTATCTAGAAAATATTTTTTTTCTATGCAAATTCCATACTTGCAATCAAATGCACCCTTATTCTCACTTAGTATAGTCAAAAGTTAAAAATTCTAAGCCTTTCATTGGTCTCAAAATATTACAAACAAATAAAAATATTACTTATCTTGTTTAGGGAAAGTTATTCTTTTTAAGATTATATATGTTTATGTTAGATCATGGTAATTTTATTAAAATTTTATTATGTTTATATATTTTATAATTTATATTATTAATTTATTATAATTTTTAAATATGCTTTGACATCAATATTAAACTGTACCAATAATAATTTAGATTTCTTATTCAGTATAATACTAAAAATTATAAACGACTTTCTTTTCTTTCGCCAATCTTAATGCCTTTTGATATCTTGTTTATTGTCTCTATCTCCTTTTACTTTGATATCAATATTCAAGTTTATTGATATCTATAGAAAATGAGTTTTTTAACTATAATGTTTATTCACCAAGCTCTCTAAAAACAAGGGCTTTAATATATTGCCCGACGCTAACGTGGCATTGCCACATCAAGGCAACAACAAGGGGGTGGGCAAAATGGCGGGGGATGGGTGGGACCCAATTAAGTGGGTTTCTCTCCCCAAGAAATCATGTTTCTCTTTCTCTTTCTTCCTTTCCCTTAATTGTCTGTTCCTCTTCTTCTCCAATAATCGTCTTTTGCCGCCACCTCGCATCTCGCCATTGCCTTGGCTTTCACCGCTGCTTCCTCCATCTCCGTCGTTGCACACCTTTCCCTCTGTTGTTGTCATTGCACAACCTTCTTTGCTCTAGCTTGGCTCGCCAAGAAGGTTGTGCGGCGATACCAACAGAGAGAGAGGTGTGCAGTAACGGCAAGAGGTGGTAATTAGCAATAGAAAGCAAGGCAGCAAGAGTCAAGGGCAGCCATGAGAGGCGAGGCAGCGAGAAGATCGATAGCAAGAGGCGAGGTGATAAGAGTCGGGGCAATGAGAGGGACAACTATGAGAGGTAATTGCTGGTAAGGCTGGCAATAAGCCGAGCTAGGCTTAGCTCGAGCTCAAATCAATTGATTTTAGCTTAGCTCATAACTCGGCTCGAGCTTGATATGAACTGGTTTTTTTAGCTCGAGGTCGACTCGGTGATGACTACGAGCTGGCTTGGGTCGACTCAACTCGAAACTTAACTCAATCAATACAAAAGTGCAACATGCAAATGCACAACATCAAAAGTATAACAAATTATGCATAGAAAACAAACTCATAAAATAGACCCAAAAAAAAGAATAGCAACATAGAAAACAAACCTAGTTGCAAGAACTGGAGGTCATATGCTAGCCGATTGTCGGAGAAGTCGTTGGTTGTTTTGTCAAAAGCTGGAAGAGAAGAAGAAGAAGATGTGTTGTCGCTAGAAAAGGACCCGCCGGAAGTTGGAGAAGGAGAAAAAAAAAAAGATGCGTTGTAACTTGGAATAAGAAGAAGATAATGCAAAGAAAAAGACGTGCTGGAGAAGAATTGAAGAAACACTAAGTGCCCCCCTACCCTTTGGAGACAGAGCCTACTTGTCAAACCCATCGGGCTACCCTCTTCAAATCAATCAATTGGCTTTTTGTAGTTCCCCCCCTTCCTCCAAATCTAACGTGTATTGATGTATATATATATTTAAATAATATATTTATAAAATTATTAAGTATATATTTATATTATTGAGTATTAAGTAATAATTTTTTTTGTTCAATAAATTTATAAAATTAATATATATAACTATATCGAGCTGGCATGTAAGTCAAATAAGTTAAACTGATGATAGCTCAAACTCGACTCATTTACTAAATGAGCCAAATATTTGAGCTTAAACTTGGTTAATTTGTATCACGAACTAACTTATTGAGTCAATCATCGAGTTGAGTCTTGAGCTAGCTCACAAGTGGTTCAGCTTATTGCCAACCCTGGTTGTTGGAGAAGAAAAGGGGAACAAGCAGGCATGGGAAAGGGGATAGATGAGAGAAAAACAGGGTTTCTTTGGAAGAGAGACCCAGTTAATTGGGTCCCACCCCTTCTCCATTTCACCTACTCTCTTTGTTGTTGCCTTGAACATGGTTGTGTCATGTTAGCGTCAAAAAACATAATTATTATTTAACGTGGGCAATAGATCAAATGCCCTAAAAAGAATGCACAAACATATTATGTATTTCAATGCACATTGAAACTTACTAAATACCTTATGAATTATAATCATTAATAGCTATTATTTGACATTTATCGAAATTTTATTCCCCAACTTCTTCGTCATAAAGTTACTAATTTTTTTTTATATTTTTCATTAATAAACAAGTATTGACTCTCTTACATGGTCTTATCATCTTTATCAAGTATTATATTTTTGGGTAATATTTATTAACCAATATATAGATTAAAAAAATGAAATATAAAAAATATTTCAAATAAATGTATTTTTTATTTTATTTAAAAAAAATCATATGACTTATTATCTTAAACTTTTCAGATAAATTTATTTATTTCTCATTTAAATAAATTATCTTGATGCATTTTAAGAATGGTACCTTAATAAATAATCAATCTCTACTTAATCATTATAAGTTTTTTTTAATGAGACATAATTTCTCTTAAAATCATTAAACTGTTTTATCGTTCATCCACCGCCACATCTAACGCAGTAGTTTCCAAGGGAAGATTCCAAGATCCTAAGGAAGCGACGTCGTTTCAACGTACCCAATCCATCCTCCTCACCATGTCTTCTTCAATAATAATAAGATAACGAAGCGATTCTCAGTCCTATGCTCAGAGACCAAAAATGGAGCTCAGTGGCTTTACAACCTCCCCAAATTGTCTTCAATTCAAGGCTTCTCTTCTCTGTCCTTCTTCCCCATCTCTTCCTCTCAACACTTTTCTTCTATCCACAAACAGAGTCTTCACTTGTCACAAACTATCATCTTCTTCCCACCAATTCTCCGTTTCCCAATCCCAATCTTCAAGAGCTTCGAACTTCTCCCTATCTGCAGCATCATCTGCCACTTTCAACACCGTGCAAGACCAACTTCCGGCGGATATCGATGTTGCAGAAACCCTAGAATCCAATTCCAGAGTGAGTAATTCTTCATACTCATTCTTTGTAATTGAAACTCAATGTCCTGCAAAAACTTGTTTATTTTTTCGGTGACTTTAATGTGTGTTCATATTTTCTTTCCAATTTAATGTTTGATGTTTTCTTGGACACTGACTTAATACTTAGGCTACTGTTTATTATCTGAATTGGGTAATTTCTCTATTGTTTTCGTACTATTCTAGATAAGATTCTATTCCCTCTGAGAAAACTTGCCTGCATTGCTAATTTTTATCAGCTACTTTAGTTGGTTACCACATTTTCTTGCGCAATTTCAGAGTGTGCTACTTTCTTGTCACTAGTTACATGAACTTGGCTGCAATCCCTTAAGTTGGGTACTTTTTCTGTTTTCCTTATACAGTTATCCTTCCAAATCTAAGAAATTTGAGCACACCTGCGCAATTTCAGCACCCGTGCTTTTTTTTTTGTGATTCATTATAGCTTTAGTTATCATTGTTATTTTTTCTTTAGAGTAAATTGCCTTGAGAACCTTTGTGGTTTGGGTCATCACAGAGACCCTGTGGTTTAAAAATGTCTTTGAAGGTCCTTGCGTGCGCGCTCTTGTTTTCCTGGACACCCTTTTCCATTTGCCAACCAACGGTTAATTAAACACTAATTAAGTTAAGTAACCCCAATTACATGATATTTGTTGGAGAAGATAAGAAAAGAATGAGTTCAAGCTATGGACAAGAGGCTAAGAGATAAGGCTGTTATGAGAGATAAGGCTGTTATGAGAGAAAAGATAGGAGAACTACAAACTAAAAGGATAGATGGAAGAAGAGATGAAGCAGTTCCAAAAACGGATGAGAAGAAGTCAATTTCAAAAATTTTTGTTTTAATCTATAATATTTGAATGTAGTGTTGTTTGAATTTGTTGTATCCTATCCCTGTATTTTAGGAGATATTTTAGGGTATCTTGTGTATATATTTCAACCTACGGATCAATGCAAAGTGAGGAAAACATTTATTTTTCATTCAACCTCCAAAAAAGATAATTCTACTACTCATCCTGATTATTTTTCTGTTCAATATTAAATTAATTTAACCAAAAAAACAGCTCAAGAAGCTCCTCTTTGGTCAAGTCAGCTTCTCTTCTTCTTTCCTCAGGCCGGCAGTTCCATTCTTCATTGGTCTTCTTCTTTCCCAACCCCTGTCCCAGCTTTGTCTTGAAGCTCCTTCAATGGTGGCTGTGGCTGGCTGTCTGCTCCTCGACAGCCACCAGTCTCTCATCACAACGACAAGTTCCAATCATTGGAACCCATCCCCAATGGCAATTAAGGTTCCAGCAGCTAGAACAGTGGAACCCACCATCTATGATGGGTTCTGGCAACTAGAACCTGTCACTGGTGGTGACTTGGGTTCCAATGGCTGGAACCTGCTGCCGGTGATGGGTTCTACACCGTTCTTA
This sequence comes from Diospyros lotus, assembly GCF_014633365.1. Classification (NCBI taxonomy): domain Eukaryota; kingdom Viridiplantae; phylum Streptophyta; class Magnoliopsida; order Ericales; family Ebenaceae; genus Diospyros; species Diospyros lotus. The sequence continues at coordinate 24,120,848 of NC_068347.1, forward strand.
ATTTGTTTCTTGAATTTTTATTTTTGGTTAAATTTAGTTTAATGTAATTTAATTAGGTTAATTAACTTGATTTAACTTAATCAGTGTTTAATTAATGTTGTTAGTAACAGAGGGGGTGTTTGAGTAAAAAAAAAACTACAATAACCTTCAGCGACATTTTTAAACATGTGGTCTCCCTGCAAATGGCCAAAACCACATGGGGTCTGGGAGCAATTTACCATTTTCTTTATCTTGAGATTAATTTACCTCAAAGGTTTTTGTGTTGCATTGCCCAACTCCAAATTGCGCTATTTTCTCGTCACAATTAGGAGAATCTGAGTGCACAGTTGTCATTATTCTATTTTGCTTCCTCTCAATGGGGTGCTATTCTTTTTTCCTCTGTGCTGTTCTTTTCCCACCTTAGACAGGTAAGCACACCTGTATTCGTGTTTGTCCAAGTCTGCCCAGGTAGGTTCATATATAAGTCATTCTAGTCGTTGTTATGATTGTTGTGATATATACATGAACAAACTTAGAGAACTTTGGGATTGATATCCTCTAAGTAATAGGATTGAAAAAATACCAACTGCTACCCTCTAATTCTCAGTTACAAGATGCTATGTATACAACAATTCTAATTATCTTCTATCTAAATTTTAGGGAATTAAAATACAAACACAACAACAGATAAGGGGAGAAATTTTCTCCTGATTTTTCTCCTACTTCTTAGGAATAACTTGAGCTTCACCTCTTCCTATTTCTTAGGAACAGCTGGGGCTTTATCTTCTCTTATTCAAACTGGTCATTTTTATCTGCATTCAGAATCTATCTTCTTATCCTCTTGCCATCGTGAATTCCTTCTCAACAATATATATATATATATATATATTCACACATATATATGTTTTTTGTTATTGGGATTGAGTTTTCTCCAAAAAGTTTGCCTTCATTTTATATTAGTCTTGGATATTCCAATTGATCTTTACATGTGAGAAGAATACTTTGTGTGGTGAGTGGATGAAATGGAGTAAATTTGTAGCAAAAGAGGGAGAGGAAGACTGAAAAAAACTTAGTGGGAAATCATTATATGTGACATAAGTTTAATATCCTTTCAAAGGATATGGTCATGGATAGAGATGCATGGAACTCTAGAATTCATGTAGCTGATCCCACCTAGTGGATTAAGGCTTGTGATTGTTGTATTGCAATTGGTTTTTATGTTTTGTTGCCCAATTATGGAGTGCCTATTTTCCTTTCATGATGAACATCGTGTACTATGCACCATCTCAGTTGGGTACTTTTTTTTTTCCCTTCCTAATGTTCTTTTTCCATCTAAAAATGGTAGTACCCCTACTTGCACGCTCATCTGATGTATCCATGTATCTGCTTCCTCGTGTGTTTTTAATCAACATGCTTATTCTGTATTCAGGTTAAATTGACAGTAGAAGTTCCACCTGCAGTTTGTGAGGATTGTTACAAAAAGGTCTTAAGTGAGTTTATGAAGAAGGCAAAGGTATTTTTCTTTTCCATCAAGGTTTTTCTTCTATGTGCTATGTCAGCAGAATCAGTGTTGATTAAATGAAGCACTTATTTTATCCATATAATATAATGACCATTTTCTTATTCTGGATCTTAAGCACTAAGATCCAGACTGGAACTAACATTCCATTTCCTTTTATTATTGGAGGTTTTAATTTTTGAGGGCCAATTTTTGGACTTTTTTCTTTTCATTTTAGACATTTGCAGGAAGTTGTCACTTGGTTTTAAGTTTATTTTGTTCTAGTGATCCATGTTAAACAGTGGCACTCAGTTGGTGCATTTGTTAAATGTTTTGATTCTCATTGCACTCATTCAGCAACCTGAATGATTTTGCTTCAAGCAGACCAAGTAAATAAGCTCATATAAGGAGATGCAGCATCATCTGATTATTGTCACAATTTTTTCTTGCAAAATGAGCATCTGAGTTTATGTAACAGATTGATTCTTCTTTATCACCAGGTCCCTGGATTTCGTGCAGGAAAGAAAGTTCCAGAATATATCCTAATAGATTATGTAGGAAAGAAGAATGTTCAGAAGGCTACAATTGAATCTATTTTGAAGAGGACCCTTCCTCATGCCATGCCTTCAGTATGTGTTCTGTCATTTATACCACCCTCTGTTAATAATCTTACACCTTGGATTTGCCATGAAAAAAGCACCTCTTGGATTTTGTTAATCAGAATTCTGAGGTTCGCTTTGGTGTCATATACATTGATGTAGACTATTACATTATAAGTATTTAAAAATCCTTATATATGGTTGGGGCTGACTTTTATTGTAAATATTTCCATTATGGATTGTGTAAACAAACACATATATAGTCTGTTTCTGATTGAAAAAGATTTGAGCATGTATTAGAGCTTCATGCGATTCTATTCCACTGCAGTCCAGAGTCTCAATAGTTGAAGCACCAAGGTAAACAATGGGATCATAACAGGATTTTACATATTGTTATTGACGGAGACAACAGAAATAATAGGATTAGCATTCAGTTTTTTGGATTTTTAGACTTAATTTTTTTTTTTTTTCTGTTTTGAAAAATGTATTAGTTAATTTCTTTCTTTGAGCAGCCTCTCTAGCCATGATTGCATTTGAATAATCAGATTTTGGGCTTTATTTTGAGCTATACAAATATCCTTATCTGTCTTCTGTATTTTTGGAAGTCTGTTTTTCTATTAGTTCTTCTCCCTCCGTTTTCTTTCTTCCTTTCTCTTCCATAATCATTCTCTATTTTCTTCTTCCTTTCTCTGTTTGGTGGTGCTCCAGTGGAATGTCTCATTTTTCTAGAGTTTCTATTCAGGTTGGATAATTTACTTGCCTCTTGATGCATTTTTGTTTCACAGGTGACTGGAAGGGCTTTAAAAGACTCCATCCGCATTGTAACCAAATTCTCTGACATGGAGAAAACCTATTCATCTCTAAACTCTCTGAGGTTTGTCTAATTTATTCACCTCAAGTACCATCTTATGGTTAATGCATGCTATGATTACCTCAATGCCAAACAAAGCAGGGTGGGTAAGGAAAAGAGGGATGGGGGAGAAGAGTCATCACACAAGTATTGGTCATTTTTGAATTGATTAGGTGGGGTTAATGAGGGCCTGGCCTTTTGTCCAAGTATTACCATAGATATATAGGTTTGCTCATTTGAAATATGGTAACCTGTTGCAGTCCTAAGTATGACACCAGAAGATGGGCTGCTCAATCTGATCTTGGTGAGATCAAAACCCCACTACGAATGAACAAAGTTGATCTAGATGAATTGCCAAATGACTACCTTGGTAGGCCACGACAAGGATATAGTTACACTACAATCCTTAAGAATCCACCACAAGGAAAAAGAGCAAATAAGAGAAATCTTTCTCTAAACAAGACTTATTATTTCATTCCAATTGATGATGAAACTACTACATAGCATCCCTATTTATAGAAAGGAATCCTAAACTAAGAAGGACAATAATTCTAATAGGAATAGGAATTCAACTCCAAATAAGAATAAGAATCCAAAACCAAAAGGAAATAAGAATCCTAAATCACAAAAGGAAAATAAAATAATCCTAAATCGTATCAAAGTAAAAAGGAGTTTTTGCTTTTTGGTGTGCATGCAGGCTTTGAAAGATTTGAAATAGAATGCAAATGCAAAGTGCGGCCTGGGACTTAAACTGAGAATCAAACTTTCATAAACTTAAATAAAATTTCAAAACATGCTTTATAGCATTCATATAAAATCTAGAGTTTATTATTGAAAAACTTTATTTCAACAAAAAAAAGGAAAGAAAAAAAAAGCTTGGTTGGTTTATCTAATAAACATCCCAAAAAAAACTGAAATTAAATTCTTGAAATTCCTTTGAAAATGCCACCACGCGCCACGTGCATGCTCCAACCTCCTTATTCATAGCCACCTGGGGGGGGGGACATAAGGGGGTGTGATAAATCTCAATAAGCATAAATGAACTATTAATCGTATTTAAACATGGGTAAACTTGAACTTACAACATGTAGGAGACACAATAGATTCTACCAACTTGTGGGGGCAAGAACCTTCGCGTGTAGCTACTAAACTCTAGTCCCGAAACTTGCTTGTAATCATGATATAAGGGACCATAAAACTTAATTTTATGAATTTATTTAAACACGATGATAGTTCATAATGCACTTACCCTCAACTTGATTGGAATAAAAAAGATCTTTAACTCTCTTCTCCTAATCAAAATCTTCACACCTTGATGTCTTGCTTGTAGTAAGAAAGGAATAAGGGAGTAACAAAAAAAAAAAAAAAGAGAGAGGGAGGGGTCGTCCAACTATGGAGAGGGGAAGTTAAGAATTATGAAGGGAGAAAGCCATATTTATGGTGCCAGAGTCTTGTTTTCCAAGAATCCTATTTGGTAAGGATCCCAATCAAATATCCTCCTTTCCATAAGATGAATTCAAATCTTACCTTATCTCTTATCAATTAGAAAAATTTTAAATCATATCATATCAATTTATTCTTATCCATAAAATCAAAGAATCCCCAAGAATATTCTAAGATGAATTCAAATCTTACCTTATCTCTTATCAATTAGAAAAATTTTAAATCATATCATATCATATCAATTTATTCATAGCCATAAAATCAAAAAATCCCCAAGAATATTCTAGAAATTCGTGTGTCATGGTAGGGCTAAAATTTGGACTATGGAAAAAGTGACGTTTGGGTCCCTAAACTATTATAACTCAATTTTTTTTTTTTTTGGCCCCTAGAATTATGTTTAACGGTCACTAATGATGGTTTCAGGTGTTACACAAAGTGACCTCTTTATATAAAATTATTTGCAAATGCAAAAATCAAGAATATCAAGATATAGAGTGCAATAAAATTAGGTTCAATAATAAAATGGTGATAATCAAAATTGAAGAAGAATGTTGGATTCCAAGCTTGTTGGGAAGCTGTCTCAGCTGAAAAGTTTAACAGAATCTAATAGTTGTAGTTTCTCCAGCTAATTTGTATTCTGTCTCTCCTACTCTCTCTTAAGTGACTACATAATATTGATTTCAAGTTTATAATAATGATGCACTTGCATAGTTGTTAAAATCGAGATTTTAAGTGGGATCCTAAAAGGGTCCATAAAATCGGATCGTTATGATTTTACGGATAATTAAAAATATCCTTTAATTTATGTAAATATATGTTTATAATGACATAATCCTTATTAAAAATGATATACATATACCTATTTCAAAATTATTTCATCTATCAATTTCAAAATGCCTAAATAATATGAAATTTCTAAATATTAAGTCCATCATTTATCATCAATTCATCATTCATCCATCCATAATCAAAATTCCAAACAACAAACATTACCATTATCATCAACAAATATTGTTCTTAAATATAAATAAAAATACTAAGTCATAAATTAGCATAAAAAAAAAACTTGTTTGTTTCTATTCCTTTCTTCCAAGTTTGCCTTTTATCTTATTCTTAAATTAGCATCAAAACTTGTGGGAGACTTAGCAAAACTTCGCCCCCAAAATGGCACCGTTTTGGCACCCTTGCAAATTAATTCTAGTGCACCCCCAAGCCTCGAACTTGCAACCTGCGGCCCAAGACCCTCATCTCGCGCACGCGACCACCAAGCTGCAAGCCTCCTCACCTATATATGCGCAAAGATTAATTTTATACTAAACACAAGACTGACTCAGTAAACTCGGATCGAGTTTACCATTTTACATGTTTGACTCGCGAGTTGGGTCTTATTCTACCAAAACTCTATTCTACAAGTGAGTTGACTCGTTTTATGTCTGATAACTTGTAAACTCGTAAAATCGCATGAGTCAACTTCCAAATTTAACAACAATGGGCACCTAGAATATTAACAGACACCTAGCCAAGTTATACACGACTCTCTGTCTTGGCATGCTTGGGCACATAGTAAGCTTAATGCTTTAACAGCACTATTCTGGTGTATTAAAAGAGAGGTATATGTACGTTGATTAGTGAGCTGGTGTCTTTCATGTATGTGCATTTCTTGGCCTTGCCTTTTATGAGCTCAGCGTACATTGTTGCATACATTTCTTGGCCTTGCCCTTAGTGAGTTAGCATATTTTTTTACATGCATTTCTTGGTGCTATCCTTTCTGACATTGACTTGTGCTTTAGATATGATGTCATTGTAGATGTGGCACCTGAGGTTAAATGGATTCCAGAGGATGGATACAAGAATTTGAATATTATCGTTGAGATAGACAGTGAAATAGATGCTCACAAAGCTTCTGAACAAGAATTAAGACGTCGTTACAAGTCTCTAGGTTTGCTCAGAATTGTAACTGACAGAGGCCTACAGGTAAATCCCTGTAGATTTACTGCCCCCCACCACTCATTTTCTCTCTTTTGCAGTGTGGTCTGGATTTTTTTTCAATGAATGGAACTTCTCGGTCTTTATATGAAGTTATATTTAAGTACTAAAGAATTTAATCATGATTTAAGAATTCTATGTGAAAGACCATGCTAATATTATCTGTTTGAATCTCCATCAACTTAGTGAGGATAATTATAGATATGCAACAGTTTTGTGGTGGAATGAAATTTTGCATTCCGTTACTAGATTGAGGGGGTAAACATGTAAAGAAAAGAAAAGAAGAGTTGGAAGGAGATTAGACTGAATGACCAAACTATCTGCAGTGTGTTTGCTTTCATGAGACATCTCTCACTGACTTATGCCTGGAAGAAGCCATAGAACAACGCCAATTTGATTACTGCACATAATTTGAATTTAGAAGAAAAGGTGTATGTGATTCACAGTCTTTCAAATTGTTTAGACTAAGAAAAGCACCTGCAGACCTTCCTATATTATACACAGGCTGACATGGTTGAAGCATTTTAAACTGCATCTTGTCAATGTCTTGTATTGGACAAACATTTTACCTAAAGAAAAAGGATCTATTCTCCTACTATGAAGAGTATTTATTATTTAGACCACTAGGTTGTCAAGACTCAAGATGCGTTCTTGTTCATATGGAGTTCTTGATTGTCATGTTTCTTCACTATAATGATCAGAAGGCATGTGTTTGAAATTCAGTTGAAGAATCAAAGAAGTTTCTTGTCGATAGTTTTCTTAACTGACACATGGAAAATACTGACTTGTACAAACTTGATGGTTGACAGATTGGTGATGTTGTAGTTCTTGATATATCAGCAACAACAATTGATAAAGATGAATCAAATGTTCAAAAGATTCCTTCTGCAGAAAGTAAAGGTTTGTCCATGCACATTACCTTTTCCTTTGTAGGCAATAAGGGGATTGAAGCCCCTTCAAATTAATTTTGACAATGAGCCTACGAGAAATCAGATTCAATATGTAAAGGGCACATAAATAGTGTCAGCCAATAGATTGGAGATGAGGCAGAAAGCCTCCAGGACCTAGAAACTGAAACCCTAAATAAGTACATGCATGAATATCCCAGTCAGACACTGGTATGAGGTCTTGGGGATGGCAAAAGTATATTGCAAGTGCCAATAAGATGAAACGTTGTTTATGTACTTCTTGTGGCATGCATGGAAATCTTAATCAAGACATGCACAAAATCGTAACCAACCATGTGGTTGATTTAAATTTTATTATCACTTATTAATTATTCCTTCGTATGTTCAGTGCATGATGCCTGAAAGATTATCAAATATTGGATTTTTTTTTTTTTTAATTTGATTGGTTTGTTTTGTCTGTGTATTGCTATCACCTCAAGGAATGTGCCAAACCTAGAGTCAGAGGCATTGTTCGTCCATTCTTCTTTATCACAGTTTCTGTGTAGAGAAAAAATGAACTACAATCAGTTAGTTGCAAGCTTCAAGTTGTCTTTGTCCAGAAAGTTGATTGTTCCCAAGTCCAGAACTTCTCTACTCTGTAACTGAGTTCTTTCATGATTGGGCATGTGTGGTTACCTAGCTGCTTCAAGTGATTTCCACCTTTTCTCTTTGTAGGTTTTCAATTTGATACGGAGGATGGAGATAAAATCCTCCCTGGTTTCCTGGATTCAATAATCGGAATTCGACCGGGTGAAACAAAGTCTTTCCCTTTTGTTTTTCCTGAATCGTGGAAGCAAGAAAATCTTCGTGGTGTTCATGCTCAATTTAGTGTAGGTTCTTTTGTTTTTGGCTAAGTACTGTAGGTTCTTTTACCCATGTAGAAAATTACTCTGTGTTGGTTCCTTTGCAGTTGGATTTATATATGCTTTCCATTCATAGATTCTATCTGGAACTTTTTGACACAATATGTAATTTCCCCAAATAATAACATACCAACCTTTTGAGTATCTAGGCAATTTTTCAATCTATATAGAACATCCACTAAACAGCCAAAGTTTAGCAAAACTATCCTCAACATTTAAAAAAATGGCCGAGTTGTGTAACTAGTTTAACTTGGGTGGTTTTAATAATTCACGTACTTTTCACATCAATTTAGCAAGGCATTCTTGAGTTGGATCTACATGAAATCAACACTGTCCTGTCATGATTTATTCTGTTCCATGTGTGCCACATCATTCTTCATTTGAATTTTCACACTTGGATTTAAGTTTGGTTGCCCCTTTGTCTCTTTCTAGATTGAATGTAAGGAACTATTTTATCGAGATCTCCCAGAGTTGGATGATTCCATTGCTGATAAGCTTCTTCCTGGATGCACTACCCTTGAGCAGGTGAGCTGGCACATTATAATAATGGAGACTTTCAATAGAGGTCTGTATGAAGGTAAGAATTCTGAAATGAAAATTCCTGTTGCATGAACTGCAGGTCAAGGAATCATTACTACAGAAGTTTCTAGAAGTGGAGCAAATGGCAAAAGAACAAGCTACAGATAATGCAATTCTGGACCAGCTCAGGAAGGTGGCTTCCCCAACCATCCGTTTTCTTTTCCTTTATTATATGTTCACTTTTCTCCTGAAACTTGGTACTCCTAAGATTCAATTACTCTTTACTCTGTTTTACTTAATAATTCTGCAATCATGCTTAACAGTTCCTTCCTTTTCTCTTTTCTTAACTTTCATTCTGCAATGCATTTCTTCATGGTCCTTTAATGGAGCACAACCATTAAAAAGGGAAAAAAAACCTTTGGTTGTTCACTGGTCAGTGGAACCACTAAGAATCCGCAGGAGAGTTCTCAATTGTAAACTTTCACCTCTGTCGTATCATTTGTTTGTCAAATTTGATGAATCTGATTGAGGACAAATTCCGTTTCTCAACGGAAAAATAAACTACCGGGACATAATCAGGATACCTTTTCTTTCTTGTTATACATAACCTAATGACCTCTCTGGTTTGACAGTTTTCCTGCCCTCTTCGTACATTGTAACATACTTTTGTAATTTGCAGATGATTGAAGTTGATATTCCTCAATCCCTATTTGAGGAACAAGGTAGGCAGCTTTACGGTGCCAAGCTTCTACAAATGCAGGTCAGCACTCAAAGACATTCGTGCTGGATCCCTGATTCAATCATTACTTTTATATGCATTTTCACTTAGCTTTATACTGGACCAGGCAAATATGAAACTGAATGAACAACAGTTGGCATCGCTATCAAGTCCAAAAGCCGTAAACACTTACCTGGAAAACCAGAAGGAGAATATAACAAATGTAATCAAGCAAAATCTGGCAGTTGGAGACATATTTAAACGTGAAAATTTGCAGGTACGCAGTAGCTGTTGAGACACATTTGTTATCTTTCTATTTTACCCTACACGGTTCTGCTCATCAATGTGCAATTTATTTTCCATGTGGTTAAGGAAAGAAAACAATCTGATCATCCGGTCATTTGAAACAACAAACAACATATCAAGCCTTTTTTTATCCCACTATGTGGGGTTGGCTATATTTGGGTCTTTTGCTTAGCATACATAATTGGAACATTTTCTTGATTAATGAACTATAATTTGAATTGAGAGAAGGAATATACTCTGGACCATACTGCAGTTTTCAACTGAGGAGCTGATGAAGGAGGTCGAGAACTCCATAGCTGAATTCAAACGTCATAAACAAGACTATGACGAGGAACGTGTGAGCGAACAGGTCAGTATTATCCGTCCTCTCGCAAAACAGTACTGCTGCCTTTTGCTCCTCCTGTTTGTTTTTCTTTTTATTTTTGGGTGGGTAGCCCTTTAACAATAAAATGTCAACAGAGAATGAAGGAATACTGACGGGTGGCTATTATGTTTTGAGTTTCGCATTTGTAGCCTAATCTGACCTCCCCAGTAGATATTATCAATGTGGGATTTGGTCGTGACACAGATTCTCCTGCACAAGCTTTCATTATGTAGTAGTAGTAGTAGTAGTAGTAGTAAATCTATCAATAGCCAGCCAAACTTCCAGCTGAAAACAATTACCTGCTGGATGCCAATAACGAAAATTTTCCTTTCTTCATTGTTCTCCAGGTGCAAGAGATACTAGAGGGAGCAAAAGTACTAGAATGGCTGAAAGAACACGCGAAGATCGAGTATGCAACTCGATGATACACGAAAAGAGATGAGAGTTCACATTCCTTGCAGAAACTAGGATAGGAAATTTTTGGAAACAGCTCTGTTCCCCGTTGAGGTTCGTTCTCCTCGGCAAGAAAAACAATTACTATGATCGATCATGTCTGTCTTAGGTAAGGGATCACATTTCTTGTAGAAGAAAATCCAGTAATTTATGACTTAAAAAGAGTTTTAGGGATTACTTGTGTTGTTAGTAGTTTTTGCTGTGTAATTTAAACAAGGTGACATGGATTCAATATGAAGCATGCAGTTGATGTTGATCTTCATATCCTCCTCAGCTTTAATGAATCATTTCCTCCTTGAACCAACAGAACCATCCACACTTCTATTGCATGATCAGAATCAGATTCACATGTTCGCAGGGCAGCCCAAATGTTTGGGATTATTATTCTTGCGTGGTCTCTCGCTATTCGTGCCCTTGATTTTAACAAATGAGGTAAATTACAAATTGAGGCTTTGTCTCATTGCGCAGGACAAAAAATCGAACTCATAATCTACTGGTACGAATTTTAACTTATCATTATCTAATCATTTGACTTGTGTCTTGAGGTCAAATAAATGTTTGATATAAATATTAAGAGTTATTATTTATAAAATCATATTAATTATCAATCATTGATTGAGATAGAGTCAAGTATAAATTTTAATATACATAAAAAAAAGTATATTATAATTTATGAAACCTTCACCGTATAAAATAAAATGATATTTAATTTTTTATCTAATATGAAAACAACAAAAATATTTCAAATACCAAAAGCAAAAACATAAAGAAGAAGATAGGCAAAGGGGGTGCAGTGCAATGGCAAGGAGTGTAATGTCCGGTACACTCATCATGTTCTTTTGCAGCAATTATTATTATTATTATTATTATTATTATCAGGCTGCCTACATTCATTAATTCATTCAAGCAAGGCATCCATCCATCCATCCATCAAGGTACACTTCACTTCATTCATACTTTATTATGCCATGGGACCAACTCCTTTTCTATCCTTTTCCCACCACCCTGCTTCCAATCTAGATTTGCTCTGAAAGGCTCCCCCCCTATGCTTGTACATGTCATCATTATTATTTATTACACCTATTGATCATGTCATACCTAAGGCCACCATTATTTTATATAATAATATATTATGAAAACACACTTTTTTGTTTTATAAGGTGCTGATGCTACCTTATAATATGTATAGCATCAGCACCTTATAATATGTGTGCATGCATGCATGCATGCACGTAGAATAAGGAGTTTGATTGATTGATTGATTAAAGCATGATGATGATGATGAGTGAAGGAGCGGGGCTGGGGAGCGGGGAGCCCTTACAATGATATGATGATACATATATATGGCTTAGGTAGGTGGCCAACTTTTTAATAATAATTTAATAAATAGTCATTGTTATTAGTGCATTTCAAACTCAAACGGGTGGTTGGTTGATTCACTCCACTTATGTTGACAACCTATTTAGTTGGTATGATTTGATTTTTGATTTTTATTTTTTAAAATCATCATTTCTGTTTTGATTTCATAATTTGTGTTTAATTTTTGTATTCTATTTTATCTTTTAAACTGAAAATAAATGTTGGTCTTAACACTATAATAATTGTTTACTATGGTATAACTTACTTTATGAGTTAAATTATTTAATTTATTTAAATATAAAATGAGAAAGAGAATTTTACTATCGGGTGTAGTGCATAGCTTATATTATGTTCGTTCATTTATAAAGTTAGACTGATATATTATAATTATAATTCAAACCATAGATTACCTAACTCATGATCATACTTAAGAAAGTTACTATACTACTCTTATGAGTTCAACTTCTATTGGGTCAACAAACAAGAGTTTTTTTTTTTTTATTTTGTTCTTAATTTTTATATGTTTATTTTGAATTTAAGTTTAAAAAAAAATTGCAATTGAAAAATAAAACCTCCCACTTATATCACAAATTTAAAAACTATCGAAACACAAAATTCTCGATAAATTTGTTTATTATTTTTACTTTTTTATTTCACTCATATTGATAGGATAACAAATAAGCTGAACTGTTTGTGAACAACTTGGTGTTTGTCTAAACAAAAGTTCATTTGAATTCATTCGTTAAGATAAATGACTCGAATTTGAGATTAATAAAGTTTTGTACATTAAAACTCCTTTAACTCGACCAAGACCAATATATAGCTTGACAAGTCGGGTCAATCTAAGCAATTCACGGGTTTGAAAACAAAACTAGGATTTATACATTCCATTTTTATTTTTTTAATAAAACAGAAAAAATAAACATAAAAGGTAAAAACAAAAACAAAAAGTTTGCAACTGTGGACGCATCATGAGAAAGAACTAACCTACAAACAGATGGGATTGAAATGAATAATGATGAATGCACTCATAAAAGTCAAAAAAAGAATTAAAATTTATAAATAATTATATTTATTCTAAAATAACAGTAAAATATCCAAAATGATAATGTTTTGTGTTGGTATCCAAAATATCTTATTTTGGTGGGTTTTTTTTTTTAAAAAACAATTATAGTAATTATTAAAACTGAGGTAAGGGTGGGTATTTTTGAAGATTTTAATTATTATTATTCAAATTATATTTAAAAGAATAACAAAAATATCGATGGTACACAAAACAAAATAATACAATATCAATTATTTAATTTATCCGACAATTTTTTTAGGGGTGTCAAAAAATATCTGAAAATCGGTGAACCGAACCAAACTGTACCTTTTGGATTGGTTCTATGGTTCAACGGTTAGGTTCTGGTTTTAAAAAATTAAGAACCGATATATTTGGTTTGGTTACTGTTTTTTCTTTTTAAACCGTGGTTCGAACCGAACCAGAATTGATATTATACTTGTATATATATTATAATTTTTTGAGTATATATATATATACATACGCATAAATATATTATTACTTGTAATTTTAATCTATTAATTTTTATTTATTTATTTTTTATTTTTAGTTATTGTTATTCATGAACTCTTTTATTTTTTAATTTTTATGCGCTATTGCTATACTAAATGGTCGATGTAATCTCATTTAATAAGGTAATTTATGAATTATTTTATTCTACTTTTACTTCAAGATTTGAAGTTATATTTTTATTTTAATTAACAAATTTGTTTATAATTTCATATTTTACAAAAATGTTTAAAAACTAAATGTTAATTGAATAAAACTGAAACTGAACTGAAATCGGTCCGATACGATGGATTGGTAATGGTTTAATTTTATATATCTAATGATTCGATTATGATTCTTATTTTTTTAAAATTATTAAAAATAATTCAATTACTAAATTCTTTGTCCAAACCAAACTTAACACCCCCTCAATTTTCAACATCCGTTCCAAATGTCAAAATCAGTCCACCGGCACAACTACGAGCGACGCCAGGAGTCAAGGCGATGCCATATCAGTCCCGTCGTCAATCGCAGCGGCAGCCATTGGACTGTACTGTTGGGACAAATCCGTAAATTCCTCACCCCGACAGTGTCACTCTCGTAATTAACCCTAAACCCCGGGGGCCTAAATCCACTCCGCCAATGACGTACTGACCAGAGGCGGACTGACTATAAAATGGACCCACCGACCATATCATTCATATCATTTCTTCTTCTCCTCCTCTGCCCCTGCCCCTGCCCCTGCCCGTCCATTCAGGTTCCGTCCTTTTCCTCTCGCTTCGACTACCTGTCACTGCCCGCTTTCACTCTCTCTCTGTTTTCCAAACCAAATACAGTCCCACCGCCAGCAGATCGATCAGATCTGAGGCCGCAAGCCTCGAAAACCCTATCTTCAAGTACGATCTCGGTAAGCATTCTCTGCTCTCGCCTTTTTCCCTCGGTTTCTTCGGCGGAGCTTTCGTTTTTTGGGGCCGAAGTGGTTCCGGTTCGAGATCTGAGCGTTTTGAACTGAATGTGGGGGTAGGGGTAGGGGTAGGGGTACTGGTAGTGGATATTTGGCGGGCATTTGTGTGAGAGCGAGGGTTTGGGGGGTTTACTGCTTATTCAGTTGGATATTTGGGGGTTTTGGACGCTGTTAGTGCTGTGAATTGTTCGTGCCTAGTCGTTTTCTTGTCGATCGGAGCGTAATTTTATATGTACGTCATGTTTGGGAACAGAAGGAAAGGATAGAAAAATGAAAAACGAGAATTGACGGTAAATTTGTTGGTGTAGATAGTGGGAAAAATAAGTAGATATTTGTCTGAAATGATTTTATAGTTTGTGTTAATAATTTTGTTTTCTTTTCCTTGAAAAATCGTTAATTGAAACATACTTGGTGGGGCATACTGAGTGAAAGTGCTGCCTACTGGTTAATGGGTTGATCTATTATTTCAGCAATGTGGCTAAGTTCGTCTTTGATTATGTTAATTTATTTTCTGTTTTATGTTTTCTAATCTGAAATGTTCAATTAAGACTTCATTTTTTGAGTATTACTAATGATGTAGGATACATGGCGGCAGTGGAAGCACAGAATCCTCTTGTTGGAGATACTACTTGTGGTTCTCTGCTGCAGCAATTGCAGGTTATCCATTTTAAATTTTCTTGATTTTCTATATTTTGCGGAGATAATTCAATTAGGCATGATGTTTTTAACCTGCCCCAAAGTGTTTGCAGAACTTGTTAGTTGCTTGGTTGTTACAAGTAGAACTGATTAGTAATGAAAAAGAACGAGTATGTTTGAATGACAATTGTCCCTGTTTCTTTAATGCAGCAAATTTGGGATGAGGTTGGTGAGAGTGATGAGGAACGGGACAAGATGCTTCTTCAGTTAGAGCAAGAGTGTTTGGATGTCTACAAGAGGAAGGTTGACCTGGCTGCAAGGTCCCGGGCACAACTTCTTCAGGCACTCGCAGATGCCAAAGTTGAACTCTCCGGTCTTCTATCTGCTCTTGGGGAGAAAACTTTTGTTGGAATTGTAAGTAGCCACTTTTTTTTTTTATATGATAAGTATATATACCTTTATACTGGATATCGAGGATGTTGTTTTTGTCTTCCAGTTACGGTACAGTTTCCATAACTTTGGAAGGTATGAAATTGTGCCCTCATTGCTTCTTGCTCTGTTATGTAGCCTGAGAAGGCTTCAGGAACAATAAATGAACAACTTGCAGCTATTGCACCGGTTCTGGAACAGCTATGGAAACAGAAAGAGGAGAGAATAAAGGAGTTTTATGACGTACAATCACAGATACAGAAGATATGTGGAGAGATTGTGGGGACTAGTGAGCAGGCGGGGAGTCCTGTAGTTGATGAGGCTGACCTGTCGCTGAAGAAGTTGGATGAGTTTCAATCTCAGCTCCAAGAACTGCTCAAGGAAAAGGTAGTTTCAGCGTATCAGCAACAATTTTAGCAGTTATGGGAGTTTTTATTTTATACTCGCTTAATTGTGATTGTTGATTGTTTATTTGATCTGGCAGAGTGATAGGTTGCACAAGGTACTTGAGTTTGTAAGTACCGTGCATGATCTTTGTGCTGTCCTTGGGATGGACTTCTTCAGTACAGTAACAGAAGTTCATCCTAGCTTAAATGACTCGACTGGCATGCAATATAAAAGCATTAGCAATGATACCCTATCTAGGCTGGCTAAGACGGTCTCAGCTCTTAAAGAAGATAAGAAGCAGAGGTTGCAAAAGGTATTGCCTAGTCTTGATCTTATTGTGTTTTTATTTTTCTGTTATTTGGGCCTTAATATTTTTAAGAGATTATGCCCTGCATTTGTGCCAGACATGGTATGCAGCTAGTCATTGAGATTCACGTGTAAAAGAATCTTTTTTGCCGTTGTCTTGTCATGCATATTACATGCTATCTGAAAATGGTTCATTAGCTACGGGCATTCCTCTGTGGATTTTCTTTTTCTTCCTCTCTCAAAAGAAATAGAACTTCTTAGGCTTCAATCACCCTTTCTGGCCTATCCTCTTGTACTAGTTTGCACCGTCTATCCTGCAAGCTTTTTCTATCATTTGCCAATGGACAAGATTTTATTTTGTCTACGTTATGTTTTTTCAAACTTGATTCTTTTGCTTTTTTTTTTTTTGTTTGATTACTTTATAGTGTCAGAACGTTTTAAAACATGAATGTATGTACGGTGACAAATTTGTATTGGTTGAATTTGTTTGATCGCTTTCTACAATGTGCTACTATGAACAACACCAATGTGTGCTGTATGTTGAAATGTTTCTAACATTAATTGTTCCCAAACAGCTTCAAGAATTAGCAACTCAGCTAATTGATCTTTGGAATTTAATGGATACCCCTGAAGAAGAACGGAGTTTGTTTGATCATGTTACCTGTAACATATCAGCTTCAGTAGATGAAGTGACCGTCCCTGGAGCTCTTGCCTTGGATTTGATAGAGCAGGTAAGCAATGTCCGAAGTCCAGTACTTGCAAACGTTTAGGTGAAATAAAAAACATGTTGTTTATTGACTGACTTGCTTTTCATTGTTAAGGCTGAGGTGGAAGTTGAAAGGCTAGATCAGTTAAAGGCTAGCAGGATGAAGGAAATTGCTTTCAAAAAGCAAGCGGAACTTGAGGAGATCTTTGCACTTGCCCATATTGAAATTGATTCACAGGCTGCCCGAGAAAAGATTATGGATATGATTGACTCTGGAAGTGTCGAGCCATCAGAGTTACTTGCTGACATGGATAACCAGATAGTAAAGGCAAAGGAAGAGGCTCTTAGCAGGAAAGAAATATTGGATAAGGTTGAGAAATGGATGTCAGCTTGTGAAGAAGAGAGTTGGCTTGAAGACTATAATAGGGTAATTCTTGTTATCACTTTTATTTGTGTCTGTCTCTTACAAGTAGCTTCCTATTGTCTGGGAGAGTTTACCATGTATTGTCCTCCTTCCACCAACTTGACAGGAGAAAAATTTATCAACAGCTTCACTCAATCATATATGCATCTCCTTTCTTTTTTTCATGTCCGAAGATTTTGATTATGTAATTAGCTTGACTGCATTGTTGCTAAAATTGAATCTTATATATGCTTAAGCTTCTGATTATGCAACTGGAACTCAAGTATGTGCCAGACAATCACAATATTCTGTGCATGGAAGCCCTTATCAGGGGGCATCTATTTGATTTGGCCTCTCATGTACTTATCAAGGTATCATGCTCGTATCAGATTTAGTTGTTGATGGTTGGGTTAATCCCATTGAACCATTACTGGCAGTGTCATTCATGGCAGTCACACCCTAAATTTTCCTATTCATGATAATCTGTGTACGGAGAAAAAGGAAGGAGTCTGGTCAGGGAGGGGGATAAATTGAAGAACTCTTTGCCCTCTTCCTGGTAATGAGGAACTGGGGAGCCCTTCCCATTTGTTTCTAGATCAACTGGCACCAATCTGCTGTATAAAAATCTGACATACCTTTCTAATTGGTCCTTCTGATAGTTATCAACTGTTGATTGCAATTATGTGTGCTAGCTTGTCATGCATTGATCTCTTCTAATCCAATAAAACTTATATTTTGTTTGATCTTGTTCAACTGCTGGCACAAAATATTCTTATTTTCTTTTCCTTCAAAAATGAGACACATGCATGTGCTACTTCACACGTACTGGGATTAAGGCTTGTGAATTGTGATTGTTGTTGTATGCATATGATACTTTCGATCTTGATCTTGCTGATCAATATTTTCTCGATTCTGGACACAAGAATATATTTTGTGACAATGTCTTCTCTTTACGTTACTATTTCTTACATTGTTGCTGAATCAGGATGAAAACCGGTACAATGCAAGTAGAGGTGCACACTTGAATCTCAAGCGGGCTGAAAAAGCTCGTATTCTTGTCAACAAAATTCCAGGTAATCCCTTCTATTTAAGGACAACCCCATACAGTTTCATGTTTCAAACTTCAAAATGTGTTGATGTTATATAAATACTTATTTTTCTTTCTATTCTTGCAACTCTTTTTTTTTTCTTTTTCAGAAACATTTGTATTTAAATTACCTAGGCTACAGAGCTGTCATTCATATGATCTAACTTTAATTTGAGCTCGTTGTGGGTTACATATTTTGGACACTTGAAATTGTTGAAATCTCTATGCTTGTGGTTTGAAAGGACTTAAAGATTAAACAATAAATTACAATTCACTTATATTCCAAACCAAATCATTTTTGGTGATCAAATGACTGAAGCCAAATCATGAAATTACAATTTGGTTTGATTTGAACCACAGTTTTAGACATCATTACAATAAATTTTTTATCTTTCAATTCAAACTATACAAATAAATAGTGACCCAAACACACGCCCGCACACACGCATATATATAGTATAATAAAAAGGTAACATAATTAAAATCAATGCAATATTGATGTCTTTACATAAAAATTCAGAACAAACATCACAAAACACATAAAATTAAATTTACAAGAAGTGATAAAAGGGAAAGATATAATTGTGTTGCTATAGATATATATTATTTTATTAAAAATATATATTATGACACTAAGTTTATGGTTAAGAAACCAAAACTAAACCATAAATCATCTTTTTCAAAATTTAAAAATCAAACCATATTTTAAAATGACTAAATGGGACCAAACCAAATAATGTTGTGGTCCAATCTAGAGTTTAGGGTTTTGAGTTTAGGTAATGCTTTATGAAGAATTGCCATGTTGCATGTGTAATTCAGACTATTAAGGGTGGCATCAACCTTACTTATTTTCCTTCAGGAGGAGGTTCCAGTAAACCACCTGAAATCCCACCCTACAATGATGTTAATAGTTTGCTTTTATATATTACCAACTTCTTCAGGATATATATATATATATATATATATATGTAACGGACTTCATTATGAAATGAAGTCATTAGGTAATGCTTTGCAAGAGAACAGGTTGGTAGGTAAAAAAGCACTTCACTGTTTCTTTACTTAATTATTTATGTTGCAAGGATAAATAATGGTGTTGCATGAAATTTCCACCAGTAGACAACCCTCCATTGGTTGGTTGCTATGCGGTTGGATGTAGTAGGAACTCTTAACATCATTTGTAGAAAGTAGTTAACTAGTTACGAACTCCAGGATCTATCAACTAAGGTTTATTATTAAATGTAAACTGTTGTTGCAACTAATAGCGCTATCTATTGATGGGTTTCTTGTCATGTAGCTCTTGTGGACACGTTGGTTGCAAAAACTCGGGCATGGGAAGAGGATCATGGTGAATCATTTGCATATGATGGTGTTCCTCTTCTGGCGATGCTGGATGAATACGCCATGCTAAGGCAAGAAAGAGAAGAAGAGAAGCGAAGGCTAAGGGTAAGTCAGAAATAGATGGAACATGATAATCAGATAACCTGTAGGATCCCTATTATTATCTTATTTGAGCTGTGGGTGGGGGTTCTTATGGCTCAAATCTTTGGGGTGGACAGGATCAGAAAAAGTTCCATGAACAGCTAAACACGGAACAAGAAGCCATCTTCGGTGCAAGGCCGAGCCCCGGGCGACCAAGTCTTGGTTCGAAAAAGGTGGTGGGACCACGCACAAATGGGGGTGCTAATGGAACACCTAGACGCTTGTCGCTTCAAAGCGGGACGAGGTCCATAAACAAGGACGGGAAGAGGGACAACACCAGGCCGGTTGCTCCCGTGAACTACGTCGCCATATCGAAAGAAGATTCGGCCTCCCATGTGTCTGGCTCGGACGCAGTTCCAACTTCGCCCTAACCCATGAAGAATAAGAAAGAGAGAGAGAGAGAGAGAGAGAGAGAGATGTGTAGGTTAATAGTGTTGTGATTTTGGTGCTGGTTTCTTTAGTTGGTTTTAGCCATGCAAGGGATACTTGTTTGAACAGACAGTGAGTGAGTAGTGGCGTAGTGGATGATGATGGATGCGTGGTAGAGACAGCGACGACTGGTTGCTATAATTGTATTCATCAGATTCAGAAGCGTTCCTCTCTCTCTCTCTCTTTCTGCTCTGCAAATTAAGTTTGCTCCAAAACCCCATGAGTCGGTAGAGATTAAGTCGCTGATTTTAAAATTATGTGCTTGTTTTTGGGATCATGGTGACTTTGGAAAATAGAATAGGCGGCGGTGGGGTTCAACTGATTTTGATTTCCCTACTTTTGTCGTTTTCGTTGCCAAAAAAAAAATAATAATAATAATTGTATAAAACCGAAAAATGATAAAAGAGTTTAGTATGAAATCGGAATACATACATATACATAATAAAATAACAACAGGGCGCACAGAATGAAAATTTATTTGAATCCAAAAGGCTATGGTTCGTTCATATTTGGACCGAATTTGAAAGGGATGTGCCTGCCTGCCTGCCTGCCTCTCTTTCTTTTTTAAATAATACCCAATTAGTCAGTCGGATTCATTGGCTCAACTCAAACAATAGATAATAATAGATACTAGCTAGCCCTCACTTTTTCTGGGGGGGAGCATAGGTCTTTTTTAATTAAAAATTTGTTCTTTTATTTTATTTCTCCTTTATGACATTCATTGAAATATATAATATTATAATTCTTCCTCTTCCTTTCTCTCTCTCTCTCTCTCTCTCTCTTTTTATTTTGATCACTTGAGAGAATTTAATCAGTAGATTCAAAAATATAATGTTTTGCTATTTAGCACACTTGTGAAATAATCTCTTATCCTATCATTTCATAGGGGTAATATATATATATATATAAAATACCATTGGTCTCAGCCCCATCCTCTTTCACTTCAATTTATGGATTTTATGATGGAGACTACTCAAATATTAGTGAGATTAAAAACCCGAAACTTCTCCTAAAGTAATGCTTTTAAACCCACCCTTGTCTCTTAGCCGCCTATCACTTGATCAGCTGAGTATAATAACTCTTTGCAATTACTTTATTATTATAATTATCTGAAAGGCATTTTGAAGCTGAGGGAGGGTTTGTGTAATATATGTATGAATGTATTGCTGCTTTTGAATATATAGCTGTTTCAAAGCTTAGATATATAGAAAGGAGATTTCGTATGCACTAAATTAAGAATCAATGGCCTGTGTAAAAACTGTCTTTTTATCTTTTCACATATCCATTAATTCTAGACTCCAATTGATGATGATGCATAATAGTGCATACTCAAAGAATGATCGATGGAGAGCACAGTTGCTATCTTGTGATGAGTTGGATGGTGCCCAAAGGTTCTTTTTGGATCGGATGAAGAGTTTTCTGGTCCAATGTAAGAATTATTCTTAGTGTTTTTAATAATCAATAATTGTTTGAATCCTGAATTAAATCCAAAAATAAGAAATTAGAAGATTGAGAGTGAACGATTGCATACTATTTGATTATGATACTCTCATGTACCTAGGGTTTGAATATGCATTTAGAAAGGACTGAGAGGGAATTAGACTGAAGGAAAGCAAAATACAATAAGAATATAGGGAGAAATACATACAAGAGAGAGGAAGAGAGAGAGAGCGGAGAAATTAGAAGAGAAAATAAAAAAATCAAAGAGAGAATTGATCAGAGTGAAATTTAGATATCAGTTATCATTCAAAGCATGCTCTACAAACAGTCTTTGATTGTTTTATAGAAAATAACAAACAAACAAAAAATACAATTAAAGAAAAATACAAGTAAAATAGGCTAATTACTATTTTATCCCTAAGATAACTCTAGGGTCCCGACATTTCTCCATGCTTTAAAACATTTCTTATCCCCAAAAAATGCCTAAACCTCCACAACTTCTAATATGCTTTTTCCTTCTTTTCCATAACTCGTCTAGAGAATTCTTGAAAAACTTCTTCCTTCATTTGCTAAAATCTCCTCTCTTGCATCTTCAGAACATTATTTTGTTTTACTGGCACAAAATATCATAATCTTCCTTGAGAAATTGAATTGTCCAACTCACGTAAAACCCTATTTCCAACCGTAAAACTGGCTTCAATTCTTTGTCCTCCAATTACATGTTGTCTCCATATTTCCTTATCAAATCCATGCACCTTCACAACAATGAAAGATAACTCATATAAGGATAAACTCCGACAGGTTGAAATAGCGATTTTTACTTTGAACCTTTGAATTTATTCGTCAAGAAGAGAATTCCTATACAGATCAAAACAAACATGACACATTCTCATAACTTCCTCTTGTACCAAAAGCAAAGGAGCCATAGGCATAAGAACAATATTATGAGGACTTCCTTTACCATAATCATTTCTTCCAATGTCCCAGTTTAGGACATTAGCAGGCCCTTAGACAATGGACTCGATATCAGGGATGATGTAATAAACTTTGCTTTCTCTACTACTCCACTTAATAGTTTCTTATTTTTCTCTTGGAACCTCTCAATAGGCACATAATTAGTCTTGACATCATGTACCTAGGGTTTGAAGAGGCATTTAGAAAGAACTAAAGGTGAATTAGACTAGAGGAGAGGGAAATACAACAAGAATATATGGGGAAATGCAGACAAGAATAGAGAAAGAAAGAGAAATCAAAAGGATCGGGAGTGAAAACAACGAAATTAGAAAGCGAATTGAGAGGGAAATATGAAAATCAATTATTATTCAAAACATATTCTACAAACAATTTTTAGTAGTTTTATATAACTAATCTATATAAAATAACAAATTAACAGAAAAATACAACTAGAAAAAAATATAAGTAAAATAGGCTAATTACAGTTTTAGCCCTAGGAAAAACCTAGGGTCTTGACAGATACTTATTTCTTATATTCAAGATGTTATCATTTGTCAAGTTGTTTATCTTCAACCTAATTGAAAAATGTTAGGTTCTTAATATTTCTATAAAATTTCAATGAGAGAAGTATTTTTTCTCCCTCGTGTTGATTAGTAATAGTCAATCGAGCTCATTTGAGACTTTAAGTTCAAGGAAACAACTACATGATTCTTATCTAAAAAATTTCTATAAATAACAAACCATTGCATCATAACGAGTGACGAATAACACTATATGACAAGAATCTGTAAACTAAAACAGGCTAGCTTTAAAAATGTAAAATAGCCATTTCCGCCAGAAGCAGCCATGCATAGGACAACTTCCTGCTCCATCCTATAAACAAACGGAGTTTAGTGTATGATTGCTGCCAAAGTACCTTGTTAATTGGGACAAATGATGAAGTGATGTGAGAACAAGAGCTTCTTGTCTCAATCAGAGTCAGGCGGCTTTGTCTCAGTCCCTTTGGTTGGTCTGTGTTTTCTGACTTTTGAGATGTCTACAAAGCCACCTTTGCTTTCATCACCCATTTAACAATGCACACCTACCTACCCTGTCCTAGAAATTCACCTTAATTCCACAGGCCCAAAGATTCAGTGTCTTCTCATCGATTCTTCATCTCATTATTATATGGATAATGGCTACAAGAATTCTAACCATTAGTTATTCCTATTTATCTTTGTAAACTCATATCCTCCATTAAGGTGGGTTTTTTTTTTTTTTTTTCTTTTTATTGAATTAAAGGTCAAAGACTGAATCTCTCCCTAAATTGTTCATCATCTTTCTCAACCTTTTTACAAGACATTTTTACCAATTCATCTACTCTCCTCGCAAAGCGAATGTTGGTCTTTTTTAATGATGTCTCTCACATTGTATTTTTATTGAGTCACTTCCAACTTCATTATAAATAATTTTATTTTTATTTTATTTTTCAATGGACTGTGACTCTAATAAAAAATTTATTGTACAAATGGTTGAATTACCAGAACTACAGTGAAATAGCAATTGTAGGCTCTGAATTTGCGTGACCAACAGGAAAAGCCAGCAAGGGGAGAGTTATCGATAAATTAGAGACATGCATGTGTTAGTGATGACATTAATTATTATTCTATAATTTGATCTTAATCCCCACGCTTAGATAGTTAGATGCCCACGAAGCCACTCCTTCTCTTCTTGTGCACACCGCCTGAGCATCCTTTATAATCCCATATTCATTAACTAGACTAAACCGAACCGTCTTCAACCTGAAGAATTCAGAAGCCATCCATATGTGACCTGTAACCAGTTCTCATTCTTGAACAAGAAATGGGAGCAACAATGTGCTTTTTCTGGGAAATGAGCCCTAATGATGGACGCGGCAGCGGCATAAGAGCTTCAGTTATGGAGCTTATGAAGAAGAGGTGGAGGAGGATGAAGCTGCAGCAGCAGAAGCAGCAGCAGCCAGGATCGAAACAGATGATAAGGAAGCTGCAGCGGCTAAGAACACAGAGTCAGATGGAGAAGAAGAGGCAGCCCACTTTGGAAGAGTGGTTTCTGGCTTCTCCAGGCCTTAACAATGGCTGCTGCTCCAGTGGCAGTGGAGGTGAGGCTCATGGCTTGAAGCAATATTCTTCTAGCAGGGTTTTCCCCTCTTTGTTTACTGAGCCAGAAGGGGAAGGCTTGGTCTCCCGTGGACGTGGGGAGGGGGTGTCTCTTGGCGTGGAGAAAGAGAAACAAGGGAAAGGCCAAAGAGGGAAAGGAAAGAAGGTGAGCTTCAGGTTGCCAGGGTTGGCTCAAATAATCGTGTTTGATTCGGCTGCTGAGATGGCTGTGAAGAAGGTGAACTCTACACAACTGGGTGAAGTAATGATTAAGTTAAAGAGAGATGATGGAGTTTGAAGAGGGAATTTGATTCTTTTTTGTTTAATGAAATGATATAATAATCCGTACGGCTTAATTTGCAGTTTGTTGTTGTTGTTGGCCATCTAAAACCTGGCTACTTCTCTGTGCCTGTGCCTGTGCCTGTGCCGTCTGCTTAGTGCTTACCACGCCTTTATTATTGAATTCTGTTTATTGTTTAATCCAATAACTTACATAATAATATTCATCTAACTAACAACCACCTTATGCTGTCAGTTATTAACATAATGATTTTGTTTACTTATTCGTATTAAACAATTTTTATGTTGTTCGACGCGGGCAAAATAAGAGAGAGTGTAAGATCCATACACTCATCCTTCGTAAGGTGTCGAGCAATATAAGAATTATAATAAGATTGTGTTATATAGATATTAATAACAATACTAAAATTAGTTAAAAGATCATATATTTAAAGTCAAAAAGATAAGTTAACATGTAAAGTAGAGATTACTCTCCTCCAACATCGAACATCCAACCTAACCCAGCCCTCAAAACTCAAAAGGGTGCCCACTGCCCAGGTCTAATTTTATTATTTTTTATTTTTAATTATATATATGAACAGTGCACAAATTTTAAATAACAAACATAAATGTTGACATAAATATATATATATATATATATATACATTATACACACACACAATTAGGTTGACAATTTAAATATTATTAGTTGTATGCAATTTATAAAAGTTGACTATTTTACTTTTAATTATTCTCTTGATTCTTTAATTATTGCAACTAAACATAGGAGAGTGGAAGGTGGGTAGGGGTTTTGGGCTTTGGCAGGCAAGGGATGCTCTGGGCCTTTTCCCATACCTGCCTTCCTACCCCCATAAGGCCCAGTCAGATCATCTAGAATTATAAATGAGTTGACTTATTTAGTGTTTAATTTAATAAAAATTTACTCAAATTTGTTCATTAAAATAAATAAATTAAAATTGAATCTAATTTTAAAAATTAATTTATAAATAAATTGAACTTAAATTTAGTAAAACTCAACTCATTAATTTGTGAGTTAATTCAATTAGAGATTCATAAACATACTTGATTAGAACTTCGTAATTAAATATAATAATATATATGCATAATATATTAAATATATATTTTATAAATATATTATTTAACATACATACATTTATGAGTACAAATTAAATTTTACTATCTTATTTTGCCTGATATATTAAGAATAAATTAAATTATTTTAAATCTATCCTTTATTAATTTAATAATAACAATTTTATATTTGTTTATAAAGTTTTTCTTTGTTATTAAATAGTTTCAAAATTAAAAAGATCTTATTTTTATGATCATCAAAATAAAAAAATAAAAAATATATTATATTATAATATATTTAATTATAAAACTTTTCAATTGCTGTTATTAATTTACATTATTAAGAAATCACATTGCCCAAAATTCAGGAGCCAATTTGACCCAGTTGTGTTGTGAACCAGTGGCCAGGCCCAGGCCCAGGCATAGATAAGGAAGGAAACCTAGGTTCCTTCCTTCCCCATTCTGCCGACTGTGCTTTCTAGTGAAGAGTCGTTGGTCTCTCAGCCGAAGGTAGTTATCCTCGTCGTACTGGCTGCTGCCTCGCCGACTTGCCGCTGTGTCGCCCCTCTCGCTGCCTCGCCGTCTCGCCACCGTCTGAGAGAGAGAGAGGTTTCTTCTTCTTCTTCTTCTTCTTCTTCTTCTTCAATCGGTCTACTCTGGACGTTGGTAACACTTCTCTTCCATTAATCTTCAATTTATTATGTGTAATGAACTGCTCGTCATTTGTGCAAGTGTTCCTCAAATCTTTTTAGACAGTGTGTTTGATTCAACACAGAATTTGATCCTGTTTTGTTCCTTAGAAACCCGAAGAAAGCTTAAATGTCTTACATTGAAATCTTCAGTTCCTTCGAACTCGAGCCCAAGCCCGAGCTTGAGCCCTAACTCGGCTCGTCAACCGAATTGAGGTTGCACCCCTTTCTTCATTTTTTACCTATTGATTATTAAAAAGAAATTTGTTAAACAGGGATACAGCATTTTGTAAATAAAATCCAAGTTCAATCGAGTGCACCTGGGCTCAAGCTCGGTTAACTTAGAACCACTATTGAGCGGTTGCAAGAGAAATTGTGTTGAATTGACTTGTGAGATATGGGATCTCTAACTTCCTGAGAACACCAGGAATTATAGGAGGAAAGTTTGTCATGACTCAATCCCACATCGGTAGCATATTGGGGAAATTTGGGGTATATTATTTGGTCCCTAAACATGGGAGTTACCTTCAACTAATATTTTTGGGTGATGATCCATGTTGTTACATTCTTTCAAGGGCTTGTTACTTGATTGAACTTGGATTTTATTTACAAAATGCCGTATCCTTGTTTAACAAATTTCTTTTTAATAATCAATAGGTAAAAAATGAAGAAAGGGGTGCACCCTCAGATGCAGTGGATTTCTTATGTTACCCAAAGTGGTCGGTTAATGCATGTCATGATGACCAAGATACATAATGTTGGTAAAGTTTATCATATTAGAGCAAGGCGACAGATGGCTGAACGTGTTGGACAGATTGCCAAGTTCAAGCGGCGTTATGGACAGCCAGAAGATGGAAATGAAGAAAAATGACGTCTTTAACTTGCAAAGATAATTATTGGTAGCACTATTTTTTTTTTCAGCATTTGGGATCGCCTTTCGCTGTGACTACTTTGTTTCCTATATTTCTATGCAAGACCTTTGAAATACATATGTTTTTTGTCTGGTCAATTGGCTGGCTGCTGGTAGTTGGTGGGCTGTATTTCAGAATTCTTTTGATTTTGATGAATAACTGTTGTGCTATGTTTAGAAGTCAAGTGAAATTATTAAGTGCTACAACAACTTTAGCCCATGGTGTGACTTTGTTCTAGTCTCACATTTTACTCAGTACCTTCTACTAAATAAACTGTTAACATTTGTACATAAAGTGAAGCCTATCTTGAATTGGTTCTCTGATTCTTGACAGTCTCCGGGAACATGGTGAACAAGCCAAGTAGCTGTAGACATTGATTTTTGTTCTTTCATTTGGTTGTGGGAAAACTTTGTCTAGCGGGATTAAAACTTGTGATTTTCGTTATTGTATTCTGTTATCAGGAAGGAGAGGGGACTTGGTAACAATCCTTTGCTGTAATGGGAAGGTAGGTCACAAGTTGGAGAGGTGGAAAATGGGATGGAACATGATTTTCATTCTAGTTTTTATGATGAATTCTCACTTTCAAGTTTCCAGTGGTTTTGTGAGCCTGTTGGCTGGCTAACACTTTTTTGAGTCTTGATGCTTGTATATGTTTCTTGTCTTCGAAGTAAACTTTCTGCTTTAGAGAACTGTTACCACCCTTGTTGCTTTGTTTAGATTACAGAATGCCATCTTGCAGTCATCTTGTGCTTATTGCCATTATTGACTGTTGCTCTCATGCTATGCTGCTTGAAAGAATATTATCAAAAAATAACCAAATTTTGTTCTTACTTCATAATGCAAGGCAAAGCAAATTCAAGTTTTAACTTTTAGGAGTTAATGCTCTTTCTTGGCTAGTAGATCTCGTGTGGCTCAATAACGATGGGTGCACAAAGTTGTAGAGATGCAAGAAAAGAAGGGGCTTCATATATGCTCAAAAATATGAATAGGCTCAAGGTGAGGAGCCAGAGCCAATGCTAGTTAAGCTTCAACAAGAAGTAGATGTCCCTAGTTAAGGGAATCGAGCTTAATCGCCCATTCACCCACCTTAAGGGTGCCAGTTTGACCTTTGAAGTTGATGTTAGTTAAGGTCGAACGGTGCAAGTTTCTTGAAAACCATTTCCTGTATTTTGCTGGCACTTAAAAAATTATAATATTTTTTTATTTTTAATAAAAAATAATAAACATATAATAATAATAAAGATAAAAAAAAATAAAGATATCATATACCATCAAAACAAATTTATCAATAATCATAAGTTTTACAATATTAAAAGTTTTGTATACATAATTCTAATAAAAGTAACAAATTAAAAAATTCGAGTTTAAGTTGTATAATATTAATAATTATATGTCTACAATAAGATAAAAAGTAAGGTTTAAATTCAAATAATACCATTGATAATATCGACTTATTGGATGTCAATCCCATTCCACTATCTCTCTTGATAAAATTCTAAATCCAAAGCTTCCTTGGTTTATCACTTATGGCCAAGAAAGCTTTTGCACTTTTCTCATTTTTAGCCAAGTAATTAAAGACAGAGGTAAGCGTAACTTCGCCAAAATCTTCTACTTTTATCATCATTTCAAATAGAACATCAACTTCTAGTTGTTGTTCGCTTATCTCTCTCGAATTGCCATGGCCACTCCTTTAATTTCCACATTTAAGACTAGAGCAGTTGTATCATCGAAATTAAGACCTCTTTTTCTGTGAACTTTGTTTGCAAAAGGTACATTAGATGATAATATATATATATATATATATATTTTTGGTATTTCCTTCGTGTCAACATTATCATCATCTAATGGAGTAGATTGAATTTTTGAGATCTCGTCAAAATTGATATGGCAAAACTTTAGTTGTCATATCCTTTCATATAACAAATATCATTTCATTATATATTTTTATTTCCTTGTTTAGGTACTTTTCATGATTAGAATATGCCTACAAAATTAAACACACAATAAAATAAAGTTCAAATTTGAATTATTAATAGGAAGCAAATAGAAAAATTATGCATGAAAAATAAAGCAAAATAGTTACCATATTAGGGGTCAAATTGAGCTTTTACCCTGTATTGTACAAGTAAATGTCATATTTGATTTTTTCATAGCTAATTAGGTTTCGATTTTTAAAGGATAAATTTCACGCGTTATTCTTGAGATTATACGAAATTGCATTGATCACTTTTATGTTTTTAAAAATAACACGTACGTACCATGTAATTAAATGATGATGTAAATTAACCATTTTACCCTTAATCTAAAATCAACTCATTTCATTTTCATTTTTTTCTTCTCTACAATATGCATTTATCCACCATCTCCCCTTCCCCCTCCCGCCCCCTTTGTTAGGGGTGTGTATTTTTTCGGTTTAACCGAATTGACCGAATTAGTCGGTTTGATTCGTTTAATTAAATAGATAAAAATCGGTTCGATTCTAATAATCAAAAATTTTGGATATTTCGATTAATCGAAATAATCGAAATCTCTTCCATACCCACTGTTTTTACCGCCCACGGTTTCACCACCCACCACCCCCACAGGCCACACACACACAAACTTCTTCTCTCTTCCTCACGTCTCCCTCATGTGACCCCCTGACACTCTCTGCATCTCTGGTTCCCCCCTCCCAAACTTCTCTCTCCCTCACCTCAAACCTCACGACGTCAGACTCCCCTCTCCCTCTATCTCTCGTGCGCGTGCTAGGTCCGTCGCCCCCTCCCTCCAGCCTCACCAGTGGTCCATCGCTTTCTTCTTGCGCGTGCGGCCTCTCGATTCTAATTCTCAAGACCCTTATCTCTTTCTCTTGATCTCGATCTCACTGCCTCACCTTTGTAGCCCTTCTCCCGCCACCTCACCAACGTTGTCTCCCTCTCGTCGCCTCTTGACTGTCAATCCCCTCTCGCCGTCTCACGACAGTCTTTCTATCTCATGGCCACATTACAGTCGAAGATGAAAGGTCATTTGGGCCTTTGGCCAAGCGAATGGCCGAACCGAATAAGGGCTGGCCATTCGTCTTTGTCTCCGATGTTTCGTTTCCTTCCTATGCAGAGGTCGACACTGCCCCAGTTGTATCTCTCTCCCTCCGATCATCCTCGCCCATTCTGTAAGTTTTAGTGAAGTTCGGTTATACCGGTTATTTTGGTTTCAATTTTTCAATTAGCGTATCCTATCGGTTCGGTTCGATCGGTTCGGTTCGATTCGGCTCGGTTAATGGGATATGATTGGTTCAATTCGATTGGTAAAAAAATTGATGGTTCGGTCAGATATAACCAAATGCTCTCCCCTACCCTTTGTCAACTCCTACCTATCGTCCTCACCTTGTCAACTCCTACCTATACTGGCAAAAATACCAATTTAAGGTTCCTAAGCTCATCAAGTCATTATCATCATGATTGATTGATGGCAATTTGGGGTTTCTGTTGATGATAGTGATAAAAATTTGAGAATTCCCATCAATGATAAGTTTCTCCTTTTCTTTCTTTATCTTGCCATCTATTTCTCTCTCTCTATCTTCTTCTTTTTTTTATTCATGATCAATGAACTTTATAGTTAAATCCTTTTGATTTCTTTTTACCTCTATTTCAATATGGATTATTTACAAAACCTAATATTCTTCAAAGGTATTTAATTGTATTTTTTTGATAACCTATCATCACTAGTAATTGATTTTCCAGTTAGATTATCTAAAAACCCGATTATCGTTAACAAACATTATATTTAAAAAATCTATCTAGAAGAATCCATAACCAACGTCATATTTTCATTTCCTCTTGGGTTTGCACAATTGGAGATATTTGGGGAAGTTTAGTTTGGGGATTTAAATACAAATAATAAAAGTTACTTAATAATATAGGGCTTGTATTATACAATTTAAAAAGTCAATAGAGATATATATTATTTTTAAAAACACATGGGTAATTAGTGCAATTTCATCAAATTTCAAGAGCAATATGTGAATTTTACCCTTATTTATCTGCTCTATTATATAAGAAAATACTATTTTAATGTTTCGAATCTATGTCAATAAAATAATTATTTTTAATATTATTTAAATATTTCATTAAAAAAAACTTATTATGTGAACAATATTTGGACTCATACTTTTCACATCTAATATAAAATCAATTTGAAATTAAATATAACATTATACCTAAATTCATCTTTATTCTTTACATAAATATTATCTAAAAAACTAAATTTCAAATGACAGTTGTATTTTTTAACTTACACGTGCATAATGGATTAGTTTTTAGTTTTTCAAAATAATAAAAAAGTATTTATTTTCATATTTTTAAAAATAAAAAAAATTATAAAAAAAACTCAAAATAATAAAAAATCGTTTTAGTTGTTTTCATTATAAATACACTCAATTTTTAAAACGCGAAAAACGCTACGGATAAAAAGAACGTATTTTTAGAATAATTTCAAAATAGACACTCAAAATATAAAATTAAAAATAAATTTAAAACTCAAAAATAAAAAACAAAATACAAAGAGAACAATCTAATTTTTCATCAGGAATGAAAGTAATGAAGTTCCACAGCCGCCATGGCGGCCGTCATTGGCCATTCCGCTTTGACAAGGTGGGCTGGTTGAGTTCTAAAGCTATTTGTTCTTCACAAGTTTATTCATTTTGTCCCCGTAAATCTCAATTTTCCTACACACTAATCAATGTATAGTATTTTCTTTCTACTCATGAACCAAAGCTATCCAATGCCACAGATTTAAAGTAATTTGGGACTTGTTAGTTTTTAATGCATCCTTCAATGATGGGTTATTATCTCGTAATGAAGGACGGGACCTTCTTGTTATTAGTGTCGTTAGAAAAGTCTTTTAACAAATTCAATCTTTATTAACTTTTCTGAGTTTTCTAAAGACTTCTTCTTACGGGAGTTGGAAGGATTACTTTATATTTTGTTTCGTGTTGAAGAAACGGCCCAGGAGGCCACCAATGGATGACAATGTTCGTCCCAGCATTGTGCTAGAAGACCCTGTGCCTTGGTGAGATTGTATGTATTTGTCTAGCTACAAAAAAGGGTACAAAGAGAAGAGAAGACAGCAATGGCAAGACCCGGACCAGATGGGCCGTAAAAAAGAGGCAGTTTGGCCCACTCCAACATCAACACATTGTACCCTTCAAGTTAGTTATATCTTCCACAAGGGCAACAAAGTGAGGCACAAGCAAAATATCTTTAAAAAGAAAATTGCATCTTGTATTGGATAAATATTTCAATGTTAAAAGAGAGATGGAAACATGTCATTCATGCTTCGCTAGCTAATAGAGGGGTATAAGCTTTCAACAACTGAAAAAGAAAATGGAGGATGCAATCCGTTCACCAGAATAGATTTACAAAAACCGAAAGAAGGGCGGGCGCTGCAATTTGAGTTGCTAGGAAGATGGTACAAACTAGGGCTAGGGCTAGGTCTAGGGCTACAACTACATATTGTACATGAAACTGATTTGATGC
The DNA here is from genome assembly GCF_014633365.1 of Diospyros lotus. Taxonomy (NCBI): domain Eukaryota; kingdom Viridiplantae; phylum Streptophyta; class Magnoliopsida; order Ericales; family Ebenaceae; genus Diospyros; species Diospyros lotus. The sequence continues at coordinate 24,154,105 of NC_068347.1, forward strand.
TGGAAGCTCCACTAATTGTCTGAAGGGCCCCTCAAAAATTGCTACCTGTTTCGCAATAAAAAAAATACTTGGTTATGATCGCTGATGGATTTTCACAAGAACTAATAGTTTAAGCATGCAGATATCATTTCATGCAACAGCGGGAAAGGCATCTGCAGAGACGGATTGAATCTTTGTGCTCAAAGTCTACAACAGATACCAATAAATTTCAGAGAATGAAACAGTGAACATGTGTAACCAAACAAGGGGGGTGCTTCTGAAGATTTCAATTCAAACGACCATAAGGTAAGGGAAGACCAAATGCAGCAGTAGTATCAAGACAGAGTAGCATTTGTACGAGTAATCTATAGGCAAGATTGCCACTAAAGCATCTACGCATAAAATATAAACGGATAGTAAAACGTCCAAGAACTAAAATTTATGAATAAGGTACATTTTGATCTCCGTCTCTTTCTCTTTTTAATTTTATGAGGTTACAGTGAAGTAGTTTTTAATCTAATTACCCTTCTAAGTGCGAGACTATTCTTTATCAGGGGCTCCCTCCCTGTAAGCCAACAATTGTGCTCTTAAAGTCAAATTCACCTGTTGGTGGCATATCCACTCTATATACACATGATGCATCAAGGGATCAGGTTACTGCTATCTAAAAGGTAAAATATAGAAACTGACCAAGTGTTAAAACCACTTGCATTACAATGACATGCAACTTCTGAAACACAACTATTCATATGAGTCTCCAGGTGATAAAGTATTTGTGTTACTAATGCTATTTCTTTTCTTTTGTTTCCTTTTCTCTTCTTCTTCTTTTTTTTTTTTTTTGTAACATGGGGCATCCGAACTTTCAACCCGACTAATTCCCATGAACCCATGCAAACCGCTCTGTTCAAATGAGCCAGGAAAAACTCCACATGTGGCTGGTGGATCTCACAACCACAAGGGACACGTAGTGCCCGCATAAACCCCACAATACAACATGGAGGGCGGAGCACCACATGAATCACATGCAGTGTGCAGGGCCACATAGACCCCACCATGCAGCCAACAAGACTCAGAAGGAAAGAAGGGCTCTATTCAATGTCAAATCCAACAAAACGGGGTGCCGAGAGGATTCAGTAACGTGTGATTTCCTTTAACTTGAAATCACGTTCACATGCTCAACTGTTAAATTGGTACACTTTCAGAAGAAAGAGATAATTGCACATATTACATGACAAACATCTCAAAGTATTATTTGAGATTATACGAGGGCATGACTATAGATGTGCGGCCGTATAAAAAAAGATAAAATTAGAAATGAAGTTGTTTATAATAAGATCATAGTACATAAGATGTGTGGGATAATAAAGATGGTTTAATGATGTGAGAAGAAGACAAATAGATGATCCTATAACAAGAGTGAATTGAATGAAACAAGTTTTTAACCAAAAAGGCAGAGATAGAAGACCAAGAAAAACTTGGTGGAAGACTCTTGAATATGGTATAAGGGTCTCATAAAAACTATAGATAGAAATAACTAGCAAGTTAGAGTTCGTGTATCCAACCCCGCATGGTAAGATTAAGGCTTGATATGTCGTTTTATATGAGCCAAAATTCATGTAATCAACCACCTAGTGGGATTAAGACTTGTGATAATGAGGATGATAACTAAAGACACTTCTAACCATGTCAACCTCACAGGGATTACAGAACTACCCGCCCCAATTAAAACAAAAAACAAAAAAAGAGCCTAATCCACAAAATACAGGATTGGGATGCATAGACAAGTGGTAGAACCATGTATACCATGGACTTCTATAGCATAGCTAAGGAATATATATTGACTAATTGGAATAGAAACAAAAATCATTAACATTCAGACATTGAGGCCAAAATATTAGCACCATCAGAAAAACATAATGGGCAGGATATTCTTACTCTTAGAAATGAAGCACATTAACTAAATTAGCATGTAAAATTTACCTGATTAAAAAGATGATCCATCAGCTTCCTGCAAGTAAGCTTTGACAAGACTACCTAAAGTTTGTCTCAGTTTGCAACTAAATCGAAACATCTCTGAATACACCTTTTGGTTCATCATAAAACCATCTGCAAAACATTTTGATTGAGCAATAAATAACAGCCACAATAAGACAATTCATCTCCACTTGACTGAAATGAAATAAAATAAAAGATGAACAAACACTTGAACCATATGAAGACCACACATGTGCAGGAATAATGTGATTGTCCACGGATAGGCAGCCAATGCAATGCCAAATTATGTCCCATAACTCAATGTCAAATATAACATCACAAGAGTGGTGGTCAGTAATATTTTAAACTGCTTTATCCAGACACCATGCTATGCTAATGGGCCCAATTTGGCCCCCTATTGATTGGTAGGACATCTGTGCACGAGAGGGAATAAATGTAATCATTAATAAATTCAAAAATTTACACACAACAAACACAAAAAGTAAGATAATCAAGGAAACTCTGACAAAGACAAATTTTTCAACCCAAATGAACAACAAATTAACAACAGTTTCTAGATGTGCCGAAGTCAAGAAAAACCCTCTCTCCCCAACCCCCCAACTCCAAAAAAAATCTCTCTCTCTCTCTACACACACACACACACACACACACACGAGATGTTGAATAGTCCTTTAAAGCTTTCACTAGAGCAACCTTAAAATAAAGTAATGCTAACTACAATTTATTTAAGAAGGGGCTAGAGGTAAGAGAACTTGTAATTTCAAGCTTAAAAAGGTGGAAAGGTATGAGTGCATAGATGGCACATGTAAATAACCATGGCTCAAAATCAACAAGTACTGCGCTTAAATTTCTTAACAGCAATGAATCTTTCATTTAGGTTGCCTAAAAGAGCACCCTATATCCATTAGAAGTAGCATAGTTGTCAATACCATACCAAACAAGGTACCAAATGGTACGATATGGTACGTATACCGGACAATATCGAGTACCAATTCGAATATATCATTACAGTAAACAATTAGTAATATGATAATTATATATCAAATAAGGTATTGAATTTGCAATTAATATGATACAGTAAGTAGGAATATAAGAAATAAAACACTTAAAAATTAAGAATTTTAATTATAACAAAATATTTATATTAAATAAATTATTAGATTAATTAAAAACAATCTAACTCACTCAGCCCCACTTTTTTCTTTTGCTAATTTTGCAAGATTAAACTTTATAATCTTTAAAAAAGTAGTGGTCATTGTCACTATGCGGCAAAAATCCCAAGAACCTGCCTACGTTTGCTCTCAAAACAAAAATAAAATTAAATAAGAAGAATGATCATATGTATATATATATATATATATAAGAACGAATGAATGAGAGAAATATCTAGGATCGGTTTTGACCATAGTTACCAGATTCCCCCCTACCCCCTTCGAACCCAATCCAGATTGCACCTTCCAAGTTGTGGTTCTTTTGTGTCCCAAGATCACAAGGAGCACAATATGGATCCCCAAGAATGGGGATCCCAAGTAATGCATGAGTTTAGTTAAAATAATAATAATAAAAAAAAAACTAGGAAAGAAACTTAAAATTCAGAATAATTTTCCATGAAAATTAGATAAAAGAAAGCATGCCTACCTCACTTTCTTGTATATTTTATTGAATTTTGAATTATATTCAAACCTAACTTTGTTTGAATAGGATTCTTCATTCCATACGTTGTAGAATATAGAAAAGAATTCAAAATAAACCAAACCAAACCAACTTCTATAATAGCAAATTATCAATCTAACTTTGATTAAATTCTCTCTGAAGGCACAGAAGCTATGGTTTATCCCTTCACTCTCTCTCTCTTAAAATCCAAAAGTGGAGATGAATCAGATGAACAACAAATGGAGATAAGCAATGTGAGGGCATATAATATGTAATATGTAAATACGTACAAAATAATTGCACCCCTTTTAGAACAAAAGCCTAAATGTCATGACTTAGCTAGTATTTTTATTTTTAATTTTTGCAGATTGTATTATTTTGCAAAAGAGTTAGTTATTGCCTTTATTCTCAGATTATTGTCAGTTATGGAGTAATTTAGAAACAGTTACCTGTAGTGGAGAAATGGTAATTGTTGTGGATAGCTTATATATAAAGCTATAACTACATGACCGAGTATCATAATTATGTTATGAATTAAAGATCTCCCTTTTCTCTGCAATTCTCCCTTACTATTCTCTCAGATTCTCCATGTTTCTCTTTCATTTCTCTCTCTGTTTCTTCCCCATTCTATCTGTTTCTCTCGCATTTCTATCTCTATTTCTCCTACTCTTCGATTATATCTTGGGAGTAAACCTAGTTAGGACCAAGGTCTTGACAAATTGGCATCCAAGCTAGGTTCGGTTCTTGGTTAGATCTAGACGTTTCTGACCAGACTCTTGAAGGTGAGCAGGACAAGCTGATTTCTGGAAGAAGATCATAGGCAGTTACTGAGTTATTGGAAGCAATTACAGTCACTGTTACAGAAGTGAAGTTTCAAAGAATTGGGCTGAGGAAATGGCAGAAGGGACCCGCACGAAGCAGATGGAGGCTACAGTGGATGCCCTAGAGATGGGTTTGCAGCAGACTCAAGAAGAATTGAGTCGTTTCCAGGAGAACACTGCCATCAATTCTGCCACTAGAGAAGTGTCATGTACCTATTGATAATAAGGGGTGGTACCTTGTATGGACAGTTATAGCAGTGAGTGATTGTACATGGGCAGTTATGGCAGTGATTGTTTGTACTCAGGTGATAGCTTAAGGCTGTTGTACTCTCTTGAATTTTGGCAAACTTTGGCACCATATGGGTTGCTAGATCCGTATATAAACAAACTAATCACACCCAATTGAGATCTCTTTTCCCCCCTAACTTTCTCTTCTCTCTATCTCTCTCTCTCAATCTTTCTCTCCCTCATTCTCTGTTCTTTTAATTCTCCCTACATTTCTCCTAAATTCCTCCTTAATTCTTCCCAAATTCTCACCACAATTGGTGAGAGCACCCTATCAGATTTCCGGATCTAACAAGAAGCTGTGCAGTCACTGGAGAAGGAAGTAACTAACATCAACCAAAAGCTGGACGAGATTTTGATTCAATTTTCAAAGAAGTTCCAGGTTAGTATTCAAGCCGAATTATTTTCTAAGGAATTTATGATTCCTTAAAAATAGAAGTTCTGGAAGGAGATGCTCAAGATAACTATCTCAGAAGTTCTAATCACGAGATAATTGATTCAGACAATCAATCAGGATTGAAAGACGTTAGCAAAGAAGTTCTCGAGATTGAGAAAGAGACAAATGATGTTGGAAAGAATTCTATTGCGGTTGCCAAGAAATCCAAAGAATAGCTAATAAATCATGATATTACTATAGAGAGATCACATAGAGGGAGGACCTAGAGGGACTCATACAAATGATACCAAGAGGAGAGAAAGTGATTATAGAATGTGACTTAAATGGGCACGTGGATAGAGACGGAAATGGATATAGAGAGGTACACGGAGGGTATGGATTCGGGGAAATTAATAATGAAGGTAAATCTATCCTAAATTTTGCTATGGCATATGGGCTCATTATAACCAATACTAGGTTCAAAAAACGGGACGAACACTTAATCACCTATAAAAATATCACCTCAAGCACCCAAATAGATTACTTCCTCATGAGACAAGAGGATCGGTTATGTTGTAGGAATTGTAAGGTGATACCGGGAGAGTGTTTGACTACTCAACATAGACTTCTAATACTTGACGTCCAAGTAAGAAATTGGAAGAGAAAAAATCACATAAAACAAAATCCAAGAATCAGGTGGTGGAATTTAAAAGGGGAGAAACAACTAATCTTCAAAGAAAAATTAAGGGGTAGAAGGGAATGGAATGGAGAAAGACAGACAAACCAAATGTGGAAAGAAATGGCTAATGCTCTGAGAAACACGGCAAAGGTAATCCTTGGAGAGACAAATGGTAGAGCCCCTAACCTCAAGGAGTCTTGGTGGTGGAATGAAGAGGTACAATTGAAAATTAAAAATAAGAAAACTTGCTATAAGGCGGTATATCAATACAACAATGAAGAAAATCAAAAAAATTATAAAGAAATAAAAAAGGCAGCAAAAAAAGCTGTTAGTGAAGCAAGGTCAAAAGCATATGAGAATCTATATAAACGACTTGATACAAAAGATGGAGAAATGGATATATATAAATTAGCTAAAGCAAGAGAAAGAAAAACACGGGATTTAAATCAAGTGAAATGCATAAAAGATGACAATCAAAATGTTTTAGTAAATGAGGGAGCGATTAAGGAGAGATGGAAGGAGTATTTCACAAAATTATTCAATGATGGTGGTGACACAAGAGTTAGGTTGGGACATCTTAGTAACTCCGAAGGGAATGTGAGCTACACATTCTATCGACGCATAAGTTCAAATGAAATAAGTCAAGCATTAAAAAAGATGAAAAATCATAAGGCAGTGGGATCAGATAATATACCAATAGAAGCATGGAAATACATGGGAGAAGAGGGCATCTCTTGGCTAACGCAACTATTTAACGCCATCCTTAAATCAAAAAAGATGCCAGATGAGTGGAGGAAGAGTACTTTGGTTCCTATATACAAGAACAAAGGAGATGTTCAAAACTGTGAAAATTATAGAGGAATTAAGTTAATGAGTCATACCATGAAACTCTGGGAGAGAGTAATAGAGCAGAGACTCAGAAAGGAAACACAGGTGTCAGAAAATCAATTTGGTTTCATGCCTGGTAGGTCAACAATGAAAGCTATATATTTACTAAGGCGTCTAATGGAAAGGTATCGAGATCATCAGAAGGACCTACATATGGTGTTTATAGATCTAGAAAAGGCCTATGATAGGGTCCTTAGAGAAGTATTATGGAGGGTTTTAGAGAAAAAAGAAGTCAAAATAGCCTATATACAAGCCCTTAAGGACATGTATCATGGTGTAGAGACAAGGGTCAGAACATGCGGAGGGGATACTGAACCATTTACAACTACAATAGGACTACATCAAGGTTTTGCACTAAGTCCATACTTATTTGCCCTAGTAATGGATGAACTCACTAAAGATATTCAGACAGATGTGCCATGGTGTATGCTATTTGCAAACGACATAGTGTTGGTGGATGAAACAAAAGAAGGAGTGAACACTAAACTTGAGTTGTGGAGAAACAATTTAGAATCTAAGGGATTTAAATTAAGTAGAAAGAAAACAGAATATATGGAATGCAAATTTAATAAAAATGCAAGAGTGGATGATGTTATAATAAAATTAGAAGATCAAATCTTACAAAGAAAAGACCATTTTCGATATTTGGGATCAGTGATTCAAAAAGATGGAGAAATCCATGAGGATGTCGCATATAGAATTAAGGCAGGTTGGCTAAAATGGAGAAATGCATCGGGGGTGTTATGTGACGGTAAAATCCCATTAAAATTGAATGGAAAATTTTATAGAACAGCTATAAGACCAGTCTTGCTGTATGGCTCAGAATATTGGGCAGTCAAATACCAGCATGAACAAAAGACGAGTGTAGCGGAGATGAGGATGTTAAGATGGATGTGCGAACATACAAGAAAGGATAAAATTAGAAATGAAGTTATTCGTAATAAGGTAGGAGTAGTGCCAATCGAGGAAAAGATGAGAGAGACTAGACTAAGATGGTTTGGTCATGTGAAAAGGAGACTAAGAGACGCTCCTGTGAGAAGAGTTGATGAAATGGAACAATTAGTCACAAAAAGAGGTAGAGGTAGACCCAAGAAGACTTTGGGAGAGACATTAAAATTTGATATGAAATATATGGATCTAAATGAGGATATGACAAAAGACAGAAATACATGAAAGTCTAGAATTCATGTAGCCGACCCCACATAGTGGGATAAAAGTTGGATATGTTGTTGTTGTTGTTTACTATAGAGAGGTCACAAGAGAACAATGAGAAACTGTTCAATGGATTGACAGAGGAAGCAATGTCTACAGGACCAGCTAATGTCCAGGAATGGAATCTTGGGAGGAATGGTGTAGACCAATATGACAGTCTTGCTATTATTTCAAATGGTGTAGACCAATTTTTGGTGCTGGTTTTAGCAGAGAAGCTTATTGCTGGAACACTTACTGCTAAAACTAGCTGGCGTGATTACTACATAAAGGTCAAGGATTCTGCACCCTACAGTCTAAGAAGCATATGAATCAAATAATGAAAGCAAGGATTGGATGAAGAAGTGAGGCCAGATGCTGAGATTTCTTGGGGACAAGAAATCTTTTAAAAGGGAGGGAGTGTCACGACTTAGCTAGTATTTTTATTTTTAATTTTTGCAAATTGTATTATTTTACAAAAGAGTTTATTGTCTTTATTCTCAGATTATTGTCAGTTATAGGATAATTTAGGAGCAATCACCTGTAATGGAGAAGTGGTAACTACTGCAGATAACTTATATATAAAGCTATAACCACATGGTCGGGTATCATTATGATGTTATGAATTAAAGATCTCGCTTTTCTCTGCAATTCTCCCTTACTATTCTCCCTGTTTCTCCTTCATTTCTCTCTATGTTTCTTCCCCATTCTATCTGTTTCTCCCTCATTTCTATCTCTATTTCTCCTACTCTTCGATTATATCTAGGAAGTAAACCTAATTAGGACTAGGGTTCTGACACTAAAGTGCCTCTAAGTCCAAAGATCAAGACACAAAGCTTTAAAATATTTTAAATGTAGAAATCGTACTGGCAGTATGCTGGTACCACTTGAATACAAGCTGTTACCAGCCAGAACAGCTGGTAACTTAACCAGAACAAAATTGTGGAGCATTTTATGTTGGATTTCCTTTGAAATGGTACATACCAAATAGTATTGTCATGAACCTAGGGTTCGTGATAGGTTAGGAGAGGAATTGGAGAAGAAATCAGAATTAAAGGAAGGGGGAAATCAGTAGAAAAAGGAAGAGATATTAAGAGGAAAGGGGGGAGAAATAGTAGGGAGAAACCAAAGGGAGAAGGGAGAGAATTGTAGAGAGAATCAGAATTTCATTAATCAATTCATGCATATCTTCTCCTCTTACAATTGGGCCTTTATATAGGCATAGTAGCTAGTTAACTAATTTCTAACAACCTTCTAACAGCACTCATTGTGTTTCTAACAACTTGTAAAAATATCCTAACAACCCATTATAATCCTATTACAATGATACCCTTCTATTATTCCTTGGGTCATGACAATTCCCCCCTCCTTGAAAGAGTTCTTGTCCCCAAAAACTTACAACAATTTAGCCATTGCTCCTCAACCAATGCCAACTCTCTCTAGCTGGATTATTCTTTCTTTTATGTTTTATCATTCCCTTTCTAGGCTGCTTCTTCTTTGTTCTTGGATACTCTTCAGCTGAAACAAAAATGATAATCAGTGCAATCAAAGCTGCATCTTCCTCCAAGGAGCGGCATACCATTTCCCGTGAGTTGGTGATAGCTACCAAATTAAGATAGCTTGTACCCATAGATTGAGGATCCAATATGATGCCAAGTCCAATCAATATATTCTCATCTAGTACCTTCATTGAATTTAGTTGCTTCTGGTTACAGGCAACAGCTGAAACTTGCAGTCCTTCAGCCTTCAATTGTTGTTGCTCCTCAATCTCAAAATTTACAACAACATTGTGGCACATTTTAGGATCAATTCTACACACCTTCACAACATTAGAAGATATTTTAGCTACAAGTAGGCCATCTTCATGGCAGTTCTCATCATCAATCTGATTTGTAGACTGATTCTCAACACAATTTTTAGCTTCTTTCTCTTGCAAAATTTGGCCTAAACTGTTGCCTTTATAACCTCTCTTTGCTTCTACAGAATCATTAGTTACCCTTGACAAGTTTTCTTCAGTTCCAGCCAATGGTTCTTTAGTCCCAACATGATTTATCGCTTGTTTAATAACTGAATTTTCATCCACCTGAGGAGACAAATTTCCAACATTAAGCTTGGTAGCTTGTAGATCTCCCATTATCAACTGATCCACGCTTCCCATCCGGTTTAAAATCATCTGGCAGCTCATCATTTCGATTGGATGGGGCAGAATTTTCACTGCGATGTTCACCACGCTCCTGGTTCCGCTTTTCCTTCACTTCTAATTCATGCTCCAATTCTTCCATAAAATGATTAATGCTCCTTGCTTCCTTGTTTGCTCTTTCTTTCAGCTTCTTCTCCGGCTGCTCCATTTTTAAGAATTCCTCTTTGTTAAAACTTCCGTGATAATCATTGAAGTATTCAATGGAAAAGTTGTGTTGAAGTTTGCCTAGAGTTTGTGTGGTAGAAGATCAGTATAGTATTGAAGATTATTGGCTAGAAGTTATTAAACAGTTAGGGTTTTTTAGGCCAAAGTGTAATTAATGTAAACTTTGGGGGTCTAACTGTAATTTCCCTATAGTTATTAGTTATATGGGGGGTTCCGCCTCCTCTATAAATAAGAGGGCAAGGCGGCAGTCTAATCTCTCTTCTCTCTTGTCAAGTTCTCGGTTACTATTGTGAGTATTCTTTGTTCTAGAGAAAGTGAGGCATGTGTATTGTGTTCTTGAGTTTTCTTGGAGTGAACAAGGGTTGTACTTGAGCAATAGGATTGAGAGAGGGCTTGGGCTTTGTACTGATCAGTTTCATCCTAATAAAAGGCTACTATTGGTGGGTGTTTGAAGGCTAGATGTAGGATTGCCAAAGGCATTCTGAACTAAAATAAATCTACGCCTACTGTTGTTTGGTTTGATCTTTTAAATTCTGTTAATTTCTTTTTCTGTTGTTCATTTTTTGTTCTTACATTTACACTGCATCCAAGAGTGTTTGAGAGGGTTTATGTGAGGGTTTTCTCGCCTAAGGGTATAATCTAAGAGTCCTAAGGTTAACAATTTGGTATTAGAGCCTCCCCTAGGATCAAGAACTGCTTTCTTGCAAGGTTTCTTTATATTTCTTATTGATTTAATCTACCTACTGTCTTCGGCCATGGCTGCAACAAGATATGATGTAGAGAAATTCACTGGCCATAATGATTTTGGCCTTTGGAGGATTAAAATGAAAGCTTTACTAGGGAACTTAGGATTGAAATCAGCCTTAGAAGAGGAAGGAAAATTACCTGAAACCCTCTCGGCAGAACAGAAACAAGAAAGGTTAAAACAGAAAGAGGAAATTGATGAGAAGGCCTATAATACGTTGATTCTTAGCCTTGGTGATAAGGTTTTAAGAGAAGTATCCAAGATGACCACCGCCCTATCCCTATGGAATAGGTTAGAGACTATATCTAACCCAGACCCTTTCTACTCGGTTGTTCTTGAAAACCTGTTTCTTCTCATTTAGAATGGGAGAAGGCCAGCAATTGCATGACCATATTGATGATTTTACAAAAGCTGTGTTTGGACCTAGAGAACATAGATATCAAGTATGATGATAAGGCCCTCGTCCTCTTGCATTCTTTGCCTAAGACCTATGAGACTTTTGTTGACATACTAAAGCATGGCAGGGAAAACCTTTCATTAGATGATGTAATTGGAGCTTTAAACTCCAAGGAACTGCAACAAAAAGTAGAGGTAAATAGTTCTCCAGGAGATGCCCTAGCAACTGGGTCTACGCCAGAAAAGGGGGATCAAAGAAATAGGGGTAGGGGAAGATCTAAGTCTAAAAATAGTAGGAGATCTGTTAGGTGTTTCTTGTGTCATGAAGAGGGCCATATTAAGAGGAATTGCCCAAACAAGAAAAAGGAATCCCAAGAGAAAACCAGCCCCGAATGCTCTAGCATCATGTGTGATTTTGGCTATGAGAGTGCGGATGTCCTATAATTTTTATAGGTATGTAGTAAAATTAGCATAGGTCCTAGGGTTAGGATGTACTTCTCATAGGAAATGAGTATTTACCCATAGAGACATGGTAGGAGGGGGAAATGGTTTGTCTAGGCATCAAACTAAGGCCAAGATAATTGGAGATGTGAGAATAGGAAGCATGGTGGAGCTGTTCCAAAATATTAGAAGCTGTAAAATATGTCCCTGTTTTAATAGAAAGCCTAATGTCCTTAGGAATAATTAGATAGTGAGAATTGGAGTCCTAAGAAGTTGCAAGGATCTCTTAGAGAGATGGTAGCAACCCTCAAGAATGGAGGTTATGTGGTGCATGCTTGCATTTATATGTGGATAAGCTGTAGCCACTAAAGGATAGCCTATGATAAGGTTAGGCTGTGTCATTTGTTGAGGAAGGCTCACAACGGTGAGCAAGGACTAGGAAAGGTATCTAAGGCTAGGGATATTAGGGGAGGGGAAAATTTGCAGGTTTATGGGAATAAAGCCCATGTAGTTTTGACTAGGTCTCCAGATGTAGAAGTCTCCAAAATCAGTAAATCCCATTAGAAATCAGTTTCTAGGATGTTTTGGGAACCTATCTAGGCCTTGTCTCATGGTGGAGCTAGGTGAGGTGAACCTAGTGGTGATGGTGTGTCCCTAGGGAATTCCCAAGTGTATATGAGCTTGCTGGAATTTAGGAAGCTTGCTTGGAAATTGCTTCTGGTGTGAAATGTTAGGAGTAGTAGAGTTGTGGAATAGGTATGCCTAGGTCTTTCAAAATCTAGGGTTCTTACCTATGAGGGCAAACTCTAATAATAGGACATGGAATTAGTTGATTCCAAGACCAAGGGATGGAATTTGGAATGCTGGCCAGCAAGGAGAATCCTTTGGGAAGTCCGAAACTATCCTATGAACCAGGGTATAGCAATAGGGAAATCTGGAAAATGTTTTGGTCATATTCATTGTGTAAGCTTGGGATAGATTGTGAGAGGGAGGAAGCTAGTGTTTAAGATAGCTTTGTCTCTTGCAGTGAGGGTCCTTGTGAACAGTGAGGAGAAATGGTGTGTGCAAGTGTGTCCTTGTATGGTGTAGCCATTATTGATCAAAAGTCCAGATTAAGTAAGGAAAAGGAAGGAGAATCATCTTGTAGGAAATGAGCAAGGGAATAGTAGGTTTAGAGTGTTGCCTAGGATGGGTAGTGATAGGTCTTAAGTTAGGTTCCAGTGAGGTATGAAAATTTGGGTTTATAAGATGCTTAGGCTCAGGTTTGAGTGCTAAGGATGGGCTGGGATATAGAGCCCTTTGTATAAAAAGAGGGCCGCACTCAAGTCCAAATGAATGGCATGGAGCCATGTAAATTTGGGGAGAATGTTGGACTTAGGTGGAAGACCCCTTAGATTAAATGGGTAGAGTGCTCTATAGGTATCGCAAACAGCTAATTATCCATGAGGAAACTAAGGGAAAAGTAATCTTATAGTGTAGCAAGGGATAATAGGCTAGAGGGAAAGGTAAGCAAGGATTAGTTACTTAGAAGGTCTCTCTAGGTGTGATTATAATTCCCTAGGTAAGATATAAGATTGTGATAGTCCAAGGGGTAAATTGAGTGCATGAGGTAGCTGTGTCAATTTCAATGGTATGCCTATGAAAAGTAAGGCAGCTTAAATGATAGTTATCCAATGGGAATCTCAAGGCGTAGCTATGGTTGTAGTTCAGTGTTTGAGATTGTTGGAAGGAGGAGAAGCTGGAAAGATAAGGCATAGAGGTTGGAATAGGAATAGGATAGCTCGTGGTGGCCTAGGAATACCCAAATCTTAAGCATACCTTTGTTAAGCTGGAAATAGAGGTCGAGCAGTGTTTTGAGTTTTTTGAAGCAAACATAAGAAGAGAAGACAGTGGTAAAGCCTAATAGACCGGTTTTGGGAGCTAGGAGTAAGTCTAGCAATGTTAAGTTCAATTCCGGGAGAGGTTCACTGGTATTGGTGTTGATATGCTGTGTAAAAGTTTGGACTCTTTGGGATTAATGAGTATCATCATATATGATTTGGTTTATGATGGAGTGTGCCTAGTTGGAAATTATGCATTTAGGGTGTATATGTTGCATTTTGTATGCAGTAGGAACCCTAAAATATAGTCTAGGCAGAAGGAGTTGAAACAGCCAATGGGCAGTCCATTTGGCTTAGTCTTTAGTCCCTCCATGGAGTTTATCAATCATATTGATGTTAGGAAAAGTTATTCGTTAGGAAATCCCTTGAAGAGGAAAATATCTAATGAGAGTTGCAGGTTTAGTTATTGCAGCTAGAATTTTATCCAAATGGTGGTCCTTACAGCATTGATTTGTTTTCTTTGATGTGTTTGTGTTTGATTTGATCAGGTTTGTGTCCATCACTCATGTGGAGAGCAGGTTTTTTGGCTATCGGGTGAAGAACTCAAGGCAAATGGTGGAGATTTGTTCAAGTTTGCCTAGAGTTTGTGCGGTAGAAGATTAGTAAAGTATTGAAGATTATTGGCTGGAAGTTATTAAACAGTTAGGGTTTTTTAGGCCAAAGTGTAATTAATGTAAACTTTAGGGGTTTAACTGTAATTCCCTATAGTTATTAGTTATATGGGGGTTCCGTCTCCTCTATAAATAAGAGGGCAAGACGACAGTCTAATCTCTCTTCTCTCTTGTCAAGTTCTCGGTTACTATTGTGAGTATTCTTTGTTCTAGAGAAAGTGAGGCATGTGTATTGTGTTCTTGAGTTTTCTTGAAGTGAACAAAGGTTGTACTTGAGCGATAGGATTGAGAGAGGGCTTAGGCTTTGTACCGATCAGTTTCATCCTAATAAAAGGCTTCTCTTGGTAGGTGTTTGAAGGTTGGATGTAGGATTGCCAAAAGCATTCCGAACCAAGATAAATCTGCGCCTAATGCTGTTTGGTTTAATCTTTTAAATTCTGTTAATTTCTTTTTCTGTTGTTCATTTTTCTGTTCTTATATTTACACTGCATCTGAGAGTGTTTGAGAGGGTTTATGTAAGGGTTTTCTTGCCTAAGGGTATAATCTAAGAGTCCTAAGGTTAACAAGTTGCAATGATACTTCTTGATTAGTATCATTGCAAACTCCCTTAGCTTCTCGCGGAACATACGACCAAATTCCTCGCACTCTTCATGAATCCCACTGCTTGTTCCCTTGTTGCTGTCAACTGAAAATGCAGCCTTCTTTGGTTGCCATTGAGGCTCCATTCCAGCTGAAAATGAAGCATTCATTTGCTACAATTTAGGACTCATATGCTCCATGTATGCACTGCTCTCAATGGCCTCACGATCAGGTTGTCCCCCTAAAAATGTAGCACCCTTCTATTGCGACTGAGACTCCAATGTCCTCGTGCTTGCACTACTGCCCCTAGCAAACTTCTCACGAGCAGGACAACTCGAAGGCCAATAAACAGATGCTTTGTACATCCTAAATCCCTCACTTCTCTTCAACATGTACCTCACAACAGTCGCCTTTGAAGCTGATCCAAGAGGCGGCAATTAATTGCAAGTTCTAGAGTCGCCTAGAGCTACCAATTCTCCTGACTCGCCTACTGCAAGTAGTCTCTATACTTGTTGGAATCGTGTCGGAGATGCCAACCTATTCGTCTCCACAAGTCGGATACACTTCTGAATTTCACAACAATCACCTATCAATACTTGAACCTTGATCGGCTACTAACTTACTAGAATCGTGGCTGAAGTAGATTTTGCCTTCAAAATCTACTCGGGTTCACTATCGGAACTCTCTTGACCAGCGTCGAATTCAATTCCTGAGTCGAAATGCTTGCTCAGCTTCGCCTCCTTGTTCAATCGACGCTACTCTGGCTCGCCGGAAATTGCCCAACGCAGAGAAACAGCCTCTTAGATATTGCTGCTATCTATTTCGACAGCCGAATTCCAGCTTCAAAAATACCACCTGCTTCCCTCTCAAGATTCGAATAAGAGGGCCCAGATTCACAAGCAACAATCGCCTCACATCAGCCTCGGAAACCACCAGATCCTGCTTCTCCCTTCGATTCCAAATAATAATTACCGAAATTATTGGTCGATGGTCACTCACCTGTTGCGCCTTCCAAGTTTGAACTGAGGGGGCTCGCTTGCTTGGAGATTAACACCTTCCAACGCCTAACCACCTTCCAGATCTCCAGAGTCACTGGAACACCGCCCAGCCAAGTCGCCTTCAAGTTTTCTCAATATGGACCCAATCACTGAGTCGAATTTCCCTACCTTCAACTTGAGTTGAAACCATAGCCATGCAGCTACCACCCAATCACCAAGCAACACCACCGTCTCTGCTATCGCTCACTAGAATCGGCTCTGCTCACGATGGTTGCGGATTCAACAATCTTCTTTGTCTAAATTGTTGTTCGACCAACCTCCTGGCCTAACTTCGTGCCTCGCTCTAATCAGAATTGAGAGAACCGCATCTTCTTCTTTCAGCCTCAGTGTCGCCTCTCTAGAACGAGTCAGAACCTTCTTCCGATCAGGGTGAGTCGTTCTCTAAGGCCACCAGTTTGTTTCACTAGTATGGGTCGGAGCTTCCGATCAAGGTGGCAGTGCTTGATTGCCACCGGTTTGCTTCACCAGTTGGGATCAGAACTTCCGATCAGAGTCGCAGCTCACTCGGCCGTGAGAAACCCACTGAAATCGCTACCTTCAAACGAAACGGAACCACAGCCAAGAATCATTGTCTCTGATACCATTTGTCACGAACCTAGGGTTTGTGATAGGTTATAAGAGGAATTGGAGAAGAAATCAGAATTAAAGGAATGGGGAAATCAGTAGAAAAAGGGAGAGATATTAAGAGGAAAAGGGGGAGAAATAATAGAGAGAAACCAAAAGGAGAGAATTGTAGAGAGAATCAGAATTTCATTAATCAATTCATGCATATCTTCTCCTCTTACAACGGGACCTTTATATAGGCATAGTATCTAGTTAACTAATTTCTAACAACCTCCTAACAGCACTCATGTGCTTCTAACAACTTGTAAAAATATCCTAACAACCCATTACAATCCTATTACAATAATACCCTTCTATTATTGCTTGGGTCATGACAAGTACCGGCCACTATGAAACAGTATTGATAACTATGTGAAGTAGAGAAAGAAGAACATCAAGAAAGGGAGGAGAAGAACATCAAGAAAAGGAAAATAACTCCAACTATATATATGCAACAGGCCATTCTAGTCAACAAATCCCTCCAAAATTCTTTTGTTGCATTCTCCCCAATTAGAATGCATCAACTCATGAGACACCAAAATCCATGGCTTCTCTTCCAATTTCCCATTCTAGCAACCTTCCAAACCACCACGAGATCACAAACACAAAATTGCCAAGCATAAAAAAGGCCCAAAATCATGCATTGGTTAAAAAAATCTTCTATCACAAATCTTCTCATAAATGCAGCTGAATCTTATGAAATAATTGCTTCAATATGAATTCTTGTCTTTGAAATTGATACTAGCATCAGAAGCTTAAAAATCCTAAATATATCAAGACCACAGTCAGCAATTATGATAGTTCATGATCAACAATCAAGATAGCATAAAAAAAAATGCACAAGGATATATAAAAAAATAGGCAATAACCCCACACACAGCCATGGCCATACACAACAACAATTTTCTCAAACCATTTAACTTGCATAGAAAAGCAATTTTGTAGGCAATAACAGATATAAAACAAATGGTGTCGGAAACAAGAACACCCACTTGCATAGGAAAAGTGGCCATAATCCACCAGTTGCCACAGCCCCCAGGCGAGATCTCCTCTCACTTTCTTCAATGAACTTGCCTGGAGGAAGAACTATACATGGCCCTTGAATCAAGCCAACCATTTTGGTGCTACCATGAGTAGACTCATAGACCTACAATGAAGAAATAACAAAGAGTTCAGAGAGGGATGAGATCCTAATACTTCCCTTCATAGATCAAAGCCTCAATGAAAAGGAGACAAGACCCAAGAGCAGTTATTCATGAAATCACCAGTGAAGTAAACATATGCCAACATTCTGACTCAAATGACTACTTCAGTAGAAGCTAAATCTGTAACAGATCTGGGCCCAGGAAAACAATAATTGGCAATGCCAACTTAAAAAGTTTTTATACGATGAAGCAGCAAAAACTTTTATTGTTGACCATTGTCATTTGTTCTTATTATAACCTAACTTAGAAGATTTGCTGCCATATCCAGGAAGGGAGCTAACCACACAGGCATCCCTAATTAAAAGTAGACCAAATATTTGAAACCAAGTTTGTAAAATTACATATAAACAGGAAGGAAAGTATATAAGGCATACAACCAACTACCTCATTGCTTTCAGGGGAACAAGGCCGACCAACAGCCTCTGGCAAGTCATCAGGGAAATAGCATCTGTTAACAAGGCACCACTTTGATCTAGTTTTGTTATCCTCCCACATGGCCTGCATTGGAAAATTCAAACTTACAACACCTCCAAAAAAAAAAAAAATCTTTAACCCCTAGGATCAGCTAAGGAATATTTACGCAATCTG
This sequence comes from Diospyros lotus, assembly GCF_014633365.1. Taxonomy (NCBI): domain Eukaryota; kingdom Viridiplantae; phylum Streptophyta; class Magnoliopsida; order Ericales; family Ebenaceae; genus Diospyros; species Diospyros lotus. The sequence continues at coordinate 24,172,440 of NC_068347.1, forward strand.
GGCCTTAAGAGGTGCAAAGGCAACAGCTTAACAAGAGTTGGATGCCCCCTGAGGGTAAGAAAGGAAATAGTCAGCTAGGCTCATTGAACAGTTTATATTAGGCTAGAAGTCCGAAGAGTATCAACAGGCGTATGCTGGTTAACAGGGTTCCAGCACACTTGAAGGGCTGTTACAACTCTTACAATTCAATTCATTATGAACTTAAACGGTTAAACCTGAACAAGACTCACACCCTTGCTGCAGGTAGTAATTAAGGATCAGAGACAAAAGACTTGTTGAAGATGTCGAGAGCATATTTTTACAAATGTAATTGACAACTTGACAATTTCCTTGGAATGTGCAAAAACTTGCTTACCTGAACCTTATAAGGTATCAGTTTGCCATTGTTAGAGCAAAAAAGAGCATGATCCTGCACTGTATACACAACTCCATTGACACAAGAAGATCGATAATATGTCCTTTCATCCACAACTTGAAGTACGTCACCAATCCAGTCGACATCATTTAAGACATCCACTAAAGCCCCACTACACTCACTAGCTGGATTGCTGGTTCCAGAAATTTTAACAGGTGCAGCTTGTAAAACTTGCCCATCTTGTTTAACATCATCCTCTAGAATGCCATTAGAAGTTTTTCTGATCTGAGATTTCTCTGAATTTGTAACAGTAAGATTGTCCTCATGGCATTGCATTGAAGGGGCCCCAGAACTGCTTGGAAGCTTTTCTTGGTCATTATTTTGGGTGTTGCTAGAAGCTTGCAAGTGACCTATCTCAGATGGTTTTGCAGGAGACAGTCTTTTTAATTCAGGAGCCAAGTTCACCTCATATGATCTATCAATCGATGAAACAACATCAGAAGAAATGAAAGCGACCCCAGTGGAACTAATTATGTTGCTGGGATATGTTCCAAAATAGTGTTTATCATCCACTTTTTCTGCACTTGATAAAACACCATTCTCTTGCATTTCTCTTACATTTGGCTTATTTGAATCAGATGCTGAATGAAAATGATTACTGCCCATGCCAACAACAGGAGTTCTCAGTAAGCCAGAGTTTCCATTTGCTGTTATTTTCTGCTGATTTCCCTTTTCCCCTGATGGTGCCACCTTTCCTGGTGATGGATGAACTGCTGCAGTATTGGATGGCAATTTTGGTCCACTTATATTCCTTGTGACACGGCCATATTTAGGAGGTAAAGGTTTCCCGTTGCTTAATGACACACACTTGAAACAGTGCCACTCACCTTTAGGAACTCCTTTAGGATTGTGAGACTGGAGACATTTTAGGTGATACCCCTTATCACAATTATCACAAATGAGTACATTATCCACCTCATTAACGCCAAGTTTGCACACCTGACAAGTCAGAAGCTTGTTCATGTAATCTCTTGAAGGGGGAATCCATGTCGGGTGCTGCGGAAGCTGTGGTTGTAATAACTTCTGGACAATTTTACCAATTTCATGGTGGACATTGGTAAGCAGAGGAGCCTGAACAAAGTTCATGCCTTGCATGTGCACAGTCGACGGAAGTCCAGATGTGGTCTGGGGGATCAGTGGCTTAGAAGTTGCAGCTTGAGGAGCCACTCTTGTTGAAGTCATATCAGCGGTCCCCTCCATCTTACCTGCAGGATGCTGAACCAGCTTATTATCTGATCCAGTTTTACCTGATGTCATAGACTGGGATTGGTGAGACCAAACTGGAGTTTTTAGCTGTGTCTGATCTCCAGAAGAATTAACTGCAAAAACAGAGAGGACACATGGATTACACAGGATACCCGAGAAGGAGGACAAAATTTTCACACTCAATGCGTACAACTATTTCCAGATAAACTGCCCTTGACTTTCAAAGAGTCTCCAATAGTTCTTTGATGTTTTTGAAAGCAAATAAAATAATTACCTTGATTTTGCGATGTATAAGATGAACCATTTAATCTTGGATCCAATCTGAGCTGTGGTCTGTCAACCCTAGGCATTGATGAGGATGAGGAATCCTTTCCTATAAGACTGGATGGTGATGCACTGGAAGCCAAGGATGTTCTGACTCCAGTTGCGGGTAACTGATATGGCAAAGGGGTAGAATTTGCAACAGAACCACGAGCAAAAGGTGAAGCAGGCTGAAAACCTCCCGAAGAAACAGGTGGATGACTTGACTTATCTGATGGAAACATTCTGGTCATGTGTGATGCCCCACGGCTTTCAGCTGCTGCACCCAAGTTCGTTTGCAATGACTGAGATGAATTTGTAGCAGCACGAGAAGACAATTCTTCAGATTTTTCCATCTGAAAGGGAGGAATGAAACATTGATAGACATCAGTAAAAAGAACAGTGGCATTAGCATCCATCAAAATTGGCTCCAATAAATACATGTAGAACAACTATGAGGGTATAAAGCTTTACCCTGATCAATAAAACAGTAACCATTATAGCTGTCATCAAATCAGAAAAAAGTCCTATAAGCACCATTCCGACCATCCAGCATTCGAGTTCGCATCCGAAATTCTAGCAAACAGCTATCCACGTCCAATTAAGCAAGTATAATGTCAAGAAGGCATGTGATCAAACTTATTGGGTCATTCTGCCTTATATGCTTGAAAGAATTCGGTTTGAATTGGAATAGCAAACTTGGATAACAAGCTTCATCTCCATGTCAGATCTTTGGTTACACTTATGGTGTTTCAAAGGGATCTTAATTCCAAAATTTAGGCAGAAAAATCCCTTTTCCACCCTTTCTTTTGTTATGTAAATGTTATAGCTTTCATTGTATAGGCTACAGAGTTGAGTTTGATTAGAAGTTTTGAGATTGCTAATCAGGCCATAAGCATTAGGGTCTCTTATTTGATTTTGTAGGTGACACCATTGGTTTTCCGGTCCTCAAATACAAGAGCTAAGACCTTCCAAACAACTTCTAAGCTTTGAAGTGGTGTTAGGTCTAAGGATGAATTTGGCTAAAAGTAAGATCACACATGTGGATTTTACGGACCACATTTTCAGTGCAAGATTGGTATCTTGCTGACTATGCTCTTAGAGCTTTCTTTCAATTCCTCTCTTTAAAGCTAAAGCTATCATGGATGGATTAGTTGAGCGATCTAAAAAGAAGTTAAGACTTTGTCGAAGATAAATACTTACCTAAAGATAGGAGGCCCGCTCTCATTAAATTTACTTCATTGAGTCTCTGTACCTATGCCGTGTTTCTTCAGCCATTCCCAATTCATTGGTTGATAGGTTGAAAGAAATTGCATTGGAATCATTTAATGGGGTGGCCTCGGCAATGAATTTCATTGCTTTGTTAGTTAGGATACAGTACTTGTTTACAATTGGCCCCAGGGGTAAGTAAAATATCAGGGCCATCTTAACTCCTATCAACCTATAGCATTAAACTCTGGAGGGGAAATCACATGAGGATCAATTGAGTATTAAGATTTTATTTCATTGATGATGATAGTGAAACTTGGTTGAGATTCACATAACAGCTAATTTTGCATGGACCACTACAAGAAAATTTTCCAGATCTCTGCATGAGAGGATGTTTGGGCATTCCTTATGATCATCCTACAACTGATCTGGGGAGACCATAAATTTTGGCACTCATAAAAAATAAATTAATTATTAAAAAAAAGCCTTTTTGTTTGCTCATTTTGTGGTGTTCTTTACAACGAAAGAAGAAGACTTCCAAAAAGGTCATGATCGTAGTTGGTTATGATTGTACAAGCTTCTCAAAACTCCTGTCTTCCAATATGGATTGGCTTAACTCCAGTTGCTTGGACCTAAAAATTTATAGGAAATTTATGCTTGACACAGTCAAGCAACAAATTACACCCACCTTATACATGATTATCAGATAACCTCAATAATCACCTTGGAAAACTTGCACAGTTCCAGCAATCTACAGAAATAATCTTTTACAATAACTAATTTAAACCACAGCTCGAACAAAGTTCATCAATTATTCCAAATCAATCTATCCCAGTATAAATAAAATAGTAACCCAAATGAATCTTTCCCACTGCAGACACAACTCTAAATTCGACCAAATAATTTCATTGTGAAGATTAGGCTTGTTAGAGTAGCTAAAAATCAACGAATAAAAACAATTAACTGACAGCAGCTCCTAACATTTCAGGTCTCCCGCTTCATTAATGACCATAACTCTCACTGGTAAAACATAAATAATACATGAATTAGCCAATAAACTTACCTTTCGCTTGGTGAACAACAACTTCTCAGCAATAGACATCTTGGGAGGTCGGAACCCTAGCCTCTGCTCCCTCGGCTTGCTAAGGCCAAGATCTTCAATTACCGTCCCACACGCATCCGTCGGGAAAAGATCCTTCGGAGCAAACCTTTCACAAACTTCAGCCAACTTCCCCCTCGCCTCCGCCATCATCTCGTTCTCCGCCGCGGTCGGACTCCTCCCGGCCCTCATCATCCCCATCGCCGCCAACACGAGCACCCTCTCCGCCACCTGCCTCATATTCCCGACCAATCCACCGCCGGTCCTCGCCTTCTTCCCCTCCGGCGCCCCCAATCCCCCGTCCTCGGCCGGCCTCTTCTCCCCTACCGGAGGCACCAAACCCTCCGATCTCGGCCCCGACACATCCACAGGTCCATTACCATCCCCCGAATCCATCTCTCATTCCATAAACGCGGCGGCGTCGCGAAGCTTCCCGTCCGAAACCTGCACAGAAGAGAGAAGAGGTGAGAGACGCCATGGGGGAGCGAGAGAAACCCTAGAAAGCGGAGAGAGGAGGAGGCTATGGAGACGCGTTTAAAAGAGATTTTTGAAAATACGAAATTTTAATCCGTTAAAATATAAACCTTTTGGCGGGTTAATTGAACTGAGCAAAGAGCTTTGGTTTTGAGTTCGTGGCGTAAGTGATTATATGGTGGAGAGAGAGAGAGAAAGAGAGAGAGAGAGAAGGCAAAGAGGGCTTGGGTTGGGCAAAAACAGAGCAGGTCGATATAGCGAGAGAGATTGTATTTTAGAGAGAGAGAGAGAAAGAGAGAGACACGCCCTCTTCCTTTTATATTTCCATTCTATTTTACTTTTATAATAACCGCGGGTGCACGCTCCCTCCGTGCAACTCCCCTCCCATTCTTCCCGTCCTACTTCCAATGTGCCCTTCCATGACTAAATATTTATCTAACTAATCTATATATATACACTTGTAAATCAATTAAAATTAAATTAACATAATTTTGTAGGTTGACGAATTTAACCACAAGGTATAACGGCTATATATATTTGTAAATTGTTAAACAATATTAGCTATTTAACTCGGTTGATATTAGCATTATTTTTCTTGTTATACTTCATTTAATTTTGATCGTGTTGTCCTTATGGTTATTTTGATAAATAAAAAATACTTTATTAGTTAACTTGTATGTTTCGAATGTTAGTTATGTCGGTTGTATTCGTTTCATAAATTAAATTTTTATATTTTAATTATAAATTATAACGACTATATTCAATTATTAATTATTGACGTAATTTGTTAACTAACCTGTCAACGGTCGTTATTTTTGTTATTTATAATTCACGTAATTTATATCAATGATCATTTTATCAAGTATAAAAAATTAATAAATTTACAATGTGTGGTATTTGATAAAATTTATATACTTTTTTTAGTATTCAAAAAATTAGAAAAAAGATAAATTAATCACTCATTCCTTAAATTTTAGTTATTTTATTCAAATACTCTCTAAACTTAAAAATTTGCTATATTTTTTTTTTTTAAATTGGTTATGACACCCTTGAACTTTGGATCTTTAGCCCATTTCATTAAACTTGTATTTCTCACCAAATTAGTCCCTAAACTTTTTAAAAAATATCATAACACCCCCAAAAACCCTAAACATATGTAAGAAATTAAGTTAGGTACACTAATTTAAAATTAAAATCATCTCGTATATCAATTTAATTAAGTTGAATTTAATATAAAATAAAATGGACTAATTGTCATATTGAGCTAATGAAATGGTTTCATTGAACCTAAAGAGAGAGAAAATAAAAGAAAACCATGTATTGAATATAGATTCCAATTAATCATAGCTGGTATTTTTTAATTTTATTTAAATTTGACTTAATTAAATAGATATTATGGATAATTTAATTTAATTAATATTATTTTTTATATAAGAGACGTATCAGCCATATCAAAAAAGTTTAAGGACTAAATTGATGAAAAATATTAGTAAAAGAGGTTGTCCGAGCCAAAGATACAAAGTTGATGAAATATACGATTAATTTACTTAATGACTTTAGTGATGGAAATGGTATTGTGGTTAATTTTGAAAAATTTAAGAGTTTATTGGACAAATTTTAAAGTTTAACAAGTGTCTAAGCAAAATATTTAAAATTTAAATAGTGTATTGTTAATTTACCCAAATAAAAATTAATGCTAATTGTATGAGTTATTACATTTTAAATACTAAAGGCATAATCCATGCTACACACGTGCAAATAAAGAATAAAATATTAAAAATAATGTTTTATCGAGTGAGGATTGGTCGTTGTTGCTACTTTTTTATTTTCTAAACAAATTCAAATAAAAATAGGATTTGTTGTAGTGATAAAACTATTTTAAATTTAAATAAAAAGTTGTTAATTAAAATATTATTAATAGGGTTAACTTTTATTTTCTAAAACAAAATATATTCAGCCTTATTTGGGAATTCAACCTAAGTTACGATGAAATAAAAAAATAATAAAATTCTTCCAGACGTAAATGGTAAATCTCTCAATTTTTTTTGGAAGTGAAAATGGATTAACTTTTAATAAAGGTATAAATATCTTATTTGGTAGGGATTGATCGCTTGAGAGTGCATAAACTTGCGATCGCATCTAATTTACCCAAATATCGAATTAAGAGGAAAGGTCGATCTCCTCCAAAACTAGACAAGCAAAGCCTGAACACTTGAGTTGTAATATCCCGAGAGCCCAGAGAAGTTAGTATATATCGAGGATAGTGTAAGAAATGAAACAACACCAGCTGAATACCTTTTGGGCTGAATGTTGGCAAAGAACTCCCAAGTTAAGCGTGCTTAACCTGGGGTAATCCAGGGATGGGTGACCCCCCTGGGAAGTTCGTGTAGACCCATCAGGGTAAGTTGTTCCGGTCCTTCCTATCGCTCGATGCGGGATGTTACAAGTGGTATCAGAGCCGACCTTTGGTGAAGGCGGTCCGATGAGGATGGAGAGTGGCGCTGGGGCTCGAGGGCCTGTACAAGGAGCGGCTTCTGGCAGGCTTCTAGGATGGTAGCCCCCAAGGGGAGAAGGTCTGGAACCAGTTGTAAGGTCGCATGACGAGAACGTCATGTGCTCAAGGGGGGAAGAATATAATACCCCGAGAGCTCAGAGAAGTTAGTATATATCGAGGATAGTGTAAGAAAGGAAACAACACCAGCTGGATACCTTTTGGGCTGAATGTAGGCAAGGAACTCTGGGGTTAAGCGTGCTTGAGCTAGGAGCAGTTCAAGGATGGGAGACCCCCTGGAAAGTTCATGTAGGCCCATCAGGGTAAGTTGTTCCGGTCCTTCCTATCGCTTGAATGGGATGTTACATGAGTCATAAAAAAAAAAACGATAAAATTATAGAAGTAAATATTCTTACATTTATTGTTATTGCACTATTCATTTTAGTTATTACTATTTGTCTATTCATCATTAATGTAAAAATAGTTAATCAAAATGATTAATTAATTTGAATAAAACTTAAATTCTAAGTTATTATCAATCATTAATGAAATAAATTCAAAAATATTCAAATTTCTCTTAAATAAAACGAGCAAATTAAAATTAGTAATATTCAATATGGTAAAAAGAAGTGTAAAAAGATTCATATATTTTTTCTTTATATCATATTATCTATTAGTCTTATTATAGCATATAAAAAAACATATAAAATTATATTATATATTGTCTTTATGTATGGACACGTTGATTCTCTATATTAATATAGCACCCGATTCCATATATTTGTTACATCTATTTGTTCTAATCAGTCCGAACTAATCCAAAAAGAACTCGTAGTCTTGTAATTTTAATTCCTATGTTTCTTATTATTTTTTATATGAATCTTTGTATCTATCAAAATAATCAAATTAAAGCCTACTTGATTTAGATAAAGAAAATGGTGTGGTTTTATGAAATCATGTTATGCCTCAAACTCGTAGTAAAATCATATTTTATTAGGGACGGTTAACAATTGAATTTGATTTTTTTTAATTATTTTCATATTCATAATAATATCAAAAGAACGCTTGACATCAAATTGTTCAATAATAGTAACATTGAGTTTTTTAACCATTTATCTTAAAATTAATCAATTTTATTTCTCAATGACAAATAATAAATATATAAATCAACAATAAAGCGTCAACCTAACATGATGAAATATACACAAATGAAAATTATTTAACCATTGAACAAATTTGAATGATCTCGATGCAATTTGAAAATACAAGCATTTGTGGATTTAATGGGAAATTTGTTATAGATTAAATTATTAAAAAATTATGCTAAAAAACAAATATTTGTGAGCAATGTAAATATCATTTAAAAATGAATATTTCAAATAGAATCTAACTTTTGATTGATCCAAGCACTTGGATCTTATGGACTAAGATATCGTGTTTGTTTATATAATAAAATAATAAGATATGAAATCTATATTCGTTTTATGTAAAATATAACTATTATTTTTGTTTTATGTAATATATAATGGATATATTCGTTTATATATTGTTTGTGAGTTATATATTTTAATTGTAATAATTTTAAATGTAAGATTTGACCATTATATTGATTTTAAGATATAATGGTTATATTTGTTTTGTAAGTGGGTAAATTGACTATACACTATTTAAATTTTTCCTATTTGATTTGGATACTTCTTGAATTTTGAATTTGACCAAATTAATGTCTAAACTTTTTAAAAATTAATCATGATATGTAATAACTGAATTTTTTTAAAATAATTAGATATTTAAAAGTTAATTTTGAATTATTTTGAAATTAAATTTGAAAAGGGTTTCGCTAAGTCAATAAAGTGGCTTTATGCACAATATTGGATCAAACATAATCAAATTATGTCAAATCTAATATTGTAAATAAGATTACAACAAACTTACAGGACTCAAGTTCATTGGAAATCAATAAATAAATTAAAAGTTAATCGAATATCAAATTTGTTAAAATGCATAATGGGTTAGTTAAATAGCCTGTTTCGAACCACCCAAATAAAATTCGAACGAGCATGAATAGGAATAAACTAAAAGTTTGGTGTCAATAAACATAACTAATAACACAACCAAATTTCACAATCAACCCTCAAATTGAAAGTCATGAGCTCAAAAGATTGTAAAAAAAAAAAACTCAAAACGTGACAAAAAAAACTTGGGTGAGGCATTTTGAGCAAATGAGTGCAAATTAAATATAGATAGCATGGCACAAAACACATCAATACTTTTTTACAAACAAAAATCAACCACAGATGAATAACATATCAAATTTAGAAATTTACAAGAAAACAAAGAAAATAAATTAAGGAAATTGATGAACCGTAATAAAACAACCCAATTAATTGATAAAAGTGGTCGAGTTGCGACAAAATTTTGTAAGGGGCCAATAAAATAGTGTCAAGTAATGAGTAATGACTATGAAAGTGGCTAACGATTGACTATTACATGTTAGGTAGCCAAAATTTGCTTAAAAAAAGTTGACTTCATTTAGTTTTAAGGCCACAAACAATAGAAGAATGAAAGAAATGAAACGAAATAGATAAAATCAAGGGTTCGGAGTCACCACAAAAACCAATTCGACAACTCAGATCTTGCTAGAAAATATGAAGTAATGATAGTTTTACAATTTTTAGCTTTTTCAATAGTAAAATATGGCATAAGTGGTTAATGATGACTTAGAGAGGTTATAGTGTGAAGAATAACGAAGATTGTGGTGCTTGAGAATGGTTGAAAAGCTCGTCGACAACAAGTAGTGGACAAAGGAAGAAGGGGAGGGGCACGAGCAAATTTCGATGGGAATTTAGGGGGTAAATAGAATTAAGTTTAATATATGTGCGTTCGAATCTTATTAATAAATAATAATGTTATATATGTAATCAATGTTTTTTATTTGAATTTCAGTTTTAGGTATTTTATGTTTAGATTTAATGAAGAATTGTAAATCAAGGTAAGAATTAAGACAAGATGATTCATCCATTTTATTCACCTGACTTGTTATTTTATAACAAGATTAAAATAAATTATTAATTTGATTCAAATTAATAATTTAAATTATTAAATTATAATTATAATTAATACAGATGGTGAGGTATATGTCTAAGTGAGTATCTATAATAGAAGAAGGAATATAAAACTAAATAAATGAACTTATTTATTATATAATTGTAAAAAATTAAAAGAGATCTAAAAGATCTTTTTCCTAAAATTATTGTTTGATCTATTTATATAAAAAAATTATATTTAAAATGATATGATAATATATTTTGGCAATGAGGAAATTTCACATATAGAGATTCTAAAAGTAATCAACCTAATCCAAGTTATTTTTAAGCTTTTTCAAGCGACACTTCTACCCCTAAAATTTTGAATTATTGCACATAAACCTAATATTTTTAGTTCATTCTGCATAAACCTTTTATTTAGTTCAAATTGTACCAGAACCTTACAATTTATATTTTATTATGCATGGCACCATTTATTTGGCATAACTACCTTCTTGACATTTATGCGGATGTGAAGTTTATGTTTATTGCATTAAAACTTGATTTTATGACGTACATGCATATATAGTCATATCATTGTCTATAATGACTTGGTAGATAAATAGATGAATAAATTGTTATCAGGGTGACAATTGGTGTTTCGACCCAAACTAAATGGCTTAGGTTTGCTTGATAAACATAAAAAAATTATCATGACCTTGTTTGTCATAATTAGGTGTTGGAGATGTACAAATATTATATATTTTAATTATATGTATGAAATACTATTTTTGAGATGTCCTTAAATGGTTTATCATTTAATCTGAAATATTTAAATGTACTAACAAATGAACCAAACACATAAAAAAAAAAAAAAATGATGGTTGGATATAAGATTATTTATTAATATTAATTTGTTGTACTTTAATTTGTATACAATTCTTGTAGTCGGTTAGATGCAACTTGGATACGTAATAATTTTATCTCAACATTTAAATTTTAGGTATTGTATGTCAATTAGGTTCAATCTAGATCGCATTTTGTGCAAAACTCTAATTAGTAGTCTTAATTATAATCAAGAGGCTAACAAAATAAAATTCATGGAATGATATGGTTACAAATGTTAAAAAAAACAAAAAATAAAATTTTTAAAATGATAATGTGCTTGAAATAACAGGGTGTTAGATGACACCCCCATTACTAATGACGTTCAGCAAATTAACTAGACACCTTCTGAACTTTTATTTTTTGTCAAATTAATCTCTAAATTTTCTCAAAAATGATAAAATTCAATTTGATAAAAAAAAAATAAAAGCTTAAGAACTCTTCAATCCAAAGACCTAAAGTTCATAGGGTATTCAAGCTAAAAACCAAAAGTTCAAGAGATATACAATTAATTTAACTAACATTATTAGTAATAAAAAACGTATTATAGTTAATTTTAAAAGTTTAAAGATTAATTGGGTGAATTTTAAAAGTTTTGAGAGTTGTTAAGTCAAATAACTAAAAGTTTAAAGATGTGTGGTCAATTTATTCTTTGTAAGTTAAGTTATACATTTTAACTATAAAAATAAGTGTTATATTCATTTGACAATTTTAAAAGAATTTATGGTTTAACGTTGACTTTATTAATGATTCCCTTATCATCCTTTATTTAATTTTAAACTAGAGAAATAGTCCGTCCTATATATTTTATTATCTAAAAAATAAAATATTCCAAATAAATGTTCATTGGATACACACGACAGTTATAGTACGGATTCTTTTAAATAAAAGTTAATTATATAATTTAAAAAATTTGAGAGAGATTTCAATCTATAATTTTTGCGGAGTGTGTTATTCGCAATTGACTCGCTTTGATTAAATTAATATTTGATTTATTCAGCGTATAATTAAATTAAAATTAATTAATTAATTAAAAGTAACCTTACACTCTTATATTTATTATAATTCATTCATTTGATTTAGATTAAAGCCACTCAATTTTCTTTTTCTTTTTTTGTCTTGGTTTTAATAGGAATGGTTACTCAATTTATTAATAATCATATATGTAATAAACACTTGTTAATTGGAATCATAATGGTAAAAATACCACTTTAATTAGATTAATATATTCCATTATATGTTTAAAATTTTATATTTAGAAAATCACACTTTATATCAAATTGAGAATAAGAGATGGTTATGGGTTGAATCACTGAATCAGTGTGTATTTTTGTACTTTGACTCTCAAGTGTATGGGCTTTATCATTCATTAAAAAAAAAAAAGTGAATATCATACCATGGGCCGGCTAGCATGGGCCCAACTACGAAAGGCAACACAAAATAAAGAGAAAACATTGATGACAAACAAAAATATTGTATTCTAATTAATATTTCAGTAAATTATTAAATTATTCCTCCAATATTATTTTAATTTTTTTTTACTAAGATTAAGAATCGAGCTTGGATGCATGGTATGTATTAATTAAACTTAATAATTAATAATTTAAATATAATTATTATACTCAATGCTCAATTATAATTAGATCGATGAATGTAATTTAACCTAATGCTCACAATTTACATATACTTACGTGTGATTTAAATTTATTTATTTGTAAAATTTTTTACTAAATTATTGAGTCAATTAATTAAAATTGTAAACAAAAAATCCTAACTAATAGCCCTAACATATCTAAAAAATATAAGAATTAATAATTATTTTAGTTTTGTAATTAATTTAATCACTGTATTTTAAGAAAAACTAAATGAGTCAATGTATTTTTAGATTTCGGGTCAATATTTGATATTAAATTTAAAAAAAATGCTACATAAGTTACTGCATTCTCAAATTTGATGATATATTAGCTATTATGGTAAATATTTTCTTAACTTAGTCCAATGATGATACATATTTTAATTATTTTGATAGCATTAACTCTATATCTAATTAAAATAATCTCATGCAATAAAAAACTTTAAAATCAAACCCTAAACTTAAATTCGAATAATTCAACACAATTATAACATGCTTTTTTTAAAAAAAATAGAATAGTTAATTTTACCTTAAATTTAAAGATATAACGACTTATTTAATAATTTTTTAAATATAATGACTAATTTAACTTAAAAACTAAAATATAGCGAGTTATTTGACACTTTATTCAATTATTTTTAATAAGATATAAACACCGAAAAATAGATTTCATCTTGTTCACAATGGTATATTATTTATTATTTAGTAATAATTTTATAAATTTATTTAATTTTTTATGTAATAATTAAATCCAACACTTAAACTTTAACACAACGGTATAACAATATTTAGAAAAGGAAAATGCTATCGGTACATCATTGTATACATTTTGGGTTACACAATGATGTATCAAGGTCTAAAATGCCCTCATCCAAGGTGGTGAGGCGCAAGAGACGAGGGGTATTTATGTCATTTATGTGTCATATGTAACTCAAGATGTACATAAATGATATACAAATAGCTTGACCATTTAGAAAAAGGTGTTGAGGTTAAATTGATTAGTTATGCAAATATAAAGAATAGTGTTAGGAATTATTATTTGTAATGATATCTTCAATCATATGATGCATTTTTATTAAAAAAGAGTAATGAGACTATGTATAGTTATCTCTCCTATTTAACACATATTTTAATAAAAATACGACACACAAGTGATGACACATTTACCGGTCATGTCTCCTTGCATTATCTATAAAAATACTATTGTTATATAATATGAGTATTACAAGTATTAATGTTCTGAGCAGTGGTTGAATTATGATAAGTTAAGATTTATATAAATAAGTTAGTTGAATTATGATAAGTTAAGATTTATATAAATAAGTTATGGATTTAGTTTTCTATCCTGCTCAATATTCAACAATGATTTATTTTTTTTATTAAAATAAAAAAATACAAGCATAAAGGACGATAATTCAAAAAATATTTAAAGTATTAATAATACGGGCACTATGTGATATGGATGAACTGCGTTCGACGCGTGACGTAAACGGCGACGAGTCGGGTCCCGACAAAGTCTCCTGCTTAGCGGTGGCGCTCCTTCACGCTGAAAAATCAGTTTCGGAAGCTTCCAAATTGCAATCACACCTCTATAATTCCAACTCGCCGATTCCCAATCCTCACGCTTCGGATCTTTGATTTTACCCAAACAGGTGACCATCTCTCTACAATTATCCTTCTCGATTCCTATACCAATTGATCCTTCTCATCTTCTCAACTTTGATGCTCCTTTAGGGCCCCCGATATGAGGTACTATTAAATTGCAGCGCCCCTAGGTCTAGTTTGGTGCCAATTTGATTGTTGATCGTTCTTCTAGGGTTTAATTTTGGTTTGCTTTGTTTGGAAGTTGGATTTCGTTTACCTGTTCCTCGACTTTTATGTTTCGTGTCAATAAGACAACTTTTGTGCTTGAAATTAAGGGTTTTTTTTTTTTTTTTTTTTTAATTTTTATCCTTGGTAACTTTTGGGGCGGGGATTTGTGGAGATGAAGGAAAGTGATAGGAAAAACAAATGAAACAATTGAAGGTAGACTTAGTTATTGCATTATTGTTTGTCTCGTTGAATTAGAAAATGAGAAAAAATTGGTTTGTAATGTATCGAAAAAAAATATATTCGTCATCAGTAAAAAGATGCACTCTTTCAAGTATTTTAACGATGCCTTGCAAAGGATTATGTCCATGTTCTTTGGGCAACCAAATACTTTCATTATATGGAAATATTATTGGAATTAGAAGGTGTGCAGTGGAAGTGGAAAAATGCTGCTGTTCTTGTACATGTGGTTTGCTTCATTTCGTTTCATTTTTAGAGTAGCTGTAATGATCATGCCGTCTTATATCTCTATAAGTTCCTCTGCTTACTATTTATCAAAATTTTGAACATAAGGCCAAATTCCATCTTCTCCGACTACTTGTCTTAAGCCAAGTCCAGGGTTTAGTTTTGTTACTCTTTTTTTTGTGTGTAGAAAGGAGAATGGTTCTGTTGTTACATAACTTATTATCATGTATGTGGTTTACAAGTTATTTTCCAAGCCTAACCAAAAAGAAGGGTAATGTTTCTGAATTATTTTGAATAAAATCACATGTAGAATAATTTTTTGCTGTCCCTTTCAGGTCAATGGCATCTTCTGCAGATCCATGGACAAGAGAATACAATGAAGCAGTTAAGCTCGCTGATGATATCAACAGTATGATTTCTGAACGGAGTTCTTTACCTGCTTCGGGACCAGAAGCACAACGTCATGCATCTTCTATACGGAGAAAAATTACAATATTGGGAACTAGACTTGATAGTTTGCAGTCACTTCTTGCAAAGCTTCCTAGCAAACAACCTCTGTAAGTTCTCCCAACATCATGCATATGTTCAATTATGCAAAGTTGCACGTGTGTGATGATATTTACATGAAACATAGCAGTGGAGATACAAAAAATTTCAAAATTAATTTACATGTAAGACATAAATTTTGTCTTACATTTTGTTAATTTTGAATCTTGTATTGCTTAAATAGTTTTACTTTCTTATGTTTTAGCAACCTAGATGTACAATGTCAATATCTACTTTAATGTGGGCCGGTGGGTCATGATCCTTATTTTAGGACAGTAATGGAAGAGGATATGTAGTTGTTAATGGTTCTTATAGAACTAATTACCTAATATAATTTTAGAGCTGCCAACTCTGAAATATTACTCCTAAAGGAGGAGGAGAAATCAGATTGTGTAAATCAATCTAACCTTAACCCCAACGACCTTTGGTATCCCAATTAAATAGTGATGGAATACAGTTATGGATGGGATAACATAATAATGGGACTAAATAATACTGCCCACATTTGATAAAGGAGGTATTACCTAAATTGTAACTATTCCTTGTTTGTTATCTCAAATTATGAATGAGGTATTATTGGTCCTTAATTGTTGAATGACCAATATGCCCAAAAATATTATAATTATATAAAATATATAAAGTAACGCATAATTAAAAATGAATTATATACATAACATTATAAAAAATAGTTTTGTAAATAGATTCAGTAAACGGTAAGCATATTTATATTATAACAATTTTATATCTCCATCTCAGTATAGAATTGATCAAGGTCAGTCTAAATCATGAGAAAATCCTCACAAATTGTATCATGGGGAAAACCAGCCAGCATGCACAGCAGTGTGATTTGTGAACAGTGGCAGTGGGCAATCAGAAACTGAAGGAGAAGAAGGGCCCAGGTGAGGATCTGGAAATCAGGTCTGAAAATCAGCAATGGACTGAAATAGAAGAGGAAGACTAAGAGTGAAATCAAAGAAGAAGAAGAAGATTGAAATCGAAAAAGAAGACTGAAATTAAAGAAGAAGAAGACTGAAATTGAAGTAGCGGTGGCAGTTGTGGATTGGAGAGTTGAGGGAGAAGAAGAAGGTGGTGGTGAAGGAGGCAGATGATAGTAGTAGTGGAGAGAAAACAGGCAGAGAGGATATGCGCGGATTGAGGAGAGAGAATGTGGCAGTGGGTTTTATAGCAAAGGGAAAAATTGTCCAATCATGATAAATTGTTAATCCTACTGAAGTGGGATTAATTAATACCTGTGTGTGTTTGGGGGGGGGGGGGGGTAATTATCCCACATCAATGTGATAAATTTATCCATGGCATAGTAAATCCCACCAATCTTAAAGTACCAAACACAATAATACTGTGCCAGAAGGTATTACCCACTACTAGTCCACCTACCATATGGCTCATAAGGAATTTGAGTGAGGTTGCATAGATACATTATCACGGTTGAACTAAGCCTGAATGGGACATAACATTTCATGCTTGAGTGGAAATGTGAAATCTAAAAACTTTGATACATAGATTTATGAGAATGCATTTGATAGGAGCCCCACTTTAAGCGTACTTGGCAAGAACCCTTCTTGGAAGCATTGCAGAAAACTGCAGATTGTGAAAGGTATGAAGCCACTTAGAAGCTCTAAATATCTACAAAACATAATTATGCCAAGGTACAGGTAGCAAGTGGAGTGGTTTGGGAAGTAGTGATAAGCACTAGGGAGGTGTCCAACTATTGAGGACTAGAGGGTCAAGGTTAAGGAAATCAAAGGAATGAAAATAGAAACTCTATTGAGTTTAATGGAGGAGCTATTGTGGCAGATTGTTTCTTGTCTTTTCTCTTTGCATGAGAAAGAATAACCTTTATAGCTTTGCAGAATCTTGGAGGTCAAGCTCATCCGTGAACATTCATCAGTTTTGCGTGGATGCTCATCCATCTTGACCCTGAATCACTTGACAATGCCAAATAACACATGCTCAGCTACTTGGTTGAATCATGCTTCAGGCTATACAAGGGTCACTAAACACTCTAACTGAATGTACATAAGAGCACAAAGAGTTCTAACTTGTTTTTGCCACATTAATTTTTGTTGTTAGTTGAGGTAAAAACCCCTTTGAGGGAGGAAAGTTTCTCATAAGACCCACTAATTCACAGGTTCCTGGAGATCTGGTGCAGGTCTCTCAGGTCTTGACTTAAACCTAAATTCCATGTTTGGGCTTGATCCAAGTTTTTCTGTAAATAAGAATTTCATTGAAAATAAACCAATAAGTGTCTACAGCTTAAAGCTTGGGCATGCCCCGAGCTTCACAATGAAAGAAAAAAAAAATGCAAGAGAAGATCTAAACTACTAATATATGTATGTACAGGCCACCTAATAAATATGTTCAAATGTCAGATGAGATCTAAACTACTAATAAATATGTTTTGAGTAGTATGAGGGAGAGTGGCCTGTTTTTTTGGGTGCTTGGGGGTTGGGTTCGGGGGGGGGGGGGGGGGGGGGGGGTGCGGGGGGTGAAGGTGCTTGACTGGGCCAATGATGAATGAGCTACTGACTCATCCTCGAAGGCAGGTGTATTCTCAAGCAAAAGTTGGTGCAACAGAGCTGAGGGAGGTTCCTCATACGGCAATACCATTTCCTTCCAGATGACAAGTCTTGCTGTTTAGGCAAGCAACACACATACATCCAAGAAGATAATCGGCAGAATACTGCAGAAATTGCTTAGCCTGGTGGTGCAATCCTTTTAACATCTAGAAGAATGTGTAGCTTTGAAATCCTAACTTCTACTTTTAAACCATAAATGTGATTATTGAGTTCATGCTTGTGCCACGCACTTGATTGGGCATGTTGAATTTCTTCTTTAGAGCTATGCAACAATATCTAATTCAAATTATTTTAAAGAAAAGATTAGCAATCCCAATTCTCAGGAAACCTTTGAAGTAGTCAATCAGTTTGGTACATGGCATTTCCTCTGTTCATATTTGTTGATCAAATTAGATGATTTTATGGCAATGAGCTGCAAGTTGATAAATGTTTGATAATTTTTGCTGTCATTTTTTTTCTTTAAATCTTTCTTGAAGTTTATTATTATTATTTTTTTTAACACAGAACAGAGAAAGAGATGAATCGTCGCAAGGATATGCTTGCAAACTTGAAATCAAAAGTAAACCAGATGGCCTCCACATTGAACATGCCAAATTTTGCAAACAGAGATAGCTTGCTTGGGCCAGAAAATAAGGTTGATGCCATGAGCAGAACGAATGGCTTGGACAACTATGGCGTTGTTGGTCTTCAACGGCAAATAATGAAAGGCAAGCTGTAACTTCTTCAAAACTATACGTGTCTGATTCTATTTGACTTCTGGGTGATGGAGTTGTGTGTTTGCTGCATTTGAAACAGAACAAGATGAAGGCCTTGAGAAATTGGAAGAGACAGTGATAAGTACAAAACATATTGCTTTGGCGGTTAACGAGGAACTTGACCTTCATACTAGATTAATTGTATGTTTCTCTACCCTTGGTTCGTTTATCTATTGGCCACTTCTCATTTTTATACATAGAAGTATTCAATGATAAAAGAAATAAAGTACAATCTCAGTGTTGATACTTACTCTCCCTCTGGGCAGGATAACCTGGAACAACATGTAGATGTTACTGATTCTCGATTACAGGTGATGCTCATCTTAGTGATGTACTATTCTGAATATTTATTCTAACCTTGCTTGGCATGTGTAGCCTTTGTGATGTAAGTTTTTAGCACCATTAATTCTTCAAAGAATTGAAGTGGGATTAGGAATTTAAAATTTATATCATGTGGGGAGAATGTTGGAAATACATTGCAATATATCATAAACAATACAGGAATATTAAGAGAAACACCTGCTAGTGGAGAACAGCTTACTAAATGAAGAATGTGCATTGAATAATTGTTCACTGGTTGTTTGCTCCATTGCAACCTGAGGCTGCATGGGTTCATGAACCATGATATGGAAATAGCCTTGACAATGTCTGGATAAGGCTTACATCTGCCTTTCTAAACATGCAGCGGTGGAAGCCACATGGGTTGTCCTTCGAAGCAATTGAAATGAACTTATAACTTTGTAACTATGTGGAAATTATTTTTAATATATAACATAGATCCTATGCTGATGGTTTGGAAATATTGAATAACACTTGAAGCAATCAGGCCATGCACTTGTGCTATCTAATTGCCAGGAACGTGATTCGAAACAATTACAGTGAGTTCTTCCACACCTTGTATGGGTATTATTTTCTTAGCAAGTGATAATAAGATGTGTCAAATTTTAATGCATTTCATTTTTTGAAATGTTATGTCTTTCTGTTCTGAAAAAGGGAAGTAAAAATATCTAAACAAAGAATTCAGCAACTGGACATGTTATAGATGTTTCTGAATTGAAACCATTGATTGTGAAACTGGTATCGTAAATGGGGACTAATGTTCAGTTATTGGAGTCTTCACATGCATCTCGATAAAAGTGACTTCAATTTTCTTTTATTTAGGACCTGACTTTCTTATATTCTTCCATGTTCTGTTATATGACAATGCCAACAGCGAGTTCAGAAAAAGCTGGCAATTTTGAACAAACGCACCAAAGGCGGTTGCTCCTGTCCGTGCCTCCTTTTATCAGTCGTCGGGATCGTGCTCCTGTTTGTTGCTATATATTTGCTGGTCAAGTACTTGTAATACAAACGGAACACAAACATCATCTTCCTCTACTGTGTAACTCTGTATGTCGGTGTGGAAGTGACATTGGTTATTTCAGTGTTGAAAACTTTGTTATTGGAGTTTTGTGGTTTCGTTTTCTCATCCAATATAGCGTTGAAGTGGTCTTCTCACTTCACTTGCATGTCTCTTTCAGATAACCGTGTATCGCTTGGACCCTGAACTATATTGATCTTTTCGCCATGCCATGTCCTTCTGGCTTCGGTTTCAATTTCTGGATCGAAAAAATAAATGAAGAAAGTGTTATGGGAGTATATTTATAGTGCCCTGCACTGCATGCAATCCTTATTTATCCAATTTAGTTACTTTTCGAGCAGAGGAACAAATTTTTTTTTAAATAAATGTTCATATATATATAGGGATGGGATTCGATGTGGTTGGGCTTGAAAATAGTTGAATATTGAGTCTTTTGCGTTCCCGTGATGTACAGTACATATTATAGAATACCATTTTTGGTACGGTTTCTTGTAGAAAATAATAAGCCCCTTTTACATTCATTGAATAAAAAAAAACAAAAACGCTGTATAATGTCTCATTTACAGGAATTAATTAACAGAGTGAAAATGTGCTTTTTGTTATAAAAGTGAGTGAAATTATTAGAAAAAGAAACGAGAATAGGATAGAGGGCATTTGCAAAAAGAAAAGAAGGCTGCAAACAATTTACAGTGAACATTGTAATTCTTCTCACTCATGTGATGTGGATTTATTATTACTAACTTTTCAAGATACAAACTGCCCCTCAGCAAATTTTTTCACCCAAGCTTCACATACATGCAGATCTTGAAACTGAAAATGAGAGACCCCTAGAAGTTCTAACAGCATGGTGCCAACCAACAACAATACAGCAAAACCAGTCTGAAGTTATTCACCGACAATGAAATTACATACAAATATGAGATGAATAAGATGGCTCTTTGTTTCCATTGAATCCTCCACGAATGGATGCTTTGCACGTAATACTTCACTCCCCTTCACTCAAAATTGGGACTATGAGTGGTTTCATCTGTGCAAGATACACGATTGCCCACCTGCACCACAAAAGAAGAAAAAATAAGCAATGAATGTAGTTGATCCATGGGAACAAACAATCTAATCTGTTAGCATCAAATAAAAACGAAAACCATAATTCATAGGAGAGTGGTTTTCCCCACGTTTCTCATCTTGTATTCTAGAGACCAACTCATAATTCTATATCAGGTCCTTTGATCTGACCAGGTTAATTCTCTGCTAATTGGGAGAATTAGGGCAGAACTGAGAGAGAAATATAGTGTTCTAAAATGCGCTAAGCGCTAGTCGGGCGCTAGGTTGGGGCCTAATGCCTAGGCAGGGCATAAAAAATTATTTAATTAAAATTTATATTATCCCAAATATACATACATACATAGATGTTCATATATATATATATAAACAAATCATATATATAAAGAGGCTATATATATAAATAAATGTATCTCTATTTATATACACAATTTATCATAAAATTATAAACAAATCACATATATGATATATCTATATATTGTTAGAATTATTATATTATATATAATATTGTGCACATATATATATATATATATAGTCATAAACAAATCATATGCTCGGCTCTCATCAAAGCCTAGTAGGGGCAGGATGTTTGGTCTTTTTCGGTGATCACTACCATTGTCAACTATAGTGTGACCACAGCCCAAGTCAACCCATGCCAATTGACTATCGTCGCCACTGCTTCGCCACTGTTCCATCACCGTCTCCTTCCTTTAGCACTGCCAGATCCTGCTGTTCCATCATCGTTGCTCGTATCCGGTTGTCGGATCTTGGATCCATCCATCTGATCTGGAATGGAGATGGAGTTGAGTGACAGAGAAGCCCAAACCATGGTCACGAGAGGAGAGGATATAAAAGAGAGGGGAAAATTGGGCACAAAAAGCATGTCTGGGAGGCATCGCCCGGGGCCCGATTAATCAGGCCCAGCACCTAAGGGGGCGATTTGAAGGTATTTGCGACAGCCAGGGGCCGCCTAGCACCTTGCCGGCACCTAGGCCGCCTCTTAGAACACTGGAGAAATGTGAGGAAGATTCGGAGTGAAAGGAGAAAACAGAAGTAGGAGAGAGAGAAAGCAAGACTGAGAGAGAGAAATAGAGAATTTCTGGAAAAATGCTTTGATGATCTTTCATTCAGCTGGATTTGGTTTTTATTCTAATCCAGACGGTTTAGTTTGAATAGATTTGGTCATGTCATTATGCCATTGAGTAGAAGTCCTGAGTTCTAGGGGACCTTCAGAAGTGGGGGACTCTAACTTAACGTGCTTCAAGAGTTGCTCATCCTGACACATCGTAGAATTAGTATAATTGAAGTGCTTGCGTTTATTCTCCCTATCATGATCCCTATTCCTGTATTAATCCTTATGAGGTATTCTAACATCTCTTGTGTCTGGTTAAAATTTATGAGTTGGGCTTCTTGTTGGGTGAAGGCCTCTAACGGGTTAGATTCCATAAGAAATGCTGGTACATAGGCTTGAGTAACATAAGGCTGCACAATAGGACCGCTACCCATATAAAGGAACAGATCCTGTATTTTACAAATTCTGTCAACCAAACAGGACTAAAAACTTCTAAGTCATCTTATTCAGCTGAAAGTGGGCTGTGCACTGCACAACCTCTACAGTTGGTTTGTTCTGCCTTCAGTTAGGGCTCTAGCAAGGGCAAAGGCAACTTTGGGAGCCTGATGGCAAAGGTGACATGATCTCAGGAACAGCAAATCAGTGATGCAACAACACACAAGGAATTTGTCCAAGATGCTACAGCTGAAGCAGTGATTGTGGGAGTCTTTAGAATATCAATGACAGCTTTCATTGCAAACAGAACAATAACCATAAATACAAACAGCACATTAACAGTGACTGTAGCAGCTTGAAGACGATCAGAGTTGTGCTCTGATACTGGATGTGATTTTTGGAGAAAGAAGAAGAAGACTAAGAAAAAGAGGAAGAAACCAGAGAACAGGAAATGAAAAGAAAGTAAGGAAGAAAGAAGAAAAAAAAATCAGATAGGAGAGGAGAGAATTGTCAAATAATCAATTTCATTCAATCTTAGTTGTCGTCGTTTTTTTTGTTTTGGTTGATGGAGAAGTTTTTTTTTTTTTTTTGGGGGGGGGGGGGGGGGGGGGGGGATTACACCCATAAACCATATTCCTAGGTTAAAAAAGCTAAAACAACAAAAACTCTTCCAAAATAATCCAATCTATTATCTGAATCCTACAAAAAATTCAGAATAAAAATAATCCTAAAAGTAATCATTATCATACATATCAAGCTTTAATCTCAATAAGTAGGGTCGGCTGATGAATTCTAGCTCACCAATCATTTTATCCATGCCATATCTTTTAGAAGGGCTTTATAACTTCTATCATACCCACATCTAAATGTCACCAAGTTTTTCTTAGTCTTTCTCCATCTCTTTCATTGAAGTTCCATTTTATCCCCTCTTTTCATGGGAGCCTTTATTGATCTTTTCACATAATTAAATCATCTTAATTGTGTCGTAGGTATCTTATCTTTAATAAGAACTGCTCCAACCTTATTACAAAAAACCTTACTTTTAATTTTATCTTTTCTTGTAAGCCCACACATTCATTTAACATCCCTATCTTTGTTACACTCATAATTTTTCTATTTGATGCTTTACTGCTGCTGGTCATTATAAATGTCTTATAAATTTTCCTTTTAACTTTAACGAAATCTTACTATTCACATAAAATGTCAATTTTTTTTCCATTCTAACCATTCTACCTTTAATTTTATGAGTAACATTCTCATTAATCTGCCTATCTTTTTGGATGATTAATCCAAGATAAGAACTGGTCCTTTTCTGGGTTGACTTGATCTTTGAGTTTCATTGTAACATCATCTCTACTTAAATTTCTTTTGAACTTACATCCCATATATTTGGTTCTCAATCTGCTCAACTTAAACCTCTATATTCTACAGTGTTCCTCCGTATTTCGAGCTAAGAGTTCCTGCCTTCTTATCTCATCTACCCCAACAAAGTCATCTACAAATAGCATAAATCAAATCACCTCTACCTTGATATATTTAACAAGTTCATCCATTACTAGGGCAAAGAGAGAAACGCTTAATGGAGATCCTTGATGCAATCCAACCACAATTGGAAAAGCCTTAATATTTCCCCCATATTTTCTTACATGTGTTTCTACTCCATAGTATGTCCTTATAACTGATATATAAGAAATTCGGACTCCTTTATTCTATAAGATCTCTCTAGGGGCTTTGTTATAAGTGTTTTCTAAATCTATAAACACTATATTTAAATCCTTTTGTTTATTCTTATATCTTTACCTTAGGCATCTAAGCAAGTATATTGCTTCCATTGCTGACCTACCAAGCATGAAACCCAATTAATTTTTAGACATCTTGTTTCCTTTTCCTAACCTTTGGTCAAATCACTGTTTCCCAAAGTTCCATAATGTGACTCATTAGCTTGATTCTTCTATGGCTTCCACAATATTTTAAACATCTCATTTCTTTTTTTAAATAGGCAACAATGTGTTCTTCCCACACACGTCCAACATCCTTCTTGATTTAAGGATTACATTAAGGTAACATTTGTTAAAATGAGTAAAATAAAGTTGCATTAAGATAACTTATCTGTAAGATCTAAAACAATTTATCCAAAAGAGTGGAAGAAATAAATTTATTTGGAAAGTACAAAATAAGAAGTCACATGACTTCTTTTCAGATAAATTTAATAAACACAATAGAAATAACTTTTGTTTGGGATATTTTTTATATCCCACTTTTTCCGGTCTATATCTTGGTTAACAAATACTACCTAAATAATTTTGTTGACTAAAAAATGTCCTCTTCTCTTGTGCATTTTAAGAAAGACAACTAAAATTGGAATCCCATAAAACTGATACTTATTGGACCAAGATATCTCTTATCTTGACTGTGTCAATATGAAAATTATCACTAGCTTTGGTGCCCAAAGACCACAATAAGTGCTGGGTTAATCCTTGACTAAGCCCTTCCCTTTGCTGGTACTTGCAGAATCTGGCATGTTGAATATGCAATGATGAGCATTGCTAATCAGTAAAGGTTTAAAAACATTTTCAGGCACGATATGCAATGAAATGCAACAACTTGCTTGTTTGCTGAGGGTCACTTCTGGCTAAACTGACTGGATATCCTCGACAATTGTCTAACTGAGAGGGCCCCTCAAGCTGCTGCGAATGCATTCATCCACCCAACCAAGGATACCACAGCCCTGTTGACCTCGATGCCACTAATGACTTTCTATAGCCATAGACTCTCATGAAAGCTTTAAAAAAATCACTTTAAATGCATAGAAGCTGGAAATTTAATCACGTACCATTTAACTATGTAGTTCATGCATGCTTTTAAAACTAACAGTGCAGTAAACTAGACCTATTTCTTTCTAGTCTTCCCATGTGTGACCTTCTCATGGATTTAATGTCCCTATCAAACAAAACATGAAATGTCGTATTACTAACCAAGTAACCATCTTGGGGTTTATTTATGCTAAACCCTTAAATTCATAGGAATTACATATGATATGCCCTACAAAACAAGTGGACAGAGTGAATTAGCGAAAACAAACGAAAGAATTGGAGGAAGGAGATAGCGGCACGTGGCCAAGCAGGGAGCCCCCACGTGCATGGCCACGACCCGCCATGCAGGCACAGCAACAACCCCGCGTGTGTCGGTGACCACCCTCGCGCCCGCACCGCTGCATCATCGCCCATCCTCGCGCGACACGGGGGTGCCTCGAGCCCATGTTGCCATGTGCAGCCCAGCCATGCCCGGCCCTGCGCGCTGTTGGCCCCCTCGCCCGCCCGTGCTCGCGCCTGCACCCTGGAGTGAGCCTTACACGGGGGTGCCCCGCACACACCCCCGAGTGACCTTCACCCAGTGACCCCTACTCGGGGGTGCCATGGGCACGCCCATGATCCGCGCACCATCACTCCCGTGAGACCCGATCAAAACCACCTCCGAGTTACTTGCCGAAGAAATCAAGTCACTTCACACTTGGTTGTCTCTTCCATCGCTATAAATAAGGGAGTCCTCCCCCCAATTTGGTAGACTATCTCCCACACTCGCATTTCCTTCTTATATTCGACTACTCTATACTTTCGAGATGCTAACTTAAGCATCGAAGGACCTGTGCAGGGATCTTCACCTACGCCCCTAACCGATCTTCTTTTTAGACATGTCATCTATCGTTCTCAATCCACCAGTGAGACTCATCCATTGCTGTCGCTACTCCCGGGAAAGTCATCCATCACTGTTGCTACCCTTGGAAGAGTCATCCATCGCTGCCACTCCACCCCGAGAAAGTCACCCATCGCTTTTAATAGTCACCCATTGTTTGGATAGTTTACACGTGAGTCCTCTTAAGGCGGTTTTCCATCTATAAATTTATTGTTGTAATCGAGCAACAACATCATATTTACCCTCAAATTCCTTGAAAATCTCACTTTAACCCTCAAACTTCTAGAAATTACATGTTTTGACTTATTCTCATCCAGAGGTTTCATTTATGCCCAAACACTTTTTAAATGAACACTAGGGCCCCAAAACCATCCAATATGTACATAAAACCCTTTTACTTTCCTAATTTGCATCTTAGCCCTAAATTTTATAAAATTTGCATTTTGAGCTCATACTTTACCAAAACCTCATTTAATCCCAAAAACTGCACCTTAATCATGTTAAGGCCCTAAAGACTTCATAATAAACCATTTAGCCTATTATTTTCCAAGAATTACACCAAGACCCTTAATATTTCCAAAAATACCACAAACCCCAAAATTTTTCACATTCAACTACACCACAACCTCTATTTTCTTACCTTCTTTCATTTCAGCACCTTAAACTTTCAATTAATTGCATTACAGCCCCTGGATTTTATAAAAATAGCACAAAGACCCCATGGCCAAATTTAGCAACTCCTTAAACTTCAAATTCTTTCAATTTCTTGCAAATTCCTCACTTCCAACCCTGAATCATTGATCAAGAGACCTGATTGAAGCTAAAAACAGTAAGAAATTGGAAAGAAATCAAGCAAAAACTGGAAATCAAACTCACTGGAAAACAGCCCTGTTTTCTGAGTCAATCTGTCCAATTATTAAACTTTTTCTGAACCTAATATCTTGCTAATCCTTCACTCATATAAGTCAATACAGGAGAAAACAGGTACTAGGAGTCTTCCTTGAGAAATTTCAAGCTCAAAATCTTACTGGAAATTGGAGAAAAGTTCACTGGAATCTGGTTTCACTGTTTTCTGGCAAGCTGCTGCTTCCTGCATTTTCGGGCGCTGCTCCAGCCACCTCCGGCAGTCTCCTTCACTGGCAGCTCCTCCTGGTTCCCTGCGAACCCTCCAGCTTCTTCTTTCTTCCTTTTCTTTCTTTTTTCTTCCAGTTCTTCTCATTCTTTTTTCTGGCGAAACCCACTATGCACACACATATATATATATACTTTGCTTAATTACACAATTATCCCATAATTTCATCTTACTTCACTAAACTTTAAATAACCTCACATGGACCCATTCTAAATTCTCCTTAGTTCATTTGGGTCCCTCTTTAATTTTTTTTGGGCCCCCACAAGTTTCCAAAATTCCATAAGTGCCCCCTTTTAAATTTCCTAGCATTTCTTTCTAATTTTGATCCTAACTTTCAAGCTTTAACTTCCTCGTGCTCTCGAGATTTCTTAGGAGATTCCTGAGTCTTACCTAGCTAACACGTCGTCCCATTAGCTTGTTTCACCTTAACCACTTGATTATTCCTAATCAAGGTGATTCAAATGAATTAGTTCTCTAAAATTCACAATCAAATTCTTTGAGTGAATTTCAGCTTATAAATAATATACCATAAAAAAACTAAGTAATACAAAGTATTATATGTCCGAGCTAAAGAACTAAAGTTTAGGGGGTGTATAGTGAATTTACTTACACTATTAGCAATGGAGGGGGTGTTATAGCTAATTTTGGAAATTTTAGGGACAAATTGGGTGAATTCTAAAGTTTAGGAGGAGTTTAAGTCAAATAGCCAAAGTTCAAGAGGTGTATGGTCAATTTACCCTAGTTGTTATTATAACGGTTGGTTATTTGTCATTTATGATTTTATAAGTTTGCACCTACCTCCTTATAGGTACATATTAAAAAGAGTAGTGTATAAGTATTTTATAAGCATTGTGAATAAATGTGCGCCTCATGCCTAAGGCTCGCACTTCGCCTTGCGCCTAGGCCCCAAACATTAATTTGCACCTCAATGTGCCTTGCTGATGCGGTCACCAATCAAGACCTAGCTTAAGGCCGACCTGACCCAAACTGGGCAGCCCAGAACTGGCCTAAACAATGGTACCGAAACAATATTTTAATATTTCATAAGTTTTAGGATTCTACTTGTTTTAGAATTCTACTTCATGTTTGATTAGAGTTTTATTTCTATTAGAATTCTAACTGGATGATTTTATTCTAGTTGGATTTTGTTTCTAAGTATTAGATGGATTAGCCAAAATCTATAAATATACCTAGAAGTTAGGGATTGTAATAAGTTTTTTATTCAATAAATTCCAGCAAACTAGTATGATTTTTTCCAGCAAGTAGCTTCAGTTCTTGCGTTTAGTTGAGAGTCTAGCTTTGACCGTTGAAGTTTGTTCTCTCAAGGGTACTTGAAACTTATTGTTTCAAGGGTTTTTTTGTGTATTTTCTTTACACACGCGCTACACTCTGCGTCAGGTGGTATCAGAGCGGTTAATCAACCAAGCAGATGGCCAATCTTGAAGGTAACGGTAGCAACTGGCCTCATGACAGTGATCAAGGGTTGTCCGCGGTTTGGAGAGCAATCGAAGAACAGCGGGAAGTAACTCGTACTATTCAACAACAATTGGAGCAAATCAACAACTAGTTAGGTGCCCCACCACGAGTTGATGATGATAAGAACTTGAATAATGGGGTGAATCAAGACGGAGTGGGAAGACCACCCATTAATCATGTCCTTGTTAATCCTAGAAGACCAATGATTGAAGATAGTGATGAAGAGTATGATCTTGGTCGAGCAATAGCTAACCCTGGTGGTAGAGGGATTAAGAGGAATGCGCATCAACACAACCATTGGGGCAATGATGTGTATAAACTAAAGGTTGATAGTTCTACCTTTAGTGGAGATCTTGATATTGAGGGGTTCCTGGATTAGATCACTAAGGTTTATCGATTTTTCAAATACATGGAGATCCCAGATGAACAACAAGTCAAGTTAGTAACTTACAAATTGAAGGGCAGTGCATCTGTTTGGTGGGAGTGACTGAGAGAGACGAGATTGAGGGAAGGTCGACACCCAGTTTAGACATGAAGACAAATGAAACAGCTGTTAAGAGGTAGGTTTTTACCCCCTGATTATGAACAATGCACAGGGAATGAAGAGTGTGAATGAATATACTTTTGAGTTTCTAAGATTGGTAGAGAGAAACAAATTATCAGAAAGTGACAATCAACAAGCAACTCATTACTTGGATGGATTGAAGCCTGCTATTCGTGATAAAATTGGGGTTCAGATGGTCTTGAATGTGCAAGAAGCAATGAACTTAGCTTTAAAGGTTGAGTTAATGTTGAGTGAGAGAGCTTGTAATGACAACTATCGCCGGTATAGTGGGAATGAAAATAAACAAGCAGCTTTTGACAGAGGCAAGTCGGTTCAGGGAATGCAACATTGCAATCCACCTAATACAGTCAACCCAAATAAGGCTACAACAGGGGGAAACACTCGAGGTACTACTTTTAATCTTCCAAAATCCAATAACCCTTATGCAAAGCCTGTTCTCTTAAAGTGTTT
The DNA here is from genome assembly GCF_014633365.1 of Diospyros lotus. Classification (NCBI taxonomy): domain Eukaryota; kingdom Viridiplantae; phylum Streptophyta; class Magnoliopsida; order Ericales; family Ebenaceae; genus Diospyros; species Diospyros lotus. The sequence goes on from NC_068347.1 coordinate 24,202,595, forward strand.
CAAGTGCAATGAGGTTGGGCACGAGTCTAGTGATTGCCCAAGGAGAAAATAAATTAATATTATAAAAAGAGAAGAGGAAGATGTTGTTGAAGAGGAAGTATATTGCAGGCTTGATGGGCAGGATGACGAAGAAGCGTATGGACATGAAGAGTATACTTGTGTAGTGAGGAAGTTAATGCTATCTCAAAAGAATGAAGATACTACTTAGCGACATAAGCTTTTTCGCACAAGGTGTACGGTGAAAGGAAAAATCTTTGAGCTGATTATTGATAGTGAAAGTCAGGAGGATATTATAGGAAGAGACGTGGTGGCAATGATGCAACTAATTCCTAAAAACATCCAAGCCCTTAAATGATTGGATGGATTAAAGAAGTTGATGGCATACGTGTGGATAAATGCTGCAGGGTGCCTTTCTCTATTAGTAAGTATTTTGACGAAGTTTATTGTGATATTGTTGATATGGATGCTTACTATATTTTATTTGGGAGGCCTTGGCAATTTGATATGGATGTTAAGCACTCGGGTAGGAAGAACACATATCAGCTTGAGAAAAAGGGTGTGCATTATACTTTGTTACCTATGGTGGAAAGGAACCAAACCAAAGCTTCTAAAGTGGAGGGGTGAAATTTTCTTACCATTACACATAAGCACACTGAGTTTGTGAGGGAGTGTAAGGATACCCGAGAGGTTCCTTTTTTGGTTGTCAAGGGGGAGAGTGTGAGTAGATTACTGAAGGTGAATCAAATTCCAGTGGAGGTGTAGGGATTTTTCGAGGAATTTCACAATGTGGTTCCTGAAGAGTTTGCCTATAACAACGTCATGCATAGTTCAACAAGAAGATTGCCATTTTCCATCGTATACATGAAAGTTCCTAATCATGCATTGGATGTGGTAAAGTTGCCAAAGGTACTAGATTTTAGTGTTGTACCTAGTGATTTAGCCGGGTAAGTTCAAGCGATTCAAGAGGATGTCAAGCAAAAGTTGCACAAGGTGATAGTTGACAAGCATAGGAAGCACAAGGTATTTGAGGTTGGAGATGAAATTATGATATTCTTGAAGAATGAATGGATTCTAACAGGAAGCAAAACAAACTCAAACCAAAGAAGTATAGTTCTTACAAGATTACAAAGAAGGTCAATGACAATGCTTATGTTGTGGATTTGCCTAATCATATGGGTATTTCCAAAACATTCAATATTGCTGATTTTTCTTTGCATTTGTCAGATGTTGAGTTGTCATACCGGATCATAATTTGAGGACGAATTCTTCTCAAGTGGAGGTGAATGATGCGGTCACCAATCAAGACTTAGCCCAAAGCCGACTCGACCCAAACTGGGTGTTAGGTTCTGGTCTGACAGTAGGAATTCTTCCGTAAATTTGGAAGAACGGGCAAAGGCGGGAAGCATTGAGAAGGAGAGATAGGGAGAAATTAGAGAATAGAGCTAGAGAAGAGAGAATTGAGAAATGAAAGGGAAATGAATTTGTGGTATAATCCTCACATAATTCCCCATCCTCGACTTATTTGTTATTTATAGAGGGTTTACAAGACTTGGCAAGGCAGTTAGGGAATTTGCCTATGCGCGCACCTTTTGAATTATCCTTCCCTATTTTATTACATCAATGCCACTACTCACCTCTAATTACAATCATACCCTTGGTCTATGACAATTCCCCCCCCCCCTAAAACCTTTCTTGTCCCCAAGAAATTAAAGTAGCCTTGTCATCCTGGGAAACCGTTGCAGGAGGTTAGGGAGATACTCCCAATTGGTGTTGTCCGGGTGTAAGTGAGACCATTGCACGAGGACTTGAGTCAATGGAGCAGTTTCGTTGTAGATCACCGTTTTGTCAAGCACTGCCAAGGGTTTACCCTCCTCTTCTATGTCTTCAATTGGTAGTGGCAATGCACTACTTGCTACGTCTGTCGGATCGATAGACTTCCTTAGGAGCGAGACATGGAACACCGGGTGAAGTCCCACTCCCTCAGGCAACTGGAGACGGTAAGCTACAGGACCCACCCTAGCCAAGATTTTGAATGGCCCATAGAACTTGGGACTGAGTTTAGAGATTGACCCTTTGCGGAAAAGGTGTTGTTGGAACCTTTTGACCTTTAGATAGACCTCCTCCCCTTCTTCAAACTGCCTTTCTGTTTGATGTTTATCTGCCAACTGCTTCATTCTTTGATGTGCAAGGGCCAATTCCTGCTCAATGGTTAGTAGAGTTTCTTGTCTGTGCTTCAAATACTGATCAACTGATGTTTCCGTGAGAGAATAGTGCATTACAGTCGGAATGATGGGGGGCAGGTACCCAAACAGAGCTTCGAAAGGGGTCTTTTTGTGTGCTGTATGATAGTTGGTGTTATACCACCATTGGGCTAGAGCTACCCATCTACTCCAACTTCTTGGCTTAGAGACACACAAGCACCTAAGATAAGTCTTGAGACATTGATTGGCTCTCTCAATCTGCCCATCTGTCTCAGGATGGTAGGCAGAGGACAGATGTGGCTTGATTCCTAGCCCCTGGAATAAGGTCTTCCAAAATTGGTTGGCAAAGACCTTATCACGATTAGACACTACAGCCTTAGGTAAGCCATGTATTTTAAAGACCGAATCCATCAATTTCCTAGCCATTTCAATGGCTGTGAACGGATGAGCCAACGTGAGGAAATGGCTGAATTTAGTCAATTTGACCACCACCACCAATAGAGTGTCAGCCTCCTCTGATTTTGGTAATCCCTTGATAAAGTCCATTGAAATCAGTTCCCACGCTTGGGATGGCATTTCCAACGATTGTAGGAGGCCCGAATAAGGGATTTGCTCATGTTTGCACCTTTGACAGGTAGTGCATTCCATGACAAACCTGGTCACGTCTTTCTTTAACCCCTTCCAGCAGAAAAGTTGTTTGACCCGTTGGTAAGTTACATTGAGTCCTGAGTGTCCACCCATGGGGAGTCATGTAGGCACTGGAGGATCTTCTTCTTCAATTGTTTGTCATTCCCAATAACCACTTTGTTTTAGAACCTCAATAGTCCACCTTTTAATTGGTAGTTAGGGTTAGAAGTTGCCTGCACTAAGATCTTAGTAAGCAACTCTTTGATCCACGGAGTCTGGTTATAGTTGTGGGTAATGTCTTGCACTCAATCTGGAACTAAGGCCGAGATGGCCAGACAAGAGGCTGTACCATCTCTCCTTGATAGAGCATCAGCTGCTCTGTTCTCTTTCCCTTTACGGTAGAGAATGATGAAGTCAAATCCCATAAGTTTGGTAATTCCCTTTCTCTGTAACTGATTATGTACTCTTTGTTGGGATAAGAATTTTAGACTCTCATGGTCTATCTTAATGGTGAATTTCTTGCCTTCTAAGTAATATCTCCATTTTTCCACAGCCATTAATACTGCCAGTAGCTCCTTGTCATATATACTCAACCCCACGTGTCTTGGGGCCAATGCTTGACTTAGATAGGTCACCGGTCTTCCTTCTTGGCTACGCACAACCCCTATACCGATGTCACATGCGTCTGTTTCCAAAATAAACTCCTTGGAAAAATCTGGTAGAGCTAATGTTGGGGCCTGAGTCATGGCTGCTTTAAGAGATTCAAATCCTTTCTCTGCTCCCGGTCCCCAACCGAAACTATTCTTCTTTAGCAGATTAGTTAGAGCCTTGCTAATCACCCCGTAGCCTTTTATAAACTGTCTACAGTACCCAATAAGGCCTAAAAATCCTCTCAGTTCCTTCAGGGTCTTAGGTCGGGGCCAATTCTTCATAGCTTCAATCTTGTGAGGATCAGTACTAACTCCATGTCTAGATATGACATGGCTCAAGTACTTAACCTTCTCTTCTACGAATGAACATTTAGACCTTTTCACATACAACTTATGGAATCTAAGGATCTAAAATGCCAGCTTGAGATGAGATAGGTGTTGGTCTAGGGTGGAGCTGTATATGAGGATGCCATCGAAAAATACCAATACGAATTTACACAGATAGGGAGCAAAGATATGGTTCATTAATACTTGAAATGTAGCAAGAGCATTAGTTAGGCCAAAGGGCATTACCAAGAATTCGTAATGCCCATGATAGGTTTTAAAAGCAGTCTTAGGGCAATCAACCGGGTTCATTCTAATTTGGTGGTAACCGGAGGTCAAATCAAGCTTAGAAAAAATGGATGCTCTGGTTAATTTGTCCAACATATCTTCAATAATGGGAATAGGGAATTGAGTCTTGATGGTTAGTGAGTTAAACTGCCTATAATCCACATAGAACCTCCAAGTGCCATTTTTTTTTTTACTAGGAGGACTAGTGAGGCATATGGGCTTTGGCTTGGTTATACCAGGTTTTTGGATAACATATCTCTTATAAGTTTTTTATTTCTGCCTTTTGTATAGAAGAGTATCGGTAGGTTTTTAGGTTTACTGGTTCACTGTTGGGTTTAAGGTGAATGGAGTGGTCAAGGATTCGATGGGGTGGAAGGGTTTGGGGTGTGGCAAATAGATCATCAAATTCCATTTAACAAATTGTGAATGGGTCTAAGAGGATGTACCTTACTGTCCTCAACTTTCAAGGGATTATCCCCGTATGAGGCATGCTTTTGATCTCCAATTGCCCTTACCCCCACGTCCACCGCATAAATTGAATATAGTTATCCCACGATTGTACTCCCCTGTTCCAGCAGCTTTTGATTTCTTTTCCCCAAAACGGCCTTACATTCCCCAGTTTCCTAACTACCATGTAAATCACTTGTTAGCCCTCCCAGTTAAAGGTGACCTCCAGGGTGTTAAAATCAAACACCAAGGGGCTTATTGTCTTCATCCAATCTACCCCCAAAACAACATAGCACCCTCCCAACTTGAGTATTCTCAAATCAGCCAAAAATTCACGCCCACTCATTAGCCACTTGAATCCCATACACCTGAGTTGACTTACCATCTTAGTCCCATTGGCTATTAGGACTGATAGAGGGGGAGTTTCTTGTAGGTCGCACTGCAGGCTCTTGGTGGTTGCCTCATCTAGGAAGCTATGAGTGCTGCCATTGTTGATCAACACTACTAGATTCCTTTTCCGGACCAACCCCTTCACCTTAATGACCCTACCAGCTGCTTGGCCTTGCAGAGCATGCATGGAAATTTCACCACCTTCATTCCCCTCAAGAACCTCTTCATTTCCTTCTGTCCTAGCTTCCTCCACTTCTTCTTCCTCCTGTCCTTCCATAGTTAGGAGGAGATTCTTACACTGGTGGCCCTGTCCATACTTCTCTCCTTAATGAAAACATAGCCCTAACTGTCTCTTTTGGTCCACCGTTAGGTTCCTTGGCTGTACAAGTTGAATGACCTTACTTGTGGGTCCTCCTCTCAGCCATTGTGAATTATTACCCTTGTGATACCCCCCATAGGTGTGATCCTCCCGGCTACTTTTAGATGACAACCTATGTCTACTAGCAAAGGCCTCCATCGATAGCTCATGTTGGTGAGCTTGTTCAACCGCTTGTGCCACAGTTGTGGGGTACAACATCTTAACTGTCGGCCTAATTAACTCTTCTAGCCCACTTATAAAGCTTGAAACAAAATATTCCTCATCTAAGTAGGGATGGGACAATGAGAGTAAGGACCTCAACTCCTCGAATCTAATTTGGTATTCCTCCACCGTTCCATTCTGATTCAATTTGTTAAACTCCTCAATTACATCAGATCTGGTCTTCTTTCCAAACCTCCAGCACAGTTGGCTAACAAACTCCGACCAACTCAAATCCATCCTACCATGGCTCCAATTTTTTAACCATGCATCCGTCACATCATCTAAGTAGGAATCAACCATACATACCTTATCACCTTCAACAACTCGATGTTGATAGAACATTCGTTCACATTGGCGTATCCACCGCCTTGGCCTGTCCCGATCAAAGGTCGAAATCTCTATTCTCGGACCAAAATGGGGTGGATTAATCCCTCCATAATACCTGTGATTCACTCCTTCTCCTAATTCAGCTTGATCTCCTCCACACCTTGGCTCTTGAGGTCACACTCTGTTCACCGATGAAGTCAAGATAGGTGTCGATGTTGTCCTCGGGGGAAAATTAGTTAGCAAATTGACATTTGGCTGTTGAACAAACATGCTCAAAGCTGCCGTCAATTTCTGGCTGAGTCCAGCGAATTCTTCTTGAATTCCGTTCTACTCCGGTGGATCTCCTCTTGAGTGTTTCGAATTCCCAACTCCATCGTCTCCATTCTGTCATCCACCTGCTCCTGGTGCTGTTGCAATCCTAATTTGATCGCGTCCAATCTCTTCTCCATCTGCTTAGCACACGTTTCGTCAGCCATCACCTCTACTAGGTCGTTAACTTTGATACCAAATGTCAGTTTCTGGTCTGACAGTAGGAATTCTTCCGTAAATTTGGAAGAACAGGCAAAGGCGGGAAGGATTGAGAAGGAGAGATAGGGAGAAATTAGAGAATAGAGCTAGAGAAGAGAGAATTGAGAAATGAGAGGGAAAGGAATTTCTGGTATAATCCTCACATAATTCCCCATCCTCGACTTATTTGTTATTTGTAGAGGGTTTACAAGACTTGGTGTAGCAGTTAGGGAATCTGCCCATGCGCACGCCTTTTGAATTATCCTTCCCTGTTTTATTACATCAATGCCACTACTCACCTCTAATTACAATCATACCCTTGGTCTATGACACCAGGCAACCCAAAACTGGCCCAAACAGTGGTGCTAGAACAATAACAGCCCAAATAGTAGCGCTAGAACAATAGCGAAACTTCATAAATTTTAAGATTCTACTTCATGTTTGATTAAGGTTTTATTTCTATTAGGATTCTAGTTGGATAATTTTATTCTAGTTGGATTTTGTTCACAAGTATTAGATGGATTATCCATTATAAATATACCTAGAAACTAGGGGTTGTAATCAGTTTTTTATTCAATAAATTCCAGCAAACCATTTCGATTTTTTCCAGCAAGCAGCTTCGGTTCTTGCGCCTAGTTGAGAGTCCAGCTTTGGTTGTTGAAGTTTGTTCTCTTAAGGGTACTTGAAACTTATTATTTTAAGGGTTTTTTTGTGTGTTTTCTTTACATAAGAACTACACGTTGTGTCACTTGCGCCTTTGACAACTAACAATACCTTGGCCTCCAATAGTTCTCAAGCCACAACACCCCTTTAGAAAGCCAAAATTCTCTAATTGTGGCAATTTCTACACCACACAAACTCTTTGATTGTGCAATTTTTAATGCTATCAAAAATCTTCATGGCCAACCTCTTTCTAAGCAACATGTTTTGCATTTGGTTCTCCACCATTGCCATTGGCTAGGTTTAAGAGCTAAGGATCCCCCTCCCCTTGCAAGATAACTATGGCCTTGTGGGTTGGAGGCTAGAGCTAGAGGCATCAATATGGTGGCTAGCCCTATTTCTCCTCAAGGGACTTCAAACTAGTAAAGTTGATACCACGAACCATGTCTTACTGCATGCTCAATTGGCTGACTCAACTCTAGAGATATCAAGGCCACTATTCCCATTACTAACTAAGAGCATTTGACTAACAGGTCTTTAACCACATAGAATTGACCAGCTATCCCTAGGCCATGTGTCCTTGGCATATTATGATCAATTTCTCATGTTCCACAATTCCTGGGACACTAAAGGAATGTCTAGGAAGGAATTTTGGGAATCAGTTTAATTCTACTTGTCACAGACCATGACTCCCTGGTGCCAAGGCCCAACCTTGCATTGAGGGTGGTCTTTCAAGTTTCAATATTCCTGCAGGTTTATTAATATATTGGCTATGAGTGCAGGTAACTATTTGGATGCTTTATATTTCATGTTAGAAGCATGTAGCCCAAGGGTTACATAAGTTTGCCCCTCCTCTCTATTCCTCAGGAGTTGGGGTACCACACGAGGGGATCTGCTAGTTCTGTGACATACCCCTTAAAAGACTAGACTAATATCTCTTGCACTGCCAAATAGAATGTTGCCACTTGCCAGCAACTTAAAATGGTGACCCTTCCTATATAACCGCCTCCATTAATCAACAATGGTTCTTCAGTTCTCCATAGATATATAAACTCAACCACATTTTAGATCCACCTTCTCTCTGCTCTAGATTGCTCTAGTTATTCAACACCACTTGCTGGTGATGCTTCACGATAGCATCATCAACATTTTATTAGGAGGTATTGACTACCCCACTTATCCTCCACCCTATCACATGCCACCTAACTTTAAGGGACAAGACAGCTTACTAACAAGGAGTTCCAAACATTTTGGTCTGAGTACTTCATAAAAACAAGGGACCTCATTCTCATCAAATTGTTGTAAAACACTAAAGAGAAAGTTTCAACTTGAGAGAGAAATTCAACCATGGCCACATGCAGTTCCAACCAGGAATGACAAAACAGCAAAAATCAATTTCCACTATACAATCCTTGCTGTTAATTAAGCTTTTTCCAGGTGGCAGATACCCTAGAAAATAGCTGTACAAAGTACAGCCATTTCCAATAAATTTTCTCCATGTAACTGCCAAAGCTGGCAAAGGTATCATTCAAATTAAGGTCTATATGTTCTTCACATAGTGTTACTAAACCATCAAGCCATACACAAAAACCACAGGGAAAAATTAACCAGCTGAGAATAGTCACCAAGGGATGGGGTATTAGTACTAAAAGATTCTGGAACATTCACCCGAGCAGTTTTCACCATCAAGAAAAGGAACAAGGTGGTTATCATACATGCTGGACTGGCTAACACAGGCAATAGATCACAGATAAAATAGCTTTAGCAATATTTTCACATGATGGCTGCTCCCAGGCTCAAATCTATTTCTTTTGTAGTTCAATGTTGTTTCCATACAGCTCTTCAGAGACGCTATGAACTTTTAAAGCCTCAAGACACTTTAATACTCCTTTTGCTTGGGGTAGTCAAAGTCTAAAGAACCTTTGTTTCATGTGGTGACCAACTTGACTTGCTACTTAATAGTGGTTTCAATTCTTTATTAAATGATTTACCTCTGGATATCTTTGAAAATTATATGGAACGCGTGCTGCTGGGCTTTGGGTATCTGACCTCTATTTTCATGGAGTTATCCAACATATTGACATACCATCATATTGTTACATCAAAAACAGAATGTAAATAAAAATGTTCTGAGATCCATGATCACAGTGTCAAAAAGAGTTTAAAGGATGCCATGAGATCCAATTTGTATGGAACATATTTTGGTGCTGAAAGAAAGAAGTTCCACATAAAACTACACTTACATCATCCAACAGCATACAGTTGCAGTAACAACCAGTGTTAGGTGGAGCCTGGAAATCAAGTAACCAAACACAAAATTAGTTATCAAGGAATTAAGAAAAAAATGCTTGGTTGGAAGCTGCATCACATAATACATGCTAAATATGCAGGTCAAGGTGAAAAACATGAATAATTCAACATCATAACTGAAATAAATTACCCAAAGTAAGGTCAACAAGATTTCTTCCTGAGTTTTCTTAAGAAACTCAATGAAGCACGCATATCTAAATATCCAATTCATAGCCTCAACAAGCAATAGGAAAAAGGAGAATACCAGTATATGGAAAGGATGCTGACCAACCAATAAGATATGGAATAATACAAGCTCCTCCCCACCACAAGCAATACGTAATGTAAATCAAGCTCATTCTCTCACGTGACATCAACATCTCCCCCCCCCCCCCCCCCCCCCCCCCCCCAACACACACACACCCACCCACACCCACCAAACACACACAAATAGAACTTCACCAGCTCTACTCAGTCCAGTTAACAGTTAAACATTCCAATCCTGGGAAAATTAACCCAATATAAACATTTAATATACTGGACATCTAAATATGGAACTTGCAAAATGGTATAAAAAGTATCTCATAAAACTAGACACTTCACGAGTTCCTGTACAAGAAAAGTTGAATGAAGGATTGTGTTTGAGAAACCAATAGAAGGCTACTTTCATACCAACCAAAGATTAGGCTAATGATATCTGTTTCTAAACGCACCTCCCTAGACAAATAAGAGTCAAAACCAAATTGTCGCTTTTTTCTCTAGACAAATCGTGAACTGGTTACAATTGCTATTGATACTTAGTTGAGCAAATAGCAAAGTAATTAGCCTAATCCACGTAGCAAGTAAAATCAAACTGGCTGCCGCATAAGAAAAATTCAATTAGCAAATCCAGGGGAAAAGGATCGAGACAGACAGAGACAGAGAGCAGTTGAAAAACGTACAGATTCGTGGAAGGCCCTCTATTGCAGCAGATTCTGGTACAGAGACACGCAATGACTCCAATCACCGCGAAAATGAGGGTAGTCACGAAAAACCCCATCCTGATTCGATTTCACCAATGGAGAAGCCAAACCAAACTCTACAAAGAAATAATAAATACATTACGATTCGATCTGACAAGGCATTGTCACATCCAGTTCGCAAACTGCAAATCCGGAAAATTCACCAAATCGAAAACAGGAAAAGAGACAGCAAATATGAAATTGAACACAAGCCTGTACATAGAAAGGATGTGTATGCGGGTTAGGTGAAGAGAACGGCAAATCTCCGGCGATCGAATCGGCCGCGGTTCTCCGTCGGCGGGAACTAGGGGCTGTGAAAGTTCGGCCTGGCTTTCGTCGATTAGCTGATTAACGAAATAGTCTGTCTCATGAACTCTTCTCCGTCCACAGGAACATGATTCGGTCTCGAATAATTTGGATAGGCCCAGCCCAAGAGGAGAGTCCTAATTCATCTTTCAATAATAAGATTGGCCCGGCCCATTACTTGTTTGGAAAAATTATTTTCCCGTAGGCCCGACCCAACAATCAAAGGGCTAGCCTATGGTTTAACCCCCATATTTGCAACTTAGTTGAGCTCACGGTAGGATTAATTCTAATTTTTATATTAACTGGGAAACTGCATTAGTTATAATTGGATTGGAAATTTTAAATTTAAAATTAATCGATAAAACAAAATCAATCCAACTTAATAAAATAAAATTTGATTAGACTAAGTCTCGATTTTAATATTTATATACAATAAGCAAAACATTAAGATTTATAAAATCTATTTAAATATAAATTTTGAGAAAAAAGGCAGCAAAACTAGGCAAGCAAAACGAAGAAACATATTAATAAATACTGAAGACTTGATAATGTTTCATGAGCAAATGCTCATTAAAAGATCAAAAAAGTTTAAAGACTAAAATATTTTTTTGGAGTAAAAATGTATAAAATTCCCCTTAATTGAGGGGTCTAAAGAACAAATGAAATAACGTTAACATATAAAAAATCCTTCAAGAGTTTTACAAAAATAATAAATATTATTCATGAGATTCTTATTTCAAGTGAATCTCAAAATGCTAAGATAAACATTATTAATAATAATCTTAATCTTAATAGATTTCAAAAAACTCCATACTCCTCTATACAAAGATGAACTACAATTTCAAAATAGGTAGCTCTTTAATATTGATTTCAATATAACATTCAAGTTTTTAGTATTTAACTTAAGTATTAGAGTATTTACATAGAGATTACATGTACCTTCTAATTGTTATATTTCTTATAAAGTGCAAACAGTTTGATAACAATATTTCTAATCAATAAATTTATTATTGCATTTGAATGACAACATTTTATACATGTTGCGTTGTACTAGATTTATAGATCTAATTGTCTAACACAAATTTGATTTAATGTCAATTAAGTTAAAAAAAAAACTAAAGCAAGTGAGATTAGAGAGGTAAAAGATCAATCTACATTGGTTAAGATAAGTGATCGATATTACTCTAGTCCACTCCATGTTACAATATCATACCACACTAAAAATTTATTATAACACAATGATATGACGTCAATTTACTAACACAATATCCCAAATTAAGTTTGCCAGGACAGCATGACATAACAAGAATGATAGCTGCTAATAATAAGCAAAGAACAATGGTCAAGCAGTGAAAAGGCTTGGCTTAATTTCTGGTGTCTATTCTCAGCTTTCTAGCTATGTACCATCTCAGACTACAGAAGCAAGGAGAAAAAAGGAAAAGCTAGCTACAAGCTAACGCACAAAGCCCTCAACATCCACTTAAGCCATTGGCCGGAAAGGCCAGGCCAAAGTTCCTAAACAGTTACTGTTTCACTTACATTGAAAATATGTATACTTTTGTTGAAAAAGGAAAAAAAGAAAATTGCTCTAGCACATATATGTTTGAACAGCTTAAGAGGCCTCAGCAGAGACTGGCACAAAAGAAAATTGGGGCGCCAGAAACAGCTCATCTTATAATTTGATGAAGATGCTCAACAAAAACATGAACCTCCTGTTGGAATAGCCATTAGGACCAAAAAAATAGTAACTTAAATGCCGGAATATTTTCCAGAAATTAAAAGAATAAAAAGAAGATAAGAGGCCTACCAGGGGCTGAAGTGGAGAGGGAAGTGATGAACATGGCTGGCTGGTAAGACCTCAGAATCTGAAGCTGGGATCGACGTCCATTGCCCAAGCAAACTTTGCTAGTAGGGACTTGTTGAAAATCTGTATAGCATATCTTAATTATAAGCATAAAACTTTTCTCAAAATAATTCCTTCAATGAAGATTCGAAGAAGAAAAACTCAAAAGTATGTTAGCAAAGCTCTTCACCTTCTCGATAGGAACTTCTTGTCGCTTGCACCAAGCAACTGTGATCCTAGGATCAAGGTAGTTGATCTTTGACGTACCCAATGCCACCGTTTTCAAATCTTCTTTTGTTTCCTTGTCACGCTCCATCTTCTCAATCTTTGTAGTGGTCTGAGCAATCTTCCTCTCCAACCTGTAAACTAGACTTATTTTTAGGGCCAGTGAGGCAGCATCTCGATAATGTTATCTTAAGCATGATAAAAGTCCCTGGGGCTTACGCTTCAGGGTTCATGTTCTTCTTTGTCTTTCCATCAGCACTCTTCAGTGGGGGCTTCCCTTTCTTCACACGAGCCAAATCTTTTTTTAACCCATCCAAAATGCCCTACAGACAATATAACAGAGTATGCTTAAGAAGCAACAAACACGATAATGCCACATGGCTTAATAATGAACATCAAGGAAGGTTCCCTAAACACGAAATCATTGCATTGTCAAATGCAGAATTTGATTGGATTGCATTCATGCAGGGGGAATAAATGAAAAACAACCACCCAGGCAGGGCAAGCACATACACTGCTCTGACTCTCTCTCTCTCTCACACACACACATGCGCATGTGCGTGCGCACACACAAACAAAGGCCATGACCAGGTAAAACGAATGAAAATCCAATTCCTATAAATGTGAACCAATCCTTCTGTTGAGCTTTTGTTCTAAGAGTCCAGATATTTTCTCTACCTTTAACTCTTCAATCTTTTCGTTCAACTTCAACATTTGTGCAGAATGAGATTTTGAGACGGTGCGTTGATGGTTACAGATGATAGCAACCTACAATTGACAAGAATTTAAATTTGTCAAGAACAGGACAGAAGCATACCACCACTATCTCATGAACATTTTCAAGTAGCAGACAGTCGTACCTCCTTATTGGCATGCTGATAAACAACTACTTTCTCAGCAAAATCTCCACCCCTAGTTTCCCTATTCAACTGTCATCACAAAGAATAAATTTCAGAAAAGAAAATATCATGGAAGAAAACTGGACAGAGACATTTCAGAAGAGGTAGTGACTGCATGTGGATTCTCTTGGAAGAAAAGACATTTTAATTAATAACTAAAATGAATATAAAACAGGTCATAATACAAAGACTTGTTTACACCTTTAGGATGAAACAGCTGTTTCTTGGTCAATGAAACATAAGCTCACTAAAAACATGAATGTTACAAGTCGTGGATTACTTTATGCTTCAGGCCAACTATAACAATCCATAGCCCCCATAACTTAGCCTCAATTTTGCCTCCAGGTGCTAGTACAAAAGTAGCAGGGATTAAGGTTCCATAAGTTAATGAGAGTTGCCTTGCCACTGCATCTGAATCCTTGAAATTAAGTTACCTACTTTGTTACCCCAAGATAAGGGAGATAGATTGCTTTTGCAACAGAATCGAGGAAACAGGGGTA